>NC_054831.1:21461818-21764848 GCF_018345385.1 Vulpes lagopus | reverse complement strand
CCTGCTCAGTCCAGCACCTCCCTAGCCCCAAATCCCTGTCCCAGGCCCATAGTGGCCTGTCGTCATTCTCCTCTTGGACATCAGCTCCAAAGTGCAACTCTGGGATCTACTGCCTGTCTCTCCCTTCTACCAGGGGTCCTGCATGTGAAGCCCTGGCCAACTGGATCGTCATTTTGCTCAGCCTTCTAAATACCACGCATCAGGACTCTATATCCATGCTCCTCTTTGGTCTGTCAGTTAAATGCTGAGAATATGCTGAAAAGAAATGCAGCAGGTGGAGATGAGAGGGAGGCCCGACAGGTCATTTACTCTTCAGATAATTCCCTTAGTTAGGCCATGAGTTTTGACATCTTCCTTCCCAGCAAACGATTCATTCTTCCCTCTTTGCTTCTGTACACAATTTGTTAATTCGGAGAAGTGATATAGAGGATGGGTCAGCTGTAGGAGTGATAGGGAAATGCACATCACCTGAAGGAGACAGCCTGGGTATGGAGAAGGGGAGTAAAACTGACATTCATTAAGTGACTACCGTGTGTACTACATAGCATCTTGGCTGCTAAATTCATTTATCTACTTTGCAGCACTCCTACAAGGCTTGCTAGCTTGGGTAAGACCTTACCTCTAGATAGCACTCAGCTGACCCATTCACCTGGCCAGAAAGCCAGAAGACTGAGAATAACTGTAACCATTTTTTTTCTACCCGAATCCTAGCGTGTCTTTACTACACTTGGGCAGGGAGCTCAGGTACAAGACATGTGGGATTACAAGATTCCATACTTCAAACCTATAGAGTATAAGATCAGACATGGACTGGCTTCCAGGCCAACCACCCATATTGGAGGAAAGCTGATTTGGAGGATGACAAGGGGTCTGTCCAGTGAGACTGAGACCAATACTCAGTCACCTGGCAGTCAGGGTTAAGACCAAGTGACTTGTGTCTCAGAGCTGTTTGGAGGTGATGATATTGAACCTTCCAGGCCTCTTTGGGTGTGCTCCTGTGATCAGAACACATGTCCTGATGGATCCTGTATGGAAGTGAGGATTCCCTATAACCTCTAGCAGAAGAAGGAGCCACAAGGCTCTGCCAGTCCTCAATCTGCACCCTTCTCCTAGCAACAGGGGGATCATATTCAGCTTTTGACATGAGGAGGAAGTCAAACCAGACCATATACATGTTCTAGGACTGGGGAAAGTACGTGGTAGAAAGTGAGCACAGACTTACCTCCTTTGGGGGAGTCACAGACTGAGTCGGGCCTTGGATACACAAATTCCTGTTACATGGGGTGAGCATCGGCTTAGCTGGGGGAAGTGACACCTGGGACCCTCCAGGTACAGGACCAGCAAAGCTCCTGGCTGAAAACTAAACCAATATGTACTATTGGTGTTTTTTTGCTTACAATATGCTTGTTATCCATTAATGTCCTAAAGATCAGAGACTCTCCTGATCAATTGCTATGTTTACATAACACGCATGTACTCATGCATCTTTTCCCAGAACCAATATATGTATGCATATATAAACATGGCACTCTTTACTACATAGCTCAGAGCATTACAAAGTTTGCATTAAAAAAAGAAATAGTGAAGGTGAGAGATGTCACACTGAAGGAAATAAATTCCGAGTCAGTTCTGGCAAAGAATCCAGTTATCCCACTGATGGAGACCCACATTACTTTCTTACTTGGTCTTTTCACAAGTCTTGTTTTACATCAAATAAAAATCGCAATGATAAGTGTTTGAACCTTAATCAAAAAGTCTACTAGTTTACATATTAAGAGGACATGGAAATAACCATGGACCTGGATTTCAGGGACTAAAGGAAATTAGGCCTGGCCTAAAATACATCAGACCTTTTGTAAGAAAGAATTTCAATAAAGCTAAAAACATGTCACTAACAAGTTTTGCATCACATTCTTTCTCCTGAAATTCTGGTGAGTGTGGGGTGGGCTGGTAAAAACTTAAAGGTTTGACTATTTCTCACTGGGGATTGTTAGAATGAGCAGCTTATTAGAAGCTGCCTTCAAGTGTACCTGGTTGGCTCAATTGGCTAAGTGTCCTACTCTTGGTTTCAGCTCAGGTCATGATCTCAATGTTGTGAGATTAAGCCTTGTGTCAGGCTCTGCTCTGGATGTGGAACCTGATTGGGATTCTCTCTCTCCCTCTCTCTCTCTCTGTCCCTTTCCCCCACTCAATCTCTGAGAGAGAGAGAGAGAGAGAGAGAGAGAGGAAATGAGAGAGAGAGAGAGAGGAGCTGTCTTCATACTTCTGGAGGACAAAAAAACAGTCTAGACCAAGAACATGGTGGAACATGACATCTCAAGCCTTAGTAGGTGACCTAAGGAAAGAGTCCCAGGCAACAGAAAAATCAAGGCCCAGCTTATAAGAGAATTGCATTTTTATTCAATCAAGGAAAGAACACCTATTTGTTTACTCACATCTCCAGAGTTCATACTTGGGAATGAAAGAGTGCTTCCTATAATTATCTTCCCTCTGTCATAACCAGAACATTGTCCAAAGTGCTTGAGACATATAATTTCAAACATTGAACAACATGTAACACAAGACTGTGATACTTGAGAAAAGGCAACATGGTGAAGTGAGCTTACCCTGGCTTAGGCTCTCTGTCAGACTGTGGCACAGTGGAGGGGAGCTCTGAGTCCAGAAATATTACTAAGGCAAAGAAACAAAGATCGAAAGTAGAGGAGGCCAAGATGGCTGGAATTTGCAGGGCACAGTGCTCAAGAGTAGAGAACTATACAAAGAAAGTTCCAGAAACGGGTTCACTTGACTTGTCAGCTGAATAACAATCTGTGTGAACCCCTATGTGGCCAGCTAAAACAACTTCTGAGGAAAGTATCATTATCAGAGCTCAGGCAGAGCTGAGAATTGTTCAAGTTCCCTCCAGGCAGAGTGGGAGAATCACCTAGGGGACTGAAAATCCTTCTTGAAAGCTCTTTAGCCTATTCTATTTTGGGGGATGGGGTGTGAGCTGATGGAGAGGGATACCTAGAGCTATAGTCAAACCCCATCTAAGCTCCAAAAAAGTGGAAGGTGGAGGGAAGGGAGAAGAAAAGGAGGGAAGGGAGAGGGGTATTCTAAGGGTTGAAAGGAGAACCATTTTAAAGAGAGAAACACAAGTGAGTCACACATTTGACATTTGCTAGAAATGTTCTCTCTTTAAATCTCAGGTTGAATTCGTAGGTTTTTAGGATGGTTTGAAAGTTATCTAGGTAAGTTGGTGGGGCCAGGTGAGTTGAGGACCCCTACTCCTCCACCACCTTGCCCCCCCCATAGATCTATTTGATATAAATGTGACTGTCATAAAACAATGCAACTGGAGAAACTAAGGGGTGCTCATGGTAGAGAAAGTTTGGGCTCCTTTCCACATATCAAGTCCACCACGGTGGTTGGTTTAACTACAGCACACAAGGGCCCCAAGTGTTGGTTCTCACCAACATCTGAAGTGAGACAGTGGTTCCCTATAGACATTAGACAGGGCAGAAAAAGAAGAGTCATTGTCCTTCTCCATGAGGGCTGTTCCTACTACTGGCTGAGTTAAGCTGAGGATGAGCAACAAAGAAATAATTCTAGAAAAATAACGAACATCTTTAATAAACATTTCCTGGCTCCTTGCCTAGCCCACTTCCCTCTCAGCCTCACCTGTGTCCACACCAGGATGCTCTCTTATCCCACCTTGTGTTCTCCTCAGTGAGCAGAAGAGTGTGCTGGCTCTATTGTCTACCAGGGCTTTGGTCACTGGGAGCTTGTTCTAGGTCTAAGGGAAAGAACTCTCCCTCCTTTGACGGATGGATTCAGATCCATTTTACCAGGCACAGTGAAGCACCTTCCTCTCTGAGGAAACTCATGCTCTACCCACAGGAGAATGGTTCTGACAAAGTTCTTCCCTTCTATCATGTGTGTGTTTATTGAATAAGTATTCACTGAGTATCGACTGTGTGCAACGCCCCATACTACGTAAAAGGGATAGAGTGGTAGACCAGACACATTTGGTTCCTGCCCTCACTGAGCTTCCATTCTAGCTTTTATCCTTTTAACAGGCTTTCAGCATGACATTAACCATAAGAGAATAATAACATTCCACAGCAAGAAATGTACAGGTAAAAGGGACAGTGGTTTCCTTGCCAAACTATTTATGCAAAACACAAATAGCCCAATTGTCTAAAAAATTATCTTCCTGCTAGTGAGATGACAGTAGCACGGGTGGCTCTGGTAATGCAAATAATCATCAGTAGGAAATGGGGATGATTAAACTGTAAGTATACATGCCCATTCATTCAAAATAGTAGTAGATAAGCAGAAATCATATGACAGATACCACGGCTAACACCCCTTGAACACTTGCTGTGTGACAGACGAGAATGGACTCCCTGAATTTTTATAACCACTGGTTCTGTTCTGATCATCCCAATTCTGTAGGGGTGTGGGGGGAGACTCAAGTCCTGGGAGGATCATACAGTGGAGAAGGTAGGACTTGAATCCAAGAAATCTTAAACTAACACCCTACATAACACAAGCAACCATGGTACTAGAATTCTAAGAGGTTAATCTGAGGAAAGGGGAAATGGAGACCATAGACCAATTATGAATACATCATATTTCATCCCTTGAGTCCTGTTAACCTGCTTACTGAAATAAACCATTGTGTATTCCGTTATTTACGCTGAAATGATCCTGATGCATTGCCTATAGAGTGAATGCACAGCAAGCCCTTTAACAAGGATCAATCTGGGGCACCTGGGTGACTCAGTTGGTTAAGTGTCTGCCTTCAGTTCAGGTCACGATCCCAAGGTCCTGGGATTGAGCCCCCCATCGATCTTCCTGCTCAGTGGGGAGTCTGCTTCTCCTTCTCCCTCTGTGTGCTCTCTCTTTCAAATAAATAAGTCTTTTAAAAACAACAACAACAAGGACCAACCCACTCAGAACAATCACAGCTCCCTCTGACCCCCAATGGACTCCCTAAAGAGGCTGCAGGCTCTTTCTTTCTGGCCAATTCTGGGAGATCTCAGCTTTTCAGAGCCTTTAAAGGAGTTAGACGAGGGTGAAGTTATGGAGTTGCCAGGGTCTGTTCTCCTGCTACGTCGTAAAAGGAGTCCATCTGTGATTCCAAATACTTTTGGTGTCTTTCTTTCTCTTCCCATTCTACTCAGCACCTTTGGTCTTTCTGAAATGATTCCTAAAATCTTCCCTCATTGCTAAGGATTTCAACTCAAATCATTTTTGGGTATAATTTATTCCCTCTCTAAAATCATTTGACATATTTATTTATTCTTGTATCACAAATCAGAGTGAAAAGGAAGTTGTTTGACATTTGGAGCTGTGTAACTTTATGCAAAGAAGAATGTCAGGCGGGTCCCACCACAGTACACGCTAATCATAGCAAATGGGGTAACATTTCCCGAATCAAGATTAAGAGCCATTTACTATTTACACTGAACAGATTTCCTGAGCTATCTAGTTCCAATCAGACAAATATCTTATTCCTTCCATGTGTTTCTGAAACATAGTTATACACAAGCATAGAAAACCAGAAGGTTAAGAAATCTTTCTCAAAGGACAGTCTTTTGAGGTCCTTCACAAGTAGCTTATTACTGGGCAGTAGAAGGCAAAGGGCAGATGGGATGTCTCCCTATTTGCAGAGAGAGGGGTGTGTCAGAAGAGAGTGGGGTCAGAGTAGGACATGAGGTTAAATGATGGGGAAAAGAGATGATTTATGTTTTGCAAGTAAACCAATGAAACCGACTTTTCTGGAGCTTTTTATGAGGAATTAGAGTTTCAAGTTGGGAACCAGAAACTTCGGATTCTGTGATATAAACAAACCCAGAGAAAGGCGATTGGAATCGGGGCTCTTATTATAAATAGTGGGAGTCCCTCTCCTACAGTCACCTTCTTATCTACAATTGTAGGCATTAGTATCTTCTGACAGCAAGATTCCTCATCTAAGAAACAAGACGTTTGAGTATGTGATTTGGTGGTTGTTCCATATACTTAGTTGATCAATCTCCTCGGACACTGTGCCTTCATTTAGGGTCATCTCTCACCAGCTGCCTTATATGGGCTTTTGCTGGAACAGCACAGCCAATATAAAATCCAGAGCCATCAACTTTCTACTCATTCCAGTAAATGTCAAGCCAGAAGTCTTTATTAGAACAGTTACGTATAATATTTGCTCATTTTACTAAAATGATGACCAAAACAAACATTTGATAAGTTGTCCAGTCAAGTACCTACTTGTCTGTGTGACATAATGCCCATTCAAACTCTAACCTTTAACAAAGATTCCACTATAATTCCTTGCTTCTTTTAGAGCCCAAAGCCCTGTACCTGTGTTCCTTTGTCCTTTGCAATGGCTGCTCTGAACATCTGTGTCAATGTTTAAGTTAGTTGTCTCTCAGCTCCAAACCCATCGTAACACTCATCTTTGAGATACTCTGTGATACTTCATAAACTGTACTGCTTTGTGGGCTCCCTGTTGCACTCTTCATGTAGGCAGCACCAGAGGGAGACTGTGAGGCTGGAGAACAGAGAAGGGCTTGATCCTGTCTGCTCCTCTGCTGTTCCAGGGAGAAAGCTGTTCCCTCTGTGAGCTTTCCTTGTTTGCTTGAGGTTTCTGTAAACATCACACCAGCATGACATCTTCCTGTAACATCTAAGGTGCCTTCCTGTAGCATCAGCTGGATTCAGACTGCAGTTTTCCCAATGCTTGTGGAACCAGCCTCCTCATGCTCTCTCAGAGACACTGGCACCGACCTCCAGTATCCTGTCCAGGTTCTGCGTGGCACCTCTACAGGACTTTTCTTGTTCTCACAGCTACAGGGATGATGGTTGCTTCCTACAGCTGCTACCACCATGGTCTCATTGAATTCCCCTTTTGCACTTTTAGTTCTCTCGTTAACAGCTCTTTATATTGAATGTTCTTTCAAATAACTGGTATGGTTTTGCCTTCTGGCTGGACCCTGATGGATACAGCAATTGAAGCTTTAAAAAAAATCATTGCCAGGGAACTCTCTCCTTTAAAGAGAGCCACCAAAGGCCACCATTTTTTTCTAGACTAGGTCACATTTTTAAACACTTAAACAAACAAGCAAAAAACCCAAGATTTTGAAACACATCAATAAATAAAATTGGCTCTCCCCTCATTTGGACTCAAAGAAGTAGAATTGAAATTTGTAAGGTACTCTACCTGTGACAGCCTTAAAGCAGTTCTGTAGGCTAGTATTTCCATCTTATTTATTTTTTTAAAAGATTTTATTTGTTTATTCATGAGAGACACACAAAGAGAGAGAGAGAGAGAGAGAGAGAGAGAGAGAGAAAGGCAGAGATACAGGCAGAGGGAAAAACAGGCCCCATGCAGGGAGCCCAACGTGGGACCCAATCCCGGGTCTCCAGGATCACACCCTGGGCCAAAGGTGGCGCTAAACCGCTGAGCCACCTGGGAAAAGTATTCCCATTTTATAGATAGAGTGACCTCGAGAAAAGACAGTAAGCAAACCAGGATGACAACCAATAAGCGGCAGAGGTGAGACTTATGCTCAGATCTAAACCCAAAGGCATACCATGTTGCCTCCACAAACTAGATGGCATGGATCCATCTCTTCTCAAAGGAAAGGAAATGAATTAATTCAAACTGAATACATATGGTACAGTACTAGAACATAGGAAAGTGGGTCTTAAAAAAATGAAGAAAGCAACATTCTTTGCCTCCAGAAAGCTCTCATTCTAGTGGAAAAGACAAGATAATGCCAATGTGGTCTTAATTAGTGCAACCCTAAGGAGTGGGGAAAATTGCAATGGGTAAGAACTGACCTTTCTTTTATGGTTGGTGTTATGAACAGTGATCCTTGAACAAACATGTCATTATTAGCTCTCCTTTAGCAGTCAGTAATTGACTCTGCTGTGGAATATCAAGAATGTGGAATGTCAGAGGGGAAGAAAAGAAAAAGAAAAAAAAATTAAGAAAAGAAAGGAAACTGTATTTATTGGTTACCTAATATTTGCCAGACACTGTGCTCCATGTTTTACATACATTGATTTATTCAATCCTCATGGCTACTCCATGAGGAGAAAATTAGTATTATTCCCATTTTATGGATGTAAAAAATGAAGCCCAAAGGAGTTAAGTAATTTGCCTAGTGTATGTAGCTATTCAGGGGGTAGGGTTAGGGTTTAAGTTCCTATCTCGACTAAGGCCAGGGCCACAGGCCTGGAGACAAGATGTTGGACTTGAGAGATTTAGGAAATGATGCTTATCCTTGATGTTTCTGGCTCTCCATAAAGCAAAATGAAAGATAAGTTTATAAACCAACTATCTTGTGCCTCATCTATGCGTCCAACACACTATTGAAGCTCACAAAGAAAGGAGATAGGAATTCCTTAGGGTAAGAAAATTAGATTCATTCTCTTGCTGACATTTGCGCTACCGTGTTAGGAGGGGGGAGCCTATTCTGTTCTTCAGTGTTTTGGAGTGTAGATTAAGAAAGAATTTGCTGAAAATTTAAGCAAACAGACATTTTTTTGGGCAATCGGAATTGTAATTCAGGAGACATAAAATCAGGAAGAAACCTAAACTGTCTGAGGAACACAGAGAGAAGCAAAGTAATAAAGGAGAAAGGTTATAAGAGTAGTTCTCACTTAGGTCTGCTATGCAAAACAGAGATTGATATTAGATCAAGTGAGGTTGGTTGGGGTAATATGCAAATAAGGGATTGAAGCTTGTTAAACTGAACTGACCCCTTTCCAAATGAAGAATGGGGATGATCCAATTGCCATAGTAAGGAGGAAGTCAAGTCCAGGCTGAAGGCTTGTGGCTGGCTTAAAAGCTCTAAAAGTTCATAGCTCTTCCAACAAGGATGTGCATAAATTCTTCTTCCCATATGGCCTCCTGACCCTATTTTTAAAAAGACTCTTAGTTGGGCTTGCTTGCTTCTTTTTGAAATCTCCTTTTACAATAGTGAATAGTATGTCTATCAATCTATGGCATGTCTGTCTCACTCGTACAACCTATCATGAGTACACCCTGAATCCAAATTTTGCTGCAAAACTTGTCTTCACTTCATCTGATTGCTGCTGCATGGACCAAGGCTATCTTGGAAGCAATGGTCACTCCTAATGCTTGCAGGGAATGCAAATACCAACAAATTTCTGTTGTTTATCTTGACTGCCTCTCAGAACATAATGCTGGTATCATGCTAAGTGATCCCCAACCTGCAAGAAGGGAAAGTAGGGAGGAATAAAGGGGATGAAGGTGCTAAAAACCCCACCTTCCAGTAGAAGCACTTAGATGAGGCAGGCCTATTGGTAAATAAGCAGTCTTCTGAACAAGTACATTCAAGGTCATATAGATACATATTCAAGGTATATAACAAGGGCTCCTTGGACCTCTTCCACCTAGTTGATTGACCCTTACACTTCTTTTTTTCTCCTTCCTCCCTCCAAACAGTATATGTTATGCCTAATTTATATTAAGAAGCCTAATTTATATTAAGAAACTGAATGATGGCCTGCTTTTAAGTTTCTTAATTTGTACAACAATAGCTGGAAATAACATGTCCACATGTTTATTGAAACTTTTCATTAAGACAAGCACTCTGCTAGGTTCTGGAGACATAAGTTATAAGACAGTCTGTTCCAGCCGGGTCTCAAATGATTGAAAAAAAAGAGACACACTCTTACTGGCTCACCTAAAAAGTTGCATGCCAGCCACACATTACTTGGTCTAATCAGCTGTGGCCAAGCTAGAGGAGCCAACAAGAGAGTGCAGTCACATAGTACAGACTCTTTGCCTTTGTATTATGGTTTTTGGAAAACTCAGATGAAATTTAGATGAAAATTGAAGTGAAATTAGAGATAATTTTTCAATGCCAAAAAGGCATCAAGAGCTTGAACAGTGCAATGATCTCTAAAGAAATAGAATCTGCAGATGGTTTAATAGGTAAGCTCTAACAAATATTCAAAGAACAGAGCTTGCAAATCTTAAACAAGTAATTCCAGAGAAGAGAAAAAGAGAGAACACTCCCTCAACTCATTTGATGAAACTTGAACAACCTTCATGACAAAAACAAGACAGAAATTCATGAATAAGGAACAATTATAGGTCAATCTCACCCATTAGCATAGACACAAATACCCTTAACAACATATTAGCAAATGGAATCCAGCAAAATGTAAAAAGCATTCTACATCATGCCAAGTTGCATTTATCTTAGGAATGCAAACTTGGTTTAACATTAGAAAATCTATTAATGTAATCATCACATCAATGGATTAAAGGAGAAAATGTGTATGATTATCTGGATAGATGATAGAAAATTCAATACTTGAGTTGCTTGGGTGGCTCAGTCAATTAAGTGTCTGACTTCAGCTCGGGTAATGATTGCAGCGTCTTGGGATGGAGCCCTGCATTGGGCTCCCTGCCCTGAGAGGAGCCTGCTTCTCCCTTTCCCTCTGTATTGACCAAAAGCTTATAAAACATATACCTGAATGCACATATCAACAATTTTCCTCTTAAACATCAAAAACAAGGTAAAAATCTTTAGCTATCTCTACAAACTTTCAGCAATGCAACAGACATCTTAGCCTCTGCAGTAAGAAAAGAAAAGGAAAAAAAGTGTGAGGATTGGAAAGAAAGAAGCAAAGCTAAGTATTTGCAGATGATATGATCTTACACACAGAAAACTGAGAATATTGATGAATTATTAGAATTAATATGGAAGTCAAATGGAAAGAAAAAGAGATGTAAACATGCAGTCCTTCATTCTGATATCTACTCACTTTCAGGTATACTGCTAATTCTGAAGTTTTAAAAAAATGAAAAATTATAATCCAGTGTTAATTTTCTTTTTTTTTCAGTGTTAATTTTAAAGCTCCTTAAAAGATATGGATAACAGCCAATTGCTTCCATGAAGTGTTTAAACAGATGGAGCACAGAACACTGTGTTGGGGCCCACCAAGCCCTGGACCATGCAGCCCCAGGCCATCTCTCTAGCTGCATCATAGTCCACTGCCCACTCTCCTGCCCTCCTCCATTCTGTTTACCTGACAGGTCCAATGCCATTGCCCCTGCAGAGAGAGTCCTTCCTCCCACTGCCCCTCTCCTTTTTTTTTTTTTCCACTGCCCCTCTCCTAAACCTCACTCGTACTGTCTTTCAGGTCTCAGCCAATATACTACTTCTGGAGGAGCCTTCCCTGAGCCCCACACTAGAGTATTCCCCTTTATAACCATCTACTATGCTTCCCTGCTCTCCCCCTTTCACGTCACTGTTCCTGTTTGTTTAGTGTCTAATTCCCTCAGTAGACAGTCAACTCCACGAGGGCAGGAACTAGTTCTCCACTAGGTCATAAGCACCTGCTAGAGGGGCTGACAAATATGGGAGGCTTACTATCTGAAGAAAGAATGGGAAATAGGGAGGAAGAAAAATCTCCTTTCTGCACTAAAGAGAGAAGAAAGAGAACTTGTATGTTGGGGGCTGGGTAGGCAGATGGTTGGGAGGTGAAGCTGGTGTGGAGTTTACTTTCTGGGGAAACATCCCCATCCCACAGTATTTTAGAATATTATTATTTCTGAAGTCCATGTTGCCCAGTAGCAGCTTCCCAGCAACAGACATAATGGGATCTTCTCTAGAAATTCCACTATCTAATCTGTTATTACTGGTGAATTGCATTGCTGGAAAAAAGATTAGTAGGCAGAAATGTTAAAATTCCAACCCCCCCCAAAAAGAAACCATATCTCAATGGTGTGTAACTATAGTTTGACATCATTCATTGGGCAGAAATTTTATTATAATGTGGGGGACCATTTGGTAAAATAGAAAGATTATGGAATACGGAATTAGAAGGCCCGGATCCAAGTCTTAGGCCCTCAACTTAGGAACTCAGCCTCAGAATCATCATCTATAAGCCGGGATATTCTTACACACCTTATGTTACGATGATTAAGAAATATGTGTTAAATTGCAAGTCTTTCACAAAATCTAAAGGGCTATACAAATCATGACATTTATGTAATAACTTGAAAGACTTTGGCCTTTGGTTTACTGGAGAGATTCTATTTTAAAATTATAAGAATTGATTGATAATGTGATACAGTACAAATCCTCTATTAAATAAATTCTGGTACCAAAACAAGCCATATTTCCTTGTATTACATTGTTAGAGTGATGATAGCAATCACATATTTACCAGAACTGTTAAGCAAACATAGGATTTTGAGCTTTTTAATCACTCCATGGGAGCCTACCCTAGGGGCCTAGTTCTTTCCTGGAAAAGCAGACACTGAGGAATCTGTAGTGTGGACAGCTTCAGAATACACTTTGTAGTCCATTTCTCTGTAGCTTACTGGGTAACAGGCCAAAGAGCTTAAGGGAATCTGATGGGCCAGAGGGTAGAGTAGATAGCAAGTAGATGGAGAAAAATGCCCTGTGTATTTCCCTCCCCTCCAGTAAGACCACTGCTGGCTCTCTGGTGACATCTTCAGACTAATGAGAGAATGAGAACTGAAAGCTTTAGGGAAAGACTCGTCTAGGGCCAAAATCAACTAGATTTCTAAAGCCCACCATATTGTGTACGTGAATCTCCTGGGTGTTTTGTTCAAACCTGGATGCTCATTCAGTCGATCTGGGGCAGGACCCAAGATTCTGCAGGTCTGTCTCCCTGGTAACGCCACGATGCTGATTGGCCACAACCACATGTCAAGTAGCAAGGCTCCAAGGAACTTTCAGAGTATTGAATGTCAGGGGATGAAAGGGTATTAGAGGTCATCTTGTTCAACCTCCTTATTTTACAGGTGAGGAAGCTGAGAACAGAGAGAGAAGGTGGGCAGCGCCACAAATGTGAATAATGTAAGATGTTTCAGTTCTCTAAACCTGGCTCTCTTGTCTGTACCAGCAAATTCTGTGAGCTGAGAAAGGCTTTCCAGCTCTAATATTTAATGACGATATCACTTGCCCAGAGCTACACCACTTAGACATGAAAATGGCTGTTTTGCGCAACGGATGCTTTTTCCCCATTTCTCTTTGACGTGCTGCTGGCTGGGGTAGTAACCAGTTCTAGATGAGGTAAAAGATGCTCCTGGTTCCAAATGAAATTGATGCTTCCCAGATGGTAAGAGCCCAGTCCAGATTGCTGAAGGGGAGTCAAGGTCAGAAATCACCATAGGTTCTTCCTGCTGTCATCTGACCACAACAACAAAGAAAGGCCAACTCCCAAAATAGTCACTGTAGCATATCATCCACCAGGTCCAGCAGGATTGCCTCAAGCCTGACCCTTAACATCAGCCAGAGTATTCTCTTCTCCAGGTTTTGTGGATGCCCCAGCCGATGTCACAATTGCTCCCTCTAGCCTTGCAATTGAGGAAATAAACAGGACTATTGATTTTTAATTCAAGGACGTTTAGAAACAAATTCAGCTAAGTCTCAACTGTATTAGGTGTAATTGGTCCAAGTTTTGGAATGAATTACCTTGAGAAAAACAGCTGACACTGCACTTTATAATCCAGGACCTTGGAATGGTTTACCCCCAGACCACAATTAATTGGCAAAATATGGGAAATAAGCACTGACTCATGGAGTTCATTAACATTATCATTTAAAGTAATGGTTAAGCTATCTGAATTCGGAAATGCAGAAATTGACACTTGTGTGTACGATCTGGCAAGGGTAGTGGAAATTTCCATGAATCTGCCACATATTAGACATGTGTCCTTGGGCAAGAAGCTCTTTAGCCACTCTGGGACTCGAATGTCTACATTTGTGAGGTGAAGGGGTTGTATTATATGAACTCTCAGTTCCCTTCCAGCCCCAGTATTTTATGACCTCAAAACCTGCAAGAGACAATTCACAGTATCTACACAAGAAAAATGTTGCTGGTAAGAATATACTTGTACCTTAATGTTGTACACAGAACTGTCTGTTCGCAGGAGCTATCTACACAGCTAGTTGCCTGTCATCTGGGATCTTGATCATATGTAGCTGTTTCTTCAGCAAATAATGAGACGGAGAAACTGAAGGGGTCCCATGAAAAAACTGGTCTTTTGCTCCTTTTCCTGCTTCTGTTCTTGCTGGGATCTGCACCCTTGCCCTACACATAGCTTATCATATCGATAATGTATGTCCTCCTTGTAGAGATCAAGGAGTTAATGACCTCTTTGGAGTCTTCCAGCCCAATAGATATCATCTAAGTAATGACTGGGTGAGGTCTTCATATACTTTTTCCACCTTGACCCAAGATCCCCAGCTCCTGGGCATAAGTGACTTGGGAGGCAGTGGGGTTGGGATGGACATTTGAGCATTTCACCTTGTTCTGACCAGTTTCTGGATGACGGAGAGGACACATGCACTGGAGCACAATCATCATCAGTAAAAACCCCAGGCCCCAAACAAAGATGAGACTCACTCTCCTTTTCCTTTCTGCATCTCCCAGATGCTCTCTATGTATCTGCTCTCTATATATCTTCAATAAGCTCTGCTTTCACTTCTTGCTGACTCGTGTTTGATTTCTATCCTGAGCATAGTCAAGGACCCTCTTGACCCATCCTGTGGGACCCCCTATGGATCCTTAGACTTGTCCTGCCTGCATCAGTGGCATCGTGTTTGGCACATAGCAGGAACTCATATATGTTTAATAAGTGAATGAAAAGAGTCAAGTCTTAATTTAGAAATTCTAAAATTTTGGCAAAGTATAAGAACACAATTTCCTTGATCTGCTTCCAGTTGCTGTCCTCTCTCTCCTCTTCAAAACCAAATCTCAAAAGATGACCTGCTTCAATGATGTTATAATAGTGATGCATAGTGGCAGATGGTAGCTATACTTGTGGTGAGCATAGCATAATGTATAGAGAAGTTGAATTGCTATGTTATACACCTGAAACTAATGTACCATTGTGTATCACTATACTCAAATTTTTAAAAAAATTATTTAAAAAATTTTTTAAATTAAAATTTAAAAATTTAAATTTTTTTTTTAAAAATGCTGACTCCATTTCCTCACTTCCTACTCCCTTTCTCATCATTTATCCCTTTAGGGACACTGAAATAGTCTGAAGCTTATCAGTAACTTCCAAGTTGGTATGATATTATGAAATATGCAGACTTGGTGTTGGTCTCTGGTTCCTGGGACAGAGCTCCCAAAGTGCTTGTGATTTCCTGAGTGATAAGGACAAGAAGAGGAGTCTTTAGATACTAATAATAAGTCCCATTCAACTATACTTGTATACACTAATGAGGTGACTCTTAGAAAATGAGGGCTGGTTACCAGAGGAACTAACCATTTGATGTGAGGGTTGGAACTTTTAACCCCACTCTGATTTCTGGAGAGGGGCAGAGGAGGTGGGGACTGAATCAACCATTAATGGCTAATGATTTAATCAATCATGCCTAATAATGGAACTTGCATAAATATCCTAAACATGGGATTGGGAGAGCTTCTGGGTTGGAGGTCCTGGAAGGGCATCACGCCTGGTAAGACTATGGAGGCTCCATGCCTCTTCACTATATCTTGCTCCATGCATCTCTTCCACTCAGGCTGCTCCTGAGTTTTATGCTTTAGAATAAACTGGTGAAAAAAAAAAAAAACAAAAAAAAAAAAAAAAAAAAAACAAAAAAAGAATAAACTGGTGATCATAAATGAAGTGTTTCCTTGAGTCCTGTTAGCCATTCTAGAAAATGATCAGTCCAAAGGAGAGACTCATGGGAAGCCCAGATATGTAGCCAGTTGGCTAGAAATATAGGAGGCCCAGACTTATGATTGGCATTTTGTGGGGCAGTCTTCTAGGACTGAGCCCCTCACCTGTGGTGTCTGTGTTAACTCCCAATAGTTAGCAGAATTGAATTAAATTGCAGGACATCCAGTTGGTGTCTACAGAGAATTAAAGAAATGGGTGGTGTGAAAAACACACATTTGGTGTCAGAAGGGTTGTGAGTAGAGTTGGTAAACCAAATGGGCCTTTTGCCGTGTTTATAATGCATGCTCACTCACCAGCACTCAGCTCTGTTGTTTACCATCTTCCTTTTGTATCATGCTCACCTGGCTTCCTTCACACCACACTTACATTTCAGGTTTCACTCAACTTCTGTGACTGCTTATCTTCATTCTCCTTTGTAGGCTCACCTTTTCCCCCTGGCCACTAAGTGCTGGAATTCCTCAAGACTCAGTTCTATAAGCACTCCTTGGACTTTCAGGTATCTATATGCCCCTGACTCCATAATGAGTATCTTCAGACCAGACATCTCCCCTGAACCTCAAGCTTATATTTCCAATGGCTTACATTATTATCACTCATATATCACAAAGATGGCCAATTCATCAATAAGAAGACAAACAACCTGATTAAAAATTAGGCAAAAGATTTGAACAGACACTTCAGCAAAGAAGATATACACATTGGTATAAATGCATAAACGCACATTCAGTGCCATAAAAACCACCCCAAGACACATCCATTAGAATGGCCAAATTTTTATAAAGCAAAAAATGACATTACCAAGTAGTGATGAAGATGTGGTGTAACTAGAACTCATGCTTCACTAGTTGGGATGCAAAATGGTGCAGCCATTTTAGAAAATAGCTTAGCAGTTTTTGTTTGAATATTTTATCTTCTTGGGGATCCCTGGGTGGCTCAGCAGTTCAGCATCTCCCTTCAGCCCAGGGCGTGATCCTGGAGATCCGGGATCGAGTCCCATGTCAGGCTCCCTGCGTGGAGCCTGCTTCTCCCTCTGACTGTGTCTCTGCCTCTCTCTGCCTCTCTATCCCTCTCTCTGTGTATCTCATGAATAAATAAATAAAATATTAAAAATAAATATTTTATTTATTTATTCATGAAAGAAAGACACACACAGAGAGAGGTAGAGACACAGGCAGAGGGAGGAGAAACAGGCTCCATGCAGGGAGCCTGATGTGGGACTCGATCCCAGGACCCTGGGGTAACAGCCTGAGCCAAAGGCAGACGCTCAGCCACGAGCCACCCATGCCTCCCTAGCTTAGCAGTATTTTTATAGTTAAACATACACAAGGCAATGACCCCAATTCTGGACATTTATTCTAGAAAAATGAAAACCTATGTTCACATTGGTGATGTACACGAATCTTTCTTGCAGTGTTATTCATAAATGCCCTAAACTGGAAACCCAAATGTCCTTCAATGGGTGAGTGACTAAACAAATTGTGGTGTACCCATATAGTGCAATACTACTCATGATTTTTTTTTTTTTAGGGGCACCTAGGTGACTCATATGGTTAAACATCCAACTCTTGATCTCAGATCATGATCACAGGTCGTGAGTTCAAGCCTTGCATTGGGTTCCATGCTGAGTATAGATCTTTTATTTTATTATTTTTTTAATAAATTAATTTTTATTGGTGTTCAATTTACCAACATACAGAATAACACCCAGTGCTCATCCCATCAAGTGTCCCCCTCAGTGCCCGTCACCCATTCCCCCCCACCCCCCCGCCCTCCTCCCCTTCCACCACCCCTAGTTCGTTTCACAGAGTTAGGAGTCTTTATGTTCTGTCTCCCTTTCTGATATTTCCCACACATTTCTTCTCCCTTCCCTTATATTCCCTTTCACTATTATTTATATTCCCCAAATGAATGAGAACATACACTGTTTGTCCTTCTCCGATTGACTTACTGCACTCAGCATAATACCCTCCAGTTCCATCCACGTCGAAGCAAATGGTGGGTATTTCTCGTTTCTAATGGCTGAGTAGATCTTATATTTTAAAAAAGGATTTTTTAAAATTGAAATATTGATAAACACAACACCACAGATGGATCTCAAATACTAGTTATGCTAACTGAAAGAAGTCAGACCCAAAAGATTATATACTGTATGATTCCAATTATCTGATATTCTTGAAAAGGTAAAATTAAAAGGCCCAAGACTATATCAGATTGCCAGGTTGTGGGAGTAAGAAAGAGTTGACTACAAAGGTCAGCATGTGAGAATTTTTGGAGATGAAATTAGTACGTATCCTGATAATAGTGGTGGTTATGTGAATCAATGCATTTGCCAAGATTCATAGAAAAGTATATTCTTTGCCTACCCCGCAAAAATCCCTGAACTTTACTGTATGTCAGTTTTTAAAAATTATAATATAGTATGTCCAAAACTGAATCTAGGATCTACAACTATGCATGACCACCATCACACAATGGCCCTCTGCCATTCAGTTCTCTCTAAGGCAGTGAACATCACACCATTGTTCGGTTGGCATGCTAACAGCTCTCTCTCTAAATAAATGAATAAATAAACTTGTTTAATCGAGGATAACTCACTTGGGGCACCTGAGTGGCTCAGTCGGTTAAGCGTCTGCCTTCAGGTCATAATCTCAGAGTCCTGGGATTGAGCCCTGCATTAGGGAACAGAAGGAGGCTGCTTCTCCCTCTCTTTCTGCCTCTCCCCTACTCCCAAGCTCATGCTCTCTCTCTCTCAAATAAATAATTTTTAAAATTTAATTTCATTTTTAAAAAGATTTTATTTATTCATTCATGAGAGGCACAGGGAGGCAGAGACACAGACAGAGGAGAAGCTGGCTCCCTGCTCAGAGCCCAATGTGGGACTCAATCCCAGGCCATGACCTGAGCTGCAGGCAGATAGATGCTCAACCACTGAGCAACCCAGGTTCCCCCATATTTTTTTTTTAAAAAAGGATAAATCATTTGAATAACCAGGCTTTCTTAAACTACCAATCATTTGTAGTCAATCAGTGATTAATCATCATGATTATCATCATCAATAAAAATAAACCCTTATATTTGCATAGTATAACCTAATTTAAGGCAGCTTTATGTATTATTTAATTTTGCTTTCATAATTGCCCTGTGAGCTCTTAAGGCAGTTATGATCTCCGTTATGTAAAGAAGCTAAGGCACAGCAAGTTTAGGTAAATTGCCTAAAGTCACATAATTAGTGGTATTGTCTGAATTTTTTTTTTCTCATTAAACTTTTGTTTTAATGGGTCTCAAAATTCTGTGACAGATTTTTGGTCAAGTTGTTTCCATTAAAAAGTACTGATTTTAAAAACTAATAACTTAAAACTGCCACACACGCACAAAAGAAAAACAAAACAAAAACAAATGGTCCACAAAACATTCTCCTTTCCTTCTGAAGGTTTTACGATGCCTTGTTATCATTAACCAGTCTTTCACTATTAAACTTAAATGGCCAATTGACACAAACAGTTCTGAGACCGTTCTTCCACCACTGATTAAGACTGGGGTGGCAGGTATTGGGGATAAAATTCATTTAGCCTTCTGAGCTTTCTGGGCAGACTTGGTGACTTTGCCAGCTCCAGCTGCCTTCTTGTCCACTGCTTTGATGACACCCACAGCAACCGTCTGTCTCATGTCACAAACAGCAAAACGGCCCAGAGGAGGATAGTCAGAGAAGCTCTCAACACACATAGGTTTGCCAGGAACCATATCAACAATGGCAGCATCCCCAGATTTCAAGAACTTGGGACCATCTTCCAGCTTCTTTCCAGAACGACGATCTATCTTTTCCTTCAGCTCAGCAAACTTGCAAGCAATGTGAGCTGTGTGACAATCCAGCACAGGTGCATATCCAGCACTGATTTGGCCTAGATGGTTCAGGATAATCACCTGAGCTGTGAAGCCAGCTGCTTCCACTGGTGGGTCATTTTTGCTGTCACCAGCCACGTTGCCACGACGAACATCCTTGACAGATACGTTCTTGACATTGAAGCCCACATTGTCCCCAGGAAGAGCCTCACTCAAAGCTTCATGGTGCATTTCAACAGACTTTACTTCAGTTGTAACATTGACTGGAGCAAAGGTGACCACCATGCCAGGCTTAAGAGCACCAGTCTCCACTCGACCCACTGGGACAGTACCAATACCACCAATTTTGTAGATGTCTTGGAGAGGCAGATGCAAGGGCTTATCAGTTGGACGAGTTGGTGGCAGAATGCAATCCAGGGCTTCAAGCAGTGTGGTTCCGCTGGCATTCCCATCTTTATGGGTGACTTTCCATCCCTTGAACCAAGGCATGTTAGCACTTGGCTCCAGCATGTTGTCACCATTCCAACCAGAAATTGGCACAAATGCTACTGTGTTGGGGTTGTAGCCAATTTTCTTAATGTAGGTGCTGACTTCCTTAACGATTTCCTCGTATGTCTTCTGGCTGTAGGGTGGTTCAGTGGAATCCATTTTGTTAACACCAACAATTAGTTGTTTTACACCCAGTGTGTAAGCCAGAAGGGCATGCTCACGGGTCTGCCCATTCTTGGAGACACCTGCTTCAAATTCACCAACACCAGCAGCAACAATCAGGACAGCACAGTCAGCCTGAGATGTGCCTGTAATCATGTTTTTGATAAAGTCTCTGTGTCTTGGGGCATCAATGATGGTCACATAATACTTGCTGGTCTGGAATTTCCACAGGGAGATATCAATGGTGATACCACGTTCACGTTCAGCTTTCAGTTTATCCAAGACCCAGGCATACTTGAAGGAGCCTTTTCCCATCTCAGCAGCTTCCTTCTCAAATTTTTCGATAGTTCTTTTGTTGATCCCACCACATTTGTAGATCAGATGGCCAGTAGTGGTAGACTTGCCCGAATCTACGTGTCCAATGACGACGATGTTGATGTGAGTCTTCTCCTTTCCCAATTTGGCTTAGGTTTAGCGGTGGTTTTTACGACACCTGTGTTCTGGCGGCAAACCCGTTGCGAAAATGGTCTGAATTTTTTTGTGTGCTCCACTGCCCTGCCCAAATTCACATGTTGTAATCATAAAGTCCAATGTGATCGCATTAGAAGGTAGGGCCTTTGGAAGTGACTAGGCTATGAGGGTGGAGACCTCACAAATGGGATAAGTATTCTTATAAAACAGACTCCTCAGAGATCCCCAGACCCTTCCACTATGTGAGTACACAATGAGAAGTCTGCACCCCTGAAGAAGGCTGGCACCCTGGTCTTGAACATCCAGCCTCCAGAACTGTGAGAAATAAAGTTTTGTTATTTATAAGGTACCCAATCTGTGTTATAGCAGTCGGAATGAACTGAGACGGTTGGTAAATAACAAAATTAGAATAAGACATTTGTGGCTTCTAGTCTAATACCCTGTCTCAGTGAACTGTGGAGAAATGTTTTCATGTGCAAGTAACACATTGATAGCTGACATTGAAAATACCTTTTCATAGTGGAGACATGAAAAGAATTGAAAAGAATTGTCTCCAGGTTATTTTCATCAACAGGAGTATTACACTGTTAATGGACTCTTTGCCTTCCAATTTATGCCACATGAAAGAAACCCAGGAGAACTAAAAAGTGATAATGTGTTCCACTCAAGGAAATATTTTTTTAATAGCTAAAATGAGGGAGCTGCAAGAGAAAAAGTCAGAAACCAAACAACTATGTTAGAGAAACTAAGGAAATTTTGACAATAAAATCTGCAATACTATGTACAAACCACTTCTGACACAAAATTGACCAAAAGTGCATAGAAATTTGATTTCAAGATAGGATTTATTACTCATTAGAATGATGTAAACCAGCACATCCTTCAGCTTATTTAAGGTTCTGAAAAGTAAAGAAATCTATTTCATTTTATTTTGGCCATTACTCCCCAAACTTAAAAAAAAAAAAAAAAAAAAAGGTCTGTTTTGCCAGTCTCTGCCTTTGGTTGGACTGTTTTAATCCTTTTACATGTAATGTAATAGCTAATAAGACAATATTTATGTCTGCCATTTTGCTATATTTGCTTTCTGTATCATATCTTTTGTTTCTGTAGTCTTCTATTACTGCCTTTTTCTTTAATATTTTCTAATTTAATGTTTTAATTCCCTTTTTTGTTAATTCCCTTTAAAAATTTTTATATTTTAAAAGTTAATTAGTGGTTGCTCTGGAAATTATAAGTAACATCTCAATTTATAACAATCTAGTTTGAATTAATACCAACTTAATTTCAGTATTACACAAAAACTGCTCCTATACAGTCCATTTCCTCCACTTTCCTTAGTACTGTTATTGTCATCATACAGATTATATTTTTATACATTGTGTGCTCATCACTAAAAATTTATAATTATAGTTGACCCTTGAACAACATGAGTTTGAACTGCATGGGTCCACTTATATGTAGATTTTGTTCTATAAATTTGATACAGTACTGTAAATACATTTTCTCTTCCTTGTGACTTTTTTATAAAGATTTATTTATTCATTTGAGAGAGAGTGCAAGCAGGGGAGGGGCAGAGGGAGAGAGAGAGAATCCTCAAGCAGACCCCCTACTCAGTGCAGAGCCCAACACAGGCTTGATCCCAGAATCTTGATTTCATGACCTAAGCCAAAACTAGGAGTCAGACATTTAACCTACTGAGCTACCTTGGCACCCCTTCCTTATGATTTTCTCAATAACATTTTCTTTCCTCTAGCTTACTTTATTGTAAGAACACAGTGTACAATACATATACAAAATATATGTTAACGTGTTATCAGCAAGGCTTCTAGTCAACAGTAGCCTTATTAGTAGTGAAGTTTTGGAGGAGTCAAAAGTTACACGTGAATTTTCAACTGCACCCCTAGCCCCCACACTATTCAAGGGCCAACTACATTGCTTTATACAATTGTTTTAAATCAGATAAAAGAAAGAGAGGCTTATGAACAAAAGCTATGTTATATTTACCTATGCAGTTGTATTTACCAATGCTCTTTATTCAAATTACTCTCTGGTGGTTTTTCATTTCAGCCTGAAGGGCTCACTTCCTTTAGTATTTCTTAAAGAACACATTTGTTCTCTTCCTGTTTTCATTCTTTTTATAACTTCTATCTTTTTTATTAATGTTCATTATTTGTTGGGCATTTTCTCATATTCTCCTTTAGTTCTTTAAACAGTTGTCTTTAGTTCTTTAAAAATATTTATAATAGCTGATTTAAAGTCTTTGTCCAGTAATTCCAACATCTGGTATTCCTCAGGGTTACTGTTGCCTGCTATTTTTTTCCCTGTGTATGAACTACATTTTCCTATTTCTTTGCTATTCCTCACAATTTTTTGTTGTTGAAAATTGGACATATAAGTAATATATTGTGGTAACCCTAGAAATCAATGCTGGCCTAAATAAGGGTAAACTGAGGCAAACTCAAAAAGGTTAGTTTATACAGGGACTGCAGAGGAATTGCAATTCATAACAGGTGAATTGTAGCAAGCTATAACTGAGTCTACTAAGGCTTTGAGATAGGTTGTATTTATAGACAGGGAATATAAAGGAACATTTCACTTAGAGTAAGCTAAAAATCAAAAACAAATGAAGACCATCCTTGAAAATTTCCCAAGCAGCCAGAATCAGTCCAGTCAAGCACAAAACTCAATTCAGCCCGCTTTGGGAGATTAATCTGACCTGGGTCATCTACCACTCATGCCTTTGGAACTTCCCAAGGTTGCTATATGATATAAGACAACCTTTTTTTTTTTTCTAAGACTTTATTTCTTTATTTGAGAGAGAGAGAGAGAGAGAGCATGAGCAGGTGGGAGGGGCAGGGTAAGAGGGAGAAGCAGACTCTGTTGAGGAGGGAACCTGACTTAGGGCTCAGTCCCAGGACCATAAGGTCATGACCTGAGCTGAAGGCAGATATTTTATTGACTGAGCCACCCAGGCACCCCAATTTAAGACAACTTCTGATTGCTGTCTCATTATCCAATAAAATTCCAACACTATCAGTTTTCTGTAAATCAGGCATTTACAGTAAATCAATATCTTAATCCTTAACTTTTGTCTTTCTGAGGGCACATGAGTGAGATTCTCCACTTTATATTCTTTAGTTTTATTTTAAATTGAAACTCTTTCACAAGATCCCCCTCCTTACATTCCACAGGTTTCTTTGCTTTTGCTGTTTGTTGTTATTGGTACTGTTTGTTCAGTGACTTTCCTAAGTGATATCTGTAAAGTCTGTAGTCAGTTTGTAGCCACCAAAGTAGATTATCTTAGTGGTCAGCTAATGAAGGATAGCGATTTCCTTAAATACCTTGAACCAATGAGTTCATTCGGGAAATGTCTTCAGTGATCTAGCAAGCAGTTTGCAACACTGCCTTGGCCTTCACTCCCTGCTTGCATGAAGCTTCAGGGTCAAGCAGAGGTGAGAGATTACAGCCTTCATGGGAGTTTCCTGAACATGTTCACAGTCCTACAAATATATGTGGCTTTCTAGATTCCCAGGAATGTGTCAGAGCTTTTCAAAGCCCCTATGAAAATTTCATCTCCCAGCTTTTCTTTTTACAATTTTTGGTCAGCTGTTTGTTTGCCCCAACTCTTAGTGCTGCCAAAGCCAGCTGTGATGTTAAGCAATTGCCACTAATTGTTTTCAACAAATGCCCTAGGGAAAAGGCTGATCACACTGAGCAAACTCTGAGTCAGATCAAATAAAGAAAAGCCCTGCAAATGAGTGTTTCCAGGGAACTTCCAGTCAGGTCAAATAGTGACAATGCTCTGGGAATGGGACTTTCAGGGGAACTTAAACACATTTTCCCCTTTAGTGGTTGCTAGCCTGCTGATTCATGGATACCATTATTGTGAGATGGTTGGTTTTCAGGGCTACCATAGAGCTGAGGAGAAGGGAATAGGATAGGGTAAGTTAAAGTGCTACGCAGTTCACTCTTTTTACTAAGATTCAGCTGTCTTTGTTTTTTTAATAAAAGCTCTTCAGCCTGTTGTTGCAAATCTTCAATATTCAGAGTTATGAAAGAGTTGATTTTGGCAATTTTTCTCAATTTTCATGGCTTTATGGAGGAGTAGGTTTTTGTAGATCTTTAATACATCATTATAGAAGTTGGACTCTTCAAACTTTTATTAAAAGTAGAACTCTTTATGCAACATTTATTAATATCCTATTAATAGTATAATATATAATATGCTATTATTAATTGTATTAGCTAAGACTAAATGACTGGATATGAAAAAGCCAGGCACACATGCACTGGCTTTTTATTTGAAGATAGTGCACCACCGTAATAATAAGATATTATTATTATTATTACCATTTTCAAACAAAGAATGAAGGATATACAGGTTAGATCAATTGTTCAAAATCACAAAAGCTAATAAGTGGCCTTGAAGAAGCAAACTGTTATGTTACAGAGAGGGCCATGTGCAGGGAATGACAGGGTAGCCTATAGAAGCTGAGGACTTCAGTCCTACAATTACAAGGAACTCAATACTGCCAACAACCAGTGAACTTAGATGAGGATCTCAACCTCAGATAAGATCCCAGCCCTACCCAACATCTTCACTGCAGCTTTGTGAGATCCTAAACAGAGTACCCAGTTAAGCCATGCCTAGACTCCTGATCCATAGAAAATATGAAATAATAAGTGTAGGTTTTTGTAGGTAAAGATAACAACTTTATTGGTATACAAGCCACATATCCTACAATTCATCCATTCAAAGTATATAATTCAATAGTTTGTATTCAAGCACTATGAAACCATCACCACAATCAATTTTATAATACGTTGACCACTCCCAAAAGAAACTTCATATCTTTTAAGAGTCATTTGTCATTCTCCCATTCCCCCAGCCCTAGGCAAACCATTAATCTACTTCCTGTCTCTACAAATTTGCCCATTCTTTTCATTTCATATAAATGGAATCATATAATATGTGGTCTCTTGCAACTAGCTTCCTTTATTTAGCATAACATTTCAAGGTTTATTCATGTTATGGCATGGATGAGTACCTAACTTTTTTAAATTAATGAATAATTTTCCATTGTATAGATTTACTACATTTGGTTATCTATTCTTCAGTTGATGGATATTTGGGTTGTTTCTACCTTTTAGCTGTTATAAATAGTACTGCTGTGAACATTCATGCCCAGGTTTTTGTGTGGATGTATGTTTTTATTTCTCTTGGGAATATATGCATGAGTAGAACTACTGTGTCATATGGTAACTCTGTGATTAAACTGTTGAGGAACTGTCAAACTGTTTTCTAAGACAGCTGTGCCATTTTACATTTCTACCAAGAGCTCTGATTCTCTGTATCCTTGCCAATACGTAGCTGGGGTGCTGGAAAAATTCTGATGGTCTGCCCCTCCCAGGGAGATCCATATATCCCTTAAGTGAAAACTAGGAGAAGAGGGAGCCCTGTGTTCTTGGTTTTACCTGCCTGGAATGGAGTTTCTGTCACATTGGGCTGGGGCTTAGGAGGGAAGCAATGAGTCATTGCTCAAATGCTCTCACTGTTCTACCAAATTTTACTAGATTTTCTTGAATAAATATTTCTTTATTTGTTATACTCTTAAGGACAATTTCCTGAGGCTTTAAATATTAGATTTGAAGGATAATTTTTACTAGTTATGCTTGTTTTGCTGGAGACGGTGGAACTCTTCATGCTGTCATTCCATTAAGTTGAAATCTAAAGGTTTGTTGTTTAAAGCTGCTAGGATTGAGGTAATTTATTATGTAGCATGGAAAACTATTATACAAGGAACTAGTTCTGTACAAAATTTATTTTGAAAATTTATTTTGAAAAGCACGGATATAGGGTAATCAAGCACTGGAGTAAATTGAGAAATAGAGTAAGATGAGAATGATGATAGTTAATGATTAATCAAAATATATAGACTATACCTATTTCAACAGGAAATGCAATTTATATAGGATTTTAAAAGGAAGAGGATATTTATCTCATTTGATAAGGTATGCATGGTCAAAGCATTATCACCACCTCATGCCAGTACATATTAATTACAGGAAAATACATTTCAGAAGGTTAAGCAAGCCAGCAGATTCCACACTATGGAATTTTACTGACCAGCTACTTTTCCCTCCAAATTGGGAGACTGTTATATATATTGCCTATTTTTAATATTTGTCATATAAGGACATCTTTGAAAAACCATCTATACAAACTGCCACAATTTTAGATCTAAGAGGGCATTTAAGCATCAATAAAGAAAGAAGGTAATAATCTCAGGATTATGAAGCAAAATCTTATAAATTGAATGCATTTAGCCTTCTAAAATATCATTTATTTCCCTAATTTTACTCCTTTTATGGTACACATGTAGGAAATTTGTTATAGACAGATTGGAAAATTGGCATTTTGGCACCATCAAAATTTGTAAGCTAAACAAATAAAAATGGCAAACTTTGTTTCCACAAGTTACCCCTCTCCCCTTTGTACATTTTGGATGAAGCCAAGACTTAACTCCAATCAATATATAAAAACCAAAATACTGTGTGCCTCGATGGTTTAGCCAGTGAAGCCTCTACCTCCAACTTGGGTCCAGATCCCAGAGTCCTGGGATCAAGTGTCATGTGGGGCTCTCTGCTCAGTGGGGAGTCTACTTATCCCTCTCCCTCTGACCCTCCCCCCCATGCTCTCTCACTCCCTCTCTCTCAAATAAATAAATAAAATCTTTAAAAAAATACTGACTGAATATTCACTTTACCAAAATATTTAACAACTCTTTTCTAAATACATGGCCATCATACTATATTTACATTTTTTATATTCAAGTACTTGTCAAAGAAACTTAGAGAATAGAGGGATTGAAAGATGACAGTATGAGAGTGACATTCAACCATAAATAGAGATTAAAACATTTTGAAATTATAAGGTATTAAATGGGAATCAGGATTGAGTATGAAACATTAGATTTAACACAACAATTTTCAGGAATATAGCGATTTTGTAAAATTCAGGAATACTTATGTTCATTATTTACATAATTTATGGTTAAATCCCAGGATACTTTTCTCTTAGCATAATATATCTCTGAGAAATTTTCCTGTACTTAAAGAGCGGTACAGCTGCTCTGGGCCTCATCCAACTTAGGCTAATATCTCTATAATTCTTTATACAGCTAATAAAGTCTCTGGAGCCTTCTTACTGAGATTAAATGCTAGGAAAGGCCTTGCCAAAGCCACTTAGCAAAGGACTGGCATTGTAGGTTTCCAGTAACTGAGTGGCCACAGGCAGTCATAGCAAAGATCAGAATCAAATTCTGTGGAAAATATGTCACATTTGAAAAAAGAAGTCGGCATTCATTTCTGGCATTGTGGATTCTGTGGTCAAGGCATCCCCTACACAGTGTTTGCTGGAGGTAAATGGAATGTATAACTGGTGCCTTTTTTTCCATTTTTAATTCCATGTTGCTTCTCCGGAGAATTATGAGTTATTTTTCTCTTCCTTTTTCCCTTTCACAAGAGAAATCAGGTAATCCACTCATCCCACAAATTATTTGGAAGATGAGAAATAACCTGGGGCAAAGCAAAATATCTTCCAAAACAAACAATGTAAGTGTCTTTCTCTCCCCTTTCTCAGAATATACAATATTTTGAAATAAATAATTCTGGCAAAAAAGTCTCTTCCCTGGACTGTAGGGTGGAGAGTAAAGCTCAGATTCCATCAAGCCAAAAGGAGATCTAGGCTGATGATATTCCATACTTCATAGACAGATCAGAATGGTCCTTTCCTAAAGTTTTTTTCTGTTTGAGAAGGCCTAACTGCCTTAAAAGTCAGTATAATCAGGCAGTCATAGCAAAGCTCTGCCATCAGGCTTTCTGTTGCAACTTACTTGGGAATCAGAGCTGTGGGTCAAGATTTGGTGGTCAGACAGTCACTAGCAAGGTTAATAAACAAGAAAGGACCCTGACTGAATCAGAAAGTCCAGATCAACCAGACATGTGCTTAAACTAGGAGTCCTTGGGGCAACACAGTTTAGGATCTAAAACCTAAATGATGAGGTGATTGCCAGGAATATGCAAGACAAAGTCAGGGACTGAAGTGAAAAATGTCTAGGAACAACTTGTCCCATGTCTTGGACTGACCTATCCTGTCACAAGCAAGGCTTGTGAGAGGGTAGTTTTTATTTATAAATATTTACCAAGGAGTAGTGCAGCCTATGCTTGGACCAGGAGCATGAAGGTGAAGGAGAGACTTTCAGAACTAAAAATGGTAGATTGGACATATGTACCTTCTTTTACTCTCTCCCCCAATTGTGAGATAAGAATAAAGTGGGACGTCTAGGGGGTTCAGCAGTTAAGCATCTGCCTTCAGTCCAGGGCGTGATCCTAGAGTCCTGGAATTAAGTCCTACATCGGGCTCCCTGTATGGGGTCTGCTTCTCCTTCTATGTCTCTGCCTCTCTCTCTCTCTCTCTCTCTCTCTCTCTCTCTCTCTGTCTCTCATGAATAAATAAATAAAATCTTTTAAGAAAGAGAAAGAGATAAGAATAAAGCTATTTTGTCTTTTTTAGGCATAAATCTATAAGATTGGGTTAACAAGTTGGGAGACAAAAGCAACAACATTTTTGAAACTGGAAAGCTGATGGATGAGTGGTGAATGACTTAACAGACATGAAAAGGCTGAATGTAAGGCTGAATGAAGTGGAGAAGGCTACAGAATTCCCAGAAAACTTAGGATTCAGTGGTAGTAGCCACTTTTGGAAGTGGGGATAAAAGTGTAGCTAAAACTAGAGGACTGTTTAAATGTCTGTTGAAGAAATAGTTAGACCTAGGTGGTGCCTGGCTGGCTCAGTCAGTAGAGTATGCAACTCTTGATCTTGGGGTTGTATGTTTGAGCCCCATGTTGGGTGTAGAGATTATTTAAAAATAAAATCTTTTTAAAAAGAGAGAGAAAAGAAAAAGAAACAGACCTAGAAACAAGAACCACATCAAAAGATCATCCCTAGCACCCAGATTGTGGAATTGAAATATCATCTCCCACTTTATTTGTTTTTTAAGATTTAATTTATTTATGTGTGTGAGAGAGAAAACAAGAGCAAGGGGGAGGGGCAGAGGGTGAGAGAGAAGTAGACGCCCCCTCCACTGAGCAGAGAGCCTGATGTAGGGCTCCATTCCAGGACCCCGAGATCATGATCTAAGCTGAAGACAGATGCTTAACCAACTGAGCCACCCAGGTGCCTCTCATTTTCCACTTTAAAAAGAAAATCACGAGATGCCTGGGTGGCTCAGCGATTGAGTGTCTGCCTTTGGCTCAGGATGTGATCCCGGGGTCTCAGGATGGAGTCCCACAACCGGCTTCCTGCATTGAGCCCGCTCCCCCCAATGCCTGTGTCTCTGCCTCTTTCTCTCTCTGTGTCTCTCATGAATAAATAAATAAATAATCTTTTAAAAAATAAAAAAAAATAATAAAAAGAAAAACATGGGTGCTTTTTGGAGCAATGGCCAACACCAAGTCTTGGGTGAGAAATGTGCAAGATGAATCTGAAATATCTTGTTACATCAATTAAAGATAAAGTTACCAAAAACTATTAAAGTCATGTAAACAAGATTCAGAAGCCAAGTTGAAGAGGCTCCCATAAAGCCAAAGATGTTACAGTATGAGTGTCAGTCAGGACAACAGTTGCAGTGGATTAAAAAGCCATCAGATCTGTTCAAATCTATAATAATATAATTATAATATATAATTATACATTATAATAATATTTTTAGAAAAACCTTAAGTGGTCACCTTAGAAGGATGATTTCAACCAATTCATTACTTTGAAAATTGATAAATAAATGGAAAGAATGAAGCACTTATGCGAATGGTATAACTACATAAAAAAATAATAGCTGAGAAGAAACTACTAAATGAAAAAGAACTGATAGAATTAAAATAACACCTTTAACTTCCAAGAAGTTAATGGATCTAGGGACCGAGCATCAATAACTACTAACATAACAGAGACAGAACCATACATTCTGTGCCTCTTTTTTTTTCCCTCTTAAATATTTATTTATTTATTGGTGGGGGGAGAGGGAGAGGTAAAAGGAGAGGGAGAAAGAATCTCAAGCAGACTCCCCACTGAACACAGAGCTCGATGGGGCTCAATCTCACAACTCTGAGATCATGACCTGAGCCAAAATCAAGTCAGATGCCTAACCAACTGAGCCACTCATATTCTGTGCCTCTCTAAAACACATGCAACTACTTAGGTTTTAATAAACATAAAACGAAAGCTAATAGAACTAAGTAAGAAAAAGAAAGACAAATCTACAATCATAATTCAAGATTTTAGCACCCTTCTCTAAATAATTGATAGAATAAGTAGACAGAAAATCATTAAGGATATAGAAGCCACTATATAAATAGAATATATGTTGTTCTACATTTAGAACAAATCCATCAGTCAACTTGATTTAATTGACATTCATAGGGTAAAACACTCCAAAATGCAGAATATACTGTTTCTAAATATGGAAATTTCTCTAATTCAGACCAAGTTTTAGGTCATAAAAATAAGTCCCAATAAATTTAAAAAAATCTTATGAAGTTTGTTCTCTAACTAAATAGAATTAAATTAGAAATCAATAATACTAAGATATCGAAAGGAGATAGAAAATCTGAATAGTCCATATCTGTTAAGAGTTAATTTATAATTTGTAAATCAGGCAGAAGTAATACTAATCTTAAATTCTTTCAGAAAATAGATAAGGGGGGAATACTTTCACAATATTTTACAAGGTCAGCATAACCTGAATACCAAAACCCAATAGAGATGTTACTAGAACAGAAAATTGCAGGCCAATATTCTTCATGAATATTGGTAGAAAAATCCTTAATGAAATATCAGTAAATTAAATTCAGAAATACATGTATATGATTTGTGTATATTAAGGAATCTCAAAAAAAACCAATAGAACTAATAAATAAAATAAATAGCAGGATATAAACTTGACATACAAAAATCAATTGTATAGTTTATACTAGCAACAAAAAAATGGAAACTAAAGTGGAAAACAAGATCATTTATAATAGCATCAAAAAACATAAAATACTTAAGAACATGTTTAACAAAAGATATGCAGAACCTCTACACACAAAAAAACTATAATGAATTGCTAAGAAGACCTAAATAAATGTGAAATACTTTACTTTGTGAAGTAAATCTTCACGATTGTGAAGATACAATATTACTAAGATGTCAGATTGATCTATGAATCCAATGCAATCTCATTCCAAGAGGGTTTTTTTGTTTAAATTGATATTTCCAAAATTTATATGGAAAAGAACATAGAATAGTCAAAACAACATTGAAAAGAACAAACACAAGTGGAAGACTTCCAGGACCTGATCTTAAAGACTTGCCATAATATTATAATAATCAACACAGTATGATTTTGACATAAGGACAACAAATAGATCAACAAAACATATTAGAAAGTTCAGAAAATATACCCACATATATACTGCTAATTGATTTTCAATAAAATCACCAAGATAATTCAATGGAGGAAAGTCTTTTCAGTAAACAGTGCTGGAAGAACTGGATATATATGTATGTGCCAGAAATGAATCTTGAGCCCTACCTCATGCCACACACAAAAATTGAGATGAGCATAAACTTAAATTAAAAGTTAAAACTATAAAGCCTCTAAAGGAAAACTTAGAATATCTCTGCAACTTGGGTTAGGCAAAGTCTTTTTATAAAGAACATAAAAAGCACTAACCATGAAATAATGTTAAATTGGATTTCATCAAAAATTTATAAATCTGTTCCTCGAAAGATGTCAAGAAAATCAAAAGGCAAGTCAAAGACTAGGAGAAAGTATTTGTATTACATATATCCAATGGAGGATTTGTATTCAGAGTACATAAACAACTCCTACAACTCAATAATAAAAGACAACCAACCAATTTAAAAAAAATAGGCTAAATACTTTAACAGACACTTTAGAAAAGAATGTGAGTGATCAATAGACATGTGAAAGGATGCTCAACATCATTAGTCATCAGGGAAGTAGAAATTAAAACCATAACACGGTACTACTTTGCACTAGAAATAAAATCATACATTGTTAGTGGAAGTATAAAATGGCACAATTTTGAAAAAATGAGTTGGCAAGTCCTCATACAGTTAAATATACATATCTACTCCATGAACTAGAAATTCCACTTTCAATATTTATCCAAGACTAATGAAACATATATCCACAAAAAGGCTTGTACAAGAATGTTCATAGCAGTTATATTCATAATAGCTCCAAATTGAAACCAGCTCTAATATCCATCAAGAGAAAATTACAGAAACAAATTGTTATATATCCGTAGAGACAAAATACCAGTAAATACTGTATAACTACTTTATGTGAAACTCAAAGACAAGTAAAACTAATCTGATGATAAAAATTAGAACAATGGTTACCTACGGGTGGTGGGGATCATCAGGAAAGGGGCTGAGGAAACTTTTTGGGTGATGGAAATATCTGTTATTTTGATTGCAGTATTTGTTATCCAGAGGTATACATTTGCATTTTGTGTGAGATAAGTCAAGCTTATTAATTGTGCATATAAAATCTATGCGTTTCATTGTATGTGAATTTTGATTCAACATGAATGAAAATAAATGCATTTTTCAAATTAGTCTTTTTTTTTTTTTTTTTGAAAAGAGAAAGGAAGAAAGACAAAGAAAGAAACTTAACAGAAGATGCAAAAAGGCATGCTTTCAGTCTTGATCCTGCCTGGAATGTCTAACTATATACTAAAGGATTTTTAGACCTAAGTCACAAGGGGAACTCAATGTGATGTCAGTTCGGTTTGGTGGACGCCTTTCTTAGCTTCCTCTCCTTTCAGCTTTCTGTCTTCCTACCACAGGGGAGCAATATCTGGGAAAGCCCTTTTGGCCCTTTCCCTCTTTTAACCATGTTCCAATACTCTTTCTGAGGGACTAACCTTTTGTTTTGGCAGGACCTTCTGCAAGCCAAGTCTTGCAAATTGATTCTGCCCTGCAAATACTGCTCAGATTAATTTTATCCACCCAGCCCCCCCCCCCCATTCAGTGGCCAGTTTAACCCTCTTGATTTCTCCCCTGGACTTCTGAAGCAATATCCTGTCGTCTGCCCAACCAGCGCACATCAAGGAGATCTCTTCATCTAATAGGCGATTCTGTTCCTACAATTCTCCTGCTTTAAATCCTTCTGTGGTTTCCCACTACCAACAAAACAAAATCCAAATTCCTACCATCAGAAAAGCGCATGCTCTACCTATTTTCCCAGTCACTTTCCCTGCTATTTATTGCTCTAAGACTATATACATCCTTTCTCATGCCTCCATAAACTCTGTCCTCTCCTGGGATAGCCCTGCCAGCCGCTTCTGCCCACCAGTAGGATAGTCACGCAAACTTTTCATCCTGCAAGACCCACATCAGTGAAACATTCCCCACACCTCAAGTACAGAGGTGAGGTCTCAAGTACAGAAACTCCCAGTTTTTTGCTTAACACATTGTATTATATCTATTTGTTAATTCATCTGTGTGCTCCCTGAAGACAGGGTATTTTTGGTTTTTGTTTTCATCTTTTTAATCTCTAGCACCTGGCTCAGGATCATGTGAATGAAGAAATGAAATGAATAAGAGAAGGAGGCAGGGGATGAATGAGTTCACCCACTTCTGGATATTTCATTAACATTTTGTTTTTTTGGTTTTTTAAAGATATATTTACTTAAAAGAGAGAGAAAGCCTGTGCTGCAGCAAGCAGTAGGGCCAGGGAAGGAGCAGAGGGAGAGGGAGAAGGAAAGAGAATCTCCAGCAGATTTCCTGCTGAGCACAGAGCCCCCACACAGAGCTCAACCTCGCAACCCTGAGATCATGACCTGAACCAAAATCAAGAGTCAAGCAATTAACCAACTGAGCCACGTAAGTGCCCCTGTATGAATGATTGTCAAAGTGTAATCTCTCTTTCCACACTCAGGAAAGAGCTTCATCAAAGTCTACCTAGTTCCCCCTTACAATTTAAATACATATTTAAATAAATAAATAGCTCCTGTTCACTATAACAGCCACTTCTTAAGAAGCTACATACCTAGCTTAGGACTGTTCTCTGATTCAGGATTGCTGATTTGTGCTGGGAATATCAATAGGTACATGACTGGTCATAGCATTGGGGATTTGGTGGGGGAGGGGGTCCTTCTCTTCTGATATCTGCTTAGCTCTTCACAGTTCCTGAGGAGTAATTATTTTTAAAAACTGGGTGTATCATGTTACTGGAAAAGCGATCTCTGGTTAATGGTATTTTGATGGTAATAAGCTCTGAGCTTGTTTTTATGGCTCTGCTTCATTGGTTTTAATATATGGTACGTATGTGTACAGCCTGACCAGCTTCTCCATTTAACTATCTTCCTGGGGAAAAGGCTCTGAACCTATGATTTTCAGATGTCTTGAGATCATCTGGTCTATTTCTCATCACACAATCTGTTCAATAGATGTTGCCTTAGAGGTGGGATAATTTCCAGTAGCTTGAAGTGAGCAGGACTTCCATTCCAAGTTCCCTATACATTCCAGGTGGGAATTGAGTACTTAAAATATAAACTACTAAAAACTCTTTCCTGTTACTCACTGTATTGATTTATCCCAAGAAGCTGAGAATCAAGAAAATGTTTTCTGGCTGAATTAGAAAGCAAGGAACACTGTGGAGCAAAAACAATGTCAGGGTGCCCAAAATGTGGCCAGATGTCAGGGCCAGCCCAGAAATCTCCCACAATCACAGAGGCTGGAATATTCATCTTTGTTAGGCATTAAGTAGGCGGCTTCCCTGAGGGAGGTTAGAATTCTCTGTCACATCTTCTCAGTTCTTTGGACCACAGTGGAGGAAGGAACTCATCAATTACAGGCCACTCGGATCCCAGCACATTTTCCAAAGCATTTCTTGTTTTTCAAGCTCCATGTTCCCAGAACCAGCAAATTTTCCCTTCTTATTGGGCGGTAGGAAAAATCAGAGAGCTGCAAGTGGAAATCTTTAGCCACTGAGGATGAGTAAAGGCTGGTATTCAGGAGGACCAGGGCAGGCAGCTGCGTGGAGGGCTTCCCAGCTCCTGCTCTACTCCAAGGCTGCAGCTGCACCCTCTCCCAGATCCCCAGCATCAGGACGCTGCTCCAGGCAAGCGGCATTCCTCTTAGAGTTCACGGATATTCCCATTCCCATCTTCTCTTTTCTAAGCTCCAATGTTTCCGTCTCTTGATCACAATCCATCTGAACTAACGTGGCCTTTTACTGTCCTCGGGGGAGGGGGGCAGATGATGAAGCCAAACGTAATTAAAACTGTATTAAGATGCTGTATTTGCCGGATGTCTTACCATTTCCCCACTTCTCATAGGTGCTCTGTGAGGCAGATGCCCAAAAATTAGGCAAAGGTGGTTTCTTTGAGATTAAGTGCAAAGGCCAAACACGATCCTCAGAAACATTGTCTCAGAGGCAGCAGGAGGCTTTGGCAGGCTTGTGGATCCTTGTGGAATACAGTGCGAGGGAGGAGGGTTAATCTGTGCTTTGCCTCCGCCAGCTTCCTTGGTCTGTGGCCACAGGGCCACATCTTCACATCTCTGCTCTGTGCTCCATCTTCACATTGCCTTCCCCTTTGTGTGTGTGTGTGTGTGTGTGTGTGTGTGTGAAATCGCCTCTGCTTCCTCATGTAAGGACACATGTGATTGCATTTAGGGCTCTCTGGATAATCCAGGATGAACTCTCCATCTCAGCATCCTTTAACTTAATCCCATCTGCAAAGATTTGATTTTCAAATGAGCTCACGCTTACAGATTCCAGAGATTAAAACCTGCAGTCTTTGGGGGCCATTATTCAGCCTATTACAATGTCTTTTGCCCATTTTCTGTATGAATTGTTTGTTTTCTCTACTGTTGAGTTTTGAGAGTGTTTTATTTAACAGTCTAGATACAAATCCTTTGCAGATACATGGTTCGTAAATATTTTTTTTTACCATGCTTGTCTCTTCACTCCCTTCACAGGGTCTTCTGCAGAGCAAAAGTTTTTTTGCTCATCATTGTGATGAGGCTCAATTTATCTTTTTTTTTTCTCCTTACAGAGCATGCTTTTAATGTCAGGGCCACCAACTCTTCACCTAGCCCTTGGTTCAGAATTTTTTCCCCAAGTAGCACCAGTTAATTTCTGGAAGTTCGATGGTTTTACGTTTTACATTTTTTTCTAGAAGTTTTAGAGTTTTATGTTTTACATTTGAATGCGTGTTTTTCCTGTTGTTTGCCATAATGAACTTTATTACACAGTTATGAAGATTTCTAGGATACTATGATGAGCCATATTGCTGCTTGCATTGTTCCCTCTCCCTTTGCCCTTTGGGAATATTTGATATCTGTGCCTGTTGCCAGGCAGGAGATTGAGACTGGGAGTGTCAGGTTCAAGGATATCCGCTGTAGCTGTAATCCAGGAGCGAAGACACCACCATGGCCATTCAGATGTCATTTGATGTCCACGAGAGTGAGTGACTAAACACTAAACACAGCTGCCGAAACTTCCAAATGCCACAATTCTGCTTGCCAGGGGGTATAGGTGAAGGAGCAGGAAGGAGGATCCATCTGACTTCTGCCTTCCAAACTGCAATGGCTACATCTCATCAGCAGAGTCAAATGCAGAATCAGAGCCCATTCACACTGTCCACCTTCTCAGGCCCACCTTCTGCCATGCACTTTCTTTTCCTTCCTTTATTCTGTTTCAAAGTTCCTGTATCATAAAAGATGACAAAAATGTACTCAAAACAAAATTTTGAGCTCAATGATTGATCAAAGCAAATCCTCATGTAGCATCACCCAGGTGAGAGCTAGAATGTCAGCACTACGGAGTCCTTCTTGTCCTCCTCCCAATGACTTCTGCTCCCTGCCTCCTAAATGACAACAAACCTGACTGTTTTGGTCATTGTCTTGGTGGTTTTAATATATATGTGTATATATATTTGTGTATATATATATATATATATATATTGTATATATATATATTTGCCAGTTAAATACATACCCTTAAATACTATGGTTTCATTTGCTTGTTTCTGGGCTTTATAAATGGAATTATTCCATATTATATTTTTGTGTTTAGCTTCTTTGCTCAGCATTGTGAGGTGAATCCTAGGTAGTGCAGATAGTGACATTGCTGTATAGTATTCCACAATATAACTATATCACCATTTATTTAGCCTTTCTACTATTGATGGACAGTTGGGTGGTTTTCCAGTATGACTGTGACAGATAATACTGCTATAAACAATTTTGTACATGTCTTTTGGTGTACTCATGTGCATTTCAGTTAGGTATGTAAGTAGGGGTGGATGATGCTACATTTTAAAAAATATTTTATTTATTTATTCATAAGAGACACAGAGCGAGAAAAGGCAGAGACATAGGCAGAGGGAGAAGTGGGCTCCTGTGAGGAGCCTGATATGGGACTCAGTCCCAGGACCCTGTGATCATGACCTGAGCCAAAGGCAGACACTCAACCACTGAACCACCCACATGCCCCATGATGATGCTACATTTTTAGTTAATTTTTTTATAAAATGAGGTTTGGGTAAAGATTTTTCTTTTCTTTTTTTGCCTATGGAAGTCCAATTGCTTGCTCTAGCATCATTTGTTGAAAAAGCAGGACTAAGTGTTCTAGCCAAAGTGATCCTCCTAAAGTAAAAATCAGACCATGCCCTTTTCCTGTGAAAATTCTTCAGTGGCAAGGGGGGCACTTGACAGGATGAGCACTGGGTGTTATACTATATGTTGGCAAATTGAACTCCAATAAAAAAAATACAAAAAGAAAAAAGAAAACTCTTCAGTGGCTTCTCACTGCCCTAAGAGGATGCCTAGCTCTCCAACCTCATCCTGGGCCAACTGTCACCTACCTCCCACTATATCCCAGTCAGCTTTTCTTGCTTTCAGCCCCCTAAACAATCCAATTGCTTCTGTGCTTGCCTTTCCTTCTGATTGGAAGACTCTTTTCCTGGTTCCACACGAGAGTGGCTTCTTCTATTCCGTGAAACCTCAATTTAAAATCATCTCCTCAGATAAAGCTTTTCCAACTACCCTGTAAAGTAGAACCTTCTACACAACTGCCCATCATTCTCCACAGCAGCCTGCATATGCCCTGCACAGCCTTGATCAACATTCGCAAGTGCTTTAATGACTCATTTATTGTCTACCTTCCCCAGCAGACAGTAAACTCTTCAAGGGGACAAGTTGTTGACCTTGCCCATGCTGACTCCCCAGTATGTACCCCTGTGGCTGGCATGTAGTAGTTGCATCAAAAATATTAGTTAAGGGGGCACTCTGCTGGTCAGCCAATAAAGCGTGTGACTATCAATCTTGGGGTTGTGAGTTTGAAACCCATATTGGGTGTAGAGATTACTTTAAAAATATATATTAGTTAAATGTTTTCATGAGGCTAGAGTTTGTGATGATATGTCCACTTTTGTCCCAAATTGAAAAGAATTTCCTGAAAATTAGTGCTGCATGAGAACAAACAGGCTACTTGGCATATCTGAAGTCCTCCCCCTGGAACAGGGTGACACAGAGGCATTTCCATATCTTGAGAAGCCTGACAAACCCTTCAGGATGCCTGAGCAGCACCCCAGGCACATGTGAAGTTGACTGGTTGGATGTACGGATGTAACGAGATGAAATGTTGTAATTTATTTTTCTCCCTCTTCCCAAAACGTTCCTACCAAATCTTTTAGCCAATCAGTAGATCCATATGGCCTCAAAGAGAATGCAAATGTAACAGCAGTAGAAAAGATTAAAAAATGTTAATATTCTTTTTTTTCCCCTTCAAATTAGGCTCTTGAAAGCCAGAAGGAGAGGCCCTGATTGGAACAGAAGTTGGAGTTTATGTCATAAAAAAGTTGACAATGCAGATATTCCTTTGGGCACAACCAACCGAGAGCCAAATAGGGTTTACAGTTCTTTTGCGTAAACCAAGGATTCCAGACCATTTATACACTGGAAGAAATAGCCAATCCAAGTTGGCAGCTGCTTCCATTACAACTGACTGGTATGCAAGACTTTGAGATTAATGATTCCATTTCACAGGCAATAACATTAAGCTTGTGAAGTTCAGATGCTTCTACGAATAATCTCTGGAGATACTTTTTTGGTTACAAGATGGGGAACAAAATGGTTTAAGTCTTTACCCAAGGGCATTTTCTTGTGAATATTTTCTGCCTTGTGTTATACCTGTGTCAACACCCCCTTCTCCCTCAAGTTCCTTTTCACAAGCACTGGTTATTTAAGAAGCACTCAGTCTCGGGCTTTAGGCAGGATTTTATTAACCAGTAAGAATAGAAAATAGAGAATTGTAAAAATGTAGGACTTAATTAAAAGTGCAGAAAATTATAGACTTGGGGTCACCTGGGTGGCTCAGTCCATTGAGCGTCCAACTCTTGATTTCCACTCAGGTCATAATCTCAGAGTGGTGATATCCAGCCCCACCTCAGGCTCTGTGCTTAATAGGGAGTCTGCTTGAGATTCTCTCCCTCTCCCTCTGCTCCTCCCCCAAATACCCATGCATGCTCTCACTCTCTCTCCCTAAATAAATAAGCAAATCTTTACCCCCCAAAAAAGAAAATTAAAGATTTTTTTAAAAGATGATGAGGTTTATGTTGTGCCTGTAGAAAAAACATTAGCAAGCAAATAGAGGGAAGGTGCAATGAGACCATCTATGCTTTAGGAGAGGATGCCCAAATGAGAAGGTAGAAGTGTGTGTGTGTGTGTGTGTGTGTGTGTGTGTGTGTGTGTTGGAAGAGATTTTGAGCACATTTGTTAAAGATGTCTAAGCTCTGGGATGCCTGAGTGGCTCAGCGGTTGAGCGTCTGCCTTTGGCTCAGGGCATGATCCCGGGATCCAAGATCGAGTCCTACATCGGGCTCCCTGCTTCTCCCTCTGCCTGTGTCTCTGCCTCTCTTTGTCTGTCTCTCATGAATAAATAAATAAACTCTTAAAAAAAAGATGTCTAAGCTCAACATGATTTCAAATTCTGATCCTACCATTTATTAGCTCTGTGACTTTAGGCTAATGACTTAACCTTTCTGTGCCATACTGTCCTCATTTGAAAAATAGGGTTTATAAACTGACAGTTGCTGGAGGTGGGGTGGGTAAAGGGATGGAGTAACTAGGTGATGGGCATTAAGGAAGGCATTTGATGTGATGAGTACTGGGTATTATATGCAATGATGAGTCACTACACTCTACCTCTGAAACTACTGATACACTGTTATTTAATTGATTTTAAATTTAAAAAAATTGATCTATGATCAAAATAACCTACAAAATAGATATTTTTGGTATTATGTATTAATATGTATAATATGTATTTTTGGTATTATGTTGTGTGCATGTGCGTTTGCATGTGCGTGTGTGTGTGTTCTTAGGGCATATCTTCATCCCTCTCCTCCTTCTCCCACCTCCTAGAGTCCAAGCTTCTCCTGAGTGGGAGGTCATTCTATGACTTAATCATCTTTGCACCTCTTGTGGTAACTACTATAGCCCATCCTATGTTGGGGGCATCCAATACACACCTGGCAAATGGTAGGTGCTCTACCAACGATGCTCTAGAAATAGATGAACAAACGTTGGATTGAATGTAGTGATTACAAGAGTCAGCAAAACTTCCAAATATCTATTTTTCTTGGTAGCCAAAAAATGATTGTTACTCTAGCTAATGCATGTTTAGAGTGTTTCAAGGCCAAATAAATCTGTAGTACAAATTTATAAAATAATCACCACACATTTTGAGAAAGGTGTTTTTAATTGGGGAAGAATTGCAGCCTTCAGTACATGGATAAATATTCTTTTTTTTTTTTTTTACCGAAGCTGTCTATTTTGAAAGGCTGACAGTGGCTATAAAAATCAGTTCATCCTTTCTTGAGCTCCTTTTATTGGTCTTCAACGCATCCCCGTTTGGTAGTAAGGTGGGATCCTCGAAACAGAAAGGAGCGAGAAGGTGCAGAAACGGCGAACCGGCTTCTTCTGTCCTTCTCGCCACTCCGTAGTTCGCGGCTGCGCAGTAGCGGCGCGCGCCGGTTTTGAAAGTGGGGGAGGGTCCGGTCGCAAAGACTGTTAACGTGAGTTGGTGGGTTGGTGGGTTGGCGGGTGGCGGTGGGGGCGCCGCTCGGGATCAGATTTCAAGACCGGCTTGGCCGAGACCTCTCCTCCCCGGCGTGGCTCCGGTAAGGGGAGCTTTCTGTGGGCCCCTGGCCGCTGGCGGGCCCGGGTTGGGGCCGAGCGACCCCGCCGCGGCGGCCTCTGCGTTGGCTCCGTGACGGCGCTGGGAGTGGGGCGTTCGGCCGGGAGTTACCTCGCAAGAGCGTTTGCGACCCAGCCCGAGGGCGCGTCCGCATCTTAGGGTGGGGGAGGGGCGGGGAGATTTCAGGAAAGAGGTAGAAGGTAGAGGCACCGACTGTCTCTCCTTCGGCCCGGGAGCTTACAAAGGACAGGCGGTTCAAAATCCTCCGGTAGCTTCTCCTTTCTCAGCAAGAGCTGAAATCCTTACTGTGGCCAAAGGTCTGCGAATAAAAGCTAAAGTCTTTATGGCTTCAGCGCTCTACGGGATTTGCCATCCTGCATCCTCAAGCTCTTTGGCTGCTTTTCCTTCTCCCTTGTGCTAGCCCTGCCAGTTTAGCTTTCCCTTGAAGGTTTCTGCCTCAGGGCCTTTGCATTTACTACTTAAAAAAAAAGATTTTATTTATTTAAAAGATTTATTTATTCATTTATTTATTTATTGAAAAGATTTATTTATTTATTCATGAGAGACACAGGCAGAGGAAGAAGCAGGCTCCATGCTGGGAGCCCGACGTGGGACTCGATCCCGGGGTCTCCAGGGTCACGCCCTGGGGTGCAGGCAGACGCTCCACCGCTGAGCCACCCGGGCGTCCCCTATTTTACTACTTTTGTCCTGCAGACTTTCCCCTAGATATTTTCATGGTCTGGCTCCCTCACTTCCTTCAAATGACATCTCAGGGAGACCTCCCTCCACCAGCCCAACTCAAATTTCAAGCGGTTTCCCGACACCGACTCACTTCATTGGCCTGTTTTTCCCTGTACTGGCGTACAATACTTTATGTATGCATCTTCTTGTTTGTTTAGGTCGTGTGCACTGCTGGGTCTCCCTCCGGTGCCTAGAACAGTGCTTAACACATGGTACACGCTCAGTAAGTGTATGTTGACTTAGTGAATGAAGACTGGCTTCCCATGGGTAGGTAGAAGTCGTAGAAAGCTCCTGGAGGTGCTCCTTCACTGCTTCCTGTGAGGGTAGGTGAATGAAGATGGGAGAAGGGCAATCAGAACCACATGTGGGGAAGTTACTTCCAAAGTAGAAGTACTCCTTCACCCACTCCGTTAAAGTAGTTTATCATTCTGCAAAGGCCTGAAACTTGTTCCAGAAAAACGTGTTCCTTCATTTTAGTTAAATGTTTCACTTGATCAAGTTTGTGTGTCTTTTTCTTCTAAAGATCTTATTTATTCATTCATGAGAGAGAGAGAGAGGCAGGCTCCATGCAGGGAGCCCAACGTGGGACTCAATCCCTGGTCTCCAGGATCATGCCCTGGGCTGAATCAATAATTTCAAGACACCAAGCGCCAAACGGCTAAGCCACCCAGGCTGCCCAAATTTGTGTATTTTTGCATGACAAAAAGATCTTTGGTGTTCCAAATTCAGGCAAATCTGAAGACTGGGGATTGTAGCTACATTAAAAAAACAAACAAACTTCTTGTCAATAGACAATTAAAGCTGGGCCTTTGAGGCGATTTTTCTTGGCAGAGTTTTAAAAAATGCTATTTATTGAGGGCGCTATACAAAATTTAAGCATATATTCTCTGCCTGCCAATTTTTATTTTTAAAAATTCCACTGTAGTTAGCATACAGTGTTATATTTTTTTCAGGTGTACAGTATAGTGATTCAACACTTCTGTATATTCCTCAGTGCTCAACATGATAAGTGTACTCTTAATCCCCTTAACCTATTTCACCCATCTTAACAACCCTCGTCCTCTCTGGTAACCATCAATTAGTTCTCCGTAGTTAAGAGTCTATTTTTCAATGTCTTTGTTTCATCCCCACTTTGTTTCTTAAATTCCACACATGAATGAAATCATATGGTATTTGTCTTTCTCTGACTCTTTCACTTAGCATTATACTCTCTAGATCCACCTGTGTTGCAAATGGCAAGATTTCATTCTTGTTGATGGATGAATAATATTCTACTGTATATATGTCCACATCCTCTTTATCCATCCATCTGTTGATGGACGTGGGCTGCTTTCATAATTTGGTTATTGTACTTTGCTGCAGTAAACATCAGGGTGCTTGTATCCCTTTGAATTAGTATTTTTGTATTCTTTGGGCAAATACCAGGTAGTGAGATTACTGGATCATAGGGTAGTTCTGTTTTCAATTTTTTGAGGAACCTCCATACTGTCTTCCACCGTGGCTGCACCAATTTGCATTCCCACAACAGTGCATGAGAGTTCCTTTTTCTTCACATCTTTACCAACACTTGCTGTTTCTTGTGGTTTTGTTTTTAGCTATTCTGACAGGTGTGAGGTGATGTCTCCTTGTGGTTTTGATTTGCATTTCCCTGATGGGGTGACTTGGAGCATCTTTTCATGTGCCTGTTGGCCATCTGTATGTCTTCTTTGGAAAAATGTTCATGTCTTCTGCCCATTTTTAATTGGATTTTGTGTGTGTGTGTGAGTGTGTTGTATAAGTTCTTTATATATTTTGGATGCAAACACTCTGTTAGCTTCCCATTTTTTTAATAGACAGACCAAACAGTCTTCCAGACATGTAGTAACAGTTTTCTTTACAGTAAATTTAATAGGAAACCAAACTATTTTTAATAAAGAAAAAGTAATATTTAAAATTTTTATTAAGGGCAGCCGGGTGGCTCAGTGGTTTAGCGCCACCTTCAGCACAGGTTGTGATCCTGGAGACCCGGGATCCAGTCACACGTCGGGCTCCCTGCATGGAGCCTGCTTCTCTCTCTGCCTGTGTCTCTGCCTCTCTTTCTCTCTCTCTCTCTAGTTCTGTGTCTCTCATGAATAAGTAAGATCTTTAAAAAAATTTTTTTTAAAATAAAATAAAACTTTTATTAAAAAGGATTATTTAACAATTATGTTACAGAAGAAATAAAGAGCTTGAATAACTTGCTTGTATATGCAATATGTAAATTTTCTGTTCCTAAACAATTTTTACATAACTTACTGAGATACAACTCACATATTATAAAATTCACTCTGATAGTATATAATGTAGTGACTTTAGGGGTAGTCAGAGGTGAATATATCAAATCACTACCCAATTTTAGAACATTTTTATCATCACAAGAAACCCCACTCCCACTAGGAATCACTCTATGTTCTCCCTTCTCCCCAGTCCCTGGCAACTGATAATCTATTTTTTGTCTATGGATTTGCTTATTCTGAACATTTTCAGCAAATGGAGCCATATATGTGGCCTCTTGCGTCTGGCTTCTTTCACTTAGCATGTTTTTAAGGTTCATTCATGTTGTAGTATATATCAGGACTCCTTCTTATGACTGAACAATCTGTTGTATGTATTGTATACCATATTTTGTTTATTCATTATCTGATGAATACTTGTTTCCTCTTTTTGGCTATTATGAGTAAATGCTGCTTGCATAGACAGTTTCTTTAAAGGGTATAAAGACCTGTTAACAAAGACCCCTGGGAAATGTGAGAAGGAAACTTATCTTTACCTTTTGTACTAGGTGATTTTTTTTTAACTTTTTTTTCTCCAAGTGTGTGTATTACTTTTTAATACAAACAAATAAACAAAAACCTTATCACTGGTAGTAGGACATTGGGTAAGTAGTTATACTTCTTTAGGTTTCAGTTTTCTCATTGTAAGTAAAATTAGGCCAAATCTTTATCATGGTATTTTTCTGTTCTCAAATTTTATGTTTATATGAGAAAAGGAGTTATAGGATTTTTTTTCTTCATGAATTAGAGTTGTATTCTGTATAACTGCAGTGTAACTTTGAATTTCTTTTCATCACCTAGAGTGTTTATTACAATGGAAGAAATCAATAATTTCAAGACACCAAGCAAATTATCGGAAAAAAAGAAATCTGGTAAGATATAAAATCTTTTTTCATTGTTACCGCTTTTAGAAATGTTTTAGCATTATTAGAGTTTGATCCTTTAATTATTACTTATACATAATTTCAGCATAAGTTCTCCTTGTAATGTTGATTTTAACAATTAAGAGTTATTTTATAGGCCAGGGTTTGGCCATCTTTTGGCGACATTCTAACAGATTTGGAGATTCTCCCTAGTAAAGAATCAGTTTGACCCATGAATTACTTTACCTTTCCCCTTTTCATACATTCAGTGCTCTTGTGAGAGAAAGATATTTTTCCAAGGCAAATCAATGAATAAAATATAATCTTTTCAACAAAAACATTTGGATACTCATATGCAGATTTCTCTCCGTTTACATCACTTACAAAAATGATTAAAATTATAAAATTTCTGGAAGATAACAGAGGAGAAAATCTAATCTTGTTTATTTCTAGTATACAGATTTTCATATATTCACCTTGTATCCTGCAACCATGCTACAGTCACTTATTCTATTAGCTTTTTATGGGTTCCTTAGGCTATTATATACATAGTTGGTACTGTTATAGATGGATATATGAAGACAGTGTTACTTTTTTTTTTACCCATCTGTATTAGTTTATTTCTTTTTCCTTTCCTTATGTCACTGACTCTAGTATATTTTTGAATAGAAGAGATATTGAGATGCCTGGGTAGCTCAGCAGTTGAGCCTCCAGCATAGGGCATGTTCCTGGGGTCCAGGATGGAGTCCCGCATCGGGCTTCTTGCAGGGAGCCTGCTTCTGCCTCTGCCTATGTCTCTGCCTCTCTCTCTCTCTCTCTCTCTCTCTCTCTCTGTGTGTCTCTGTCTCTGTCTCTCATGGATAAATAAAATCTTAAAAATGAAGAGATGTGGGTGGACATACTTGCCTTGTTCCCAGTGAAGTTTTATGTTAGATGTAGGATTTTCACAGTTATTCTTTATAAGGGTGAGGGATTTCCTTTTATTATCCTTCATTATTATGAATGGATGTTGAACTTTGTCAAGAGCTTTTTCAGAATCTATTGAGATAGTTTGCTTTTTTAGTCTTTAAATATGGTAAATTATGTTAATTTTCAAATGTTAAACCAACCTTTCATTCCTGGGGGAAAGCCAGTTTGGTCATAATGTACTTTATATGTTGCTTAATTCAGTTTGCTAATATTTTCTGTGTTCATAAGGGATATTGGACTGTAGTTGTCTCTTTTTTTGGAATATCTTTCTTTCTTTTTTTTTTTAAAAAAAGATTTTTTTATTTTATTTACTCATGAGAGATACAGAGTGAGAGAGAGGCAGAGACACACAGGCAGAGGGAGAAGCAGGCTCCATGCAGGGAGCCTAATGCGGGACTCGATCCCAGATCTCCAGGATCACGCCGTGGGCTGCAGGCGGCGCTAAACCGCTGCACCACCGGGGCTGTCCCTGGAATATCTTTCTTGTTTTGATATAAGCTTATTCTATATTTTTAAAGTAATATGGGGAGGGTTTCCTTCTTTTTCCTTAAAAAGTATATGTAGAATTGATAGGGTTTTTTTTTTCCTTAACTGATTTTTCTTCCTTTACTGAAAAGTCTATATAGAATTGATAGGGTTTTGTTTTTTGTTTTTTTTTTTTTCCTTAACTGATTTTTCTTCCTTTGATGATAGTAAAGCCGTCCGTGCAGGATGAAATTTTCTTAGGAGGAAGATTTTAACTGTGAATTCACAGATAATAGATACAGGGCTCTTCAGATGATCTATTTCATCTTGTGTAAACTTTGTTAGTGTTTTCCAAGGAAGTTTTTCACTTTCAAGTTGTCAAATATACTGGCAAAATGTTATCCATGATATGCTCATATTTCTTAGTACCTTTCTAATGTCAGTAGGATCTGTGGTGATACCTCCTTTTTCATGGCTGATACTGGTATTTACATTTTCTTTCTTGACTTAAGGTTTATTTATTTTGGTGAGTGTTTCAGGTACTTGGAAAGATCATACTTCCTGTTGTTCTGGGGTACAGTGGTCGATGAATATCATTTAGGTCAAGCTGGCTGACTTACGTTGTTTTGTTCTGGTCTTCTATATCTCTACTAATTTTACTTACTCTTACTGAGAGGAGTGTCTCCAACTACAATTGTGGATTTATCTACTTTTCCCTTTGAGTTCTACAGTGACTGCCATATGTGTTTTAGAGCTTTTACTAGATACCTACATTTAGGATGATTATTTCTTTGATGACTTCTTACCCCTTTTACTATTATGAAATGTCTTTCTTTATCCAGTATTGTGCTGTCTGTTTAAAGTTCACTTTATGTGATATTAATAGAACCAGTCCAGTTTTATTTTGATTGCTGTTTGAATAGGATGTTTTCCAACTTTTTACTTTTAACTCCTGTGTTTTTATATTTATGTGAGTTTATTATAGGCACCATGTAGTTATGTCTTACTTGGTTTTTATCCATTCTGACAATTTCTGCCTTTAATTGGACTGTTTAGTCATTAGCCACATGTGGTGATTTAAATTTAGGTTCAAATGAATTAAAATTAAATAAAATTACAAATTTAGTTCCTCAGTTGTACTAGCTACTTTTCAAGTGCTCAATAACCACATGTGACTAGTGGCTGCCATACTGGACAACACAGATATATAACATTTCCATCATGACAGAAAGTTCTATTGGACAACATTGTTTAGACTACCTTTAATGTAATTCTCTGTGGTTGGATCAAATCTCATATTTTGCTATTGTCCCAAAGCTTCCTGATTATTTCTTTGTATTTTTTTAAATCTTTTTTCTGTGCTTCATTTTTGGTGGTTTTTGTTGCTTTGTCTTAAAATTCAGTTACCTTCTTCCCTAGATGCTTCTCTAACAGCATCTTTAGATGCTCTTATTCTTATCAGTTGTATTATTTTTACTCCTTGAAGTTCCATTAGGTTTTTTTTTTTTTAACATTTTTTTTTCACTTATGCTCACATTTTCCATTACATTATTGAGCACATTTTTAAGATTTCTGATTTAAGATTCTTACCTCTTAACTCTATATCACTGTCATTTTATGGTACCTTTCTTTTGGTTTATTTTTCTCCTGGTATGGATTGTATTTCTTCTTTCATGCCTGGTAATTTCTTTAAGTGGCTGCTGGATATTTTACATTGTGGAGTGCTAGATTTATTCTGTGGAGGGAGTGTGTGGTTTTGTTATGGTCCAGTTAAGTTACCTGCACATTAGCTTGTTTCTTTTGAGGTTTGGTTTTAAGCTTTACTGTAAACATTTTTCTTGGGCAAAAATACAGTGGTACTGTTAAATTGTGATCATTTAGAGGACTTTACTCCATACCTGTGTGTTACAAAGTTACCACACTCTGGCTGATGGTAATTGAACTATTCCTAGAGTGTGCTCTGCCAACAGTTGTTTAGTCTACTACTTGGGTTTGGTATTTTCACTTACTTTGGGGAGTTCCATCCATTGTATGTGCAGATAACCAAACACTCCAAGGAAAACCTCTTTTCAGGTCTCTGGAGCAATCCTTCCAAATGGCTCCCTGTAGTTCTCTCCCTGTAATTCTAGATACTTAGATCTCCTTGACCTCTAATCTCTTTCTCCTGAATTCAGCAACACTTCTGGGCTATGTTTCTGTGTGCTGGGGCCCAGAAATTGCCTTCAGGCAGTAAGTAAGGGCAATGATAGGGCTCACATCATTTGTTTCTCTTCTCTCAGAGTTCACAGCCCTGCTCTGCCTGATGTCAGATGTCTGAAAACTTATATTTTGTCAAGTGTTTTAGTTATTCATGGCAAGAAGGCAGTTTGTTTTTGAACAAAAGTAAAACTGTATGTCATCTTTTTTAATGACTGCATAATGCTTTGTAATATAATTATGACCCTAATGATGATTACTTAGGTTTTTGTTTTTTTGCCGTCACAAAATCAAATCCCAATATTGAAATGTGTGTGCATACGTGTGTGTGTGTGTGTGTGTAATGCCTTTGGGCACATGCAGTAGTGCACAATTTTGCAAACAGCATACAGTAAATAGTTTAGGCTTTGTGGGCCACATAGGGACTCTGTTGCATATTCTTTATTTATTTTTTAACAACACTTTTATAATCTAAGAACAATCTTAGCTTGTGAGCCAAAAAAAAAAAAAAATAGGCTGTTTGCAAATCCTTGCTTCTGGGTTACTGTGAGATAGGGCTCCAAAAGTAGACTTGGTCAAAGGGTATCCATTTAAAATTAGTGTAGATAGTATCAAATTGCTCTACAGAAGACTATGCCAATTAATACTCCTATGTTGAAAATACTAGGATGCTCTTGTTAGAGGTCTTTTTATTTTTTTTAATTTAAAAAAAAATTTTTTAAAGATTTTATTTATTTATTCATGAGAGACACAGAGAGAGAGAGAGAGAGAGAGGCAGAGACACAGGCAGAGGGAGAAGCAGGCTCCATGCAGGGAGCCTGACATGGGATTCTATCATGCGTCTCCAGGATCACACCCTGGGCTGAAGGTGGCGCTAAACCATTGAGCCACCAGGGCTGCCCTAGAGGTCTTTTTAAATACTAATTTGATATTTTTTTTATTTCCCTTTCTGACGTTTAGCATTATGTTCAACTCCATGTATAAATATTCCTGCCTCTCCATTTATGCAGAAGCTTGGCTTTGGTACTGGGGTAAATGTGTACCTTATGAAAAGGTGAGTATAACATTCCAGATTAACTTTTTCACATGAAACCATAGTTGCTCTGTACTTGAAGACAATAAAGAATATGAAAATTCAAATATTTTAGATTTGAGGTATGTTCCTGATCTTGTCTGACGGCTACATTCTGGTCCTAGAACCTTTTATAACTTTGCCAGAGTTTTGCCTGGTAATACTTTTCTCCTATCCTCCTACTGATAGATTATTAAAGGAGAAGGAACTTACCTTACGATTTTTCCTTGGCTTTCCTTGGTGTGGGAAGAGAAAGAGACAGAGGGAAGGTGTTTCCTGTGTGGTAACAATGCAGGAGTCTTAATAGGAAAACCTCAGAGTCGACACCGATGTCGGGGATGTCAGTGACTGCTAACCTCTTTTATCTGGAGAGTAGCCTTCTTAGCATACTTTCATTTAAAGACATGAAATTTTTTATTTCTTATGTCACACTATTAAGTAAAAAGGGCATATATATGATTTTAAAGTAGGAAAATTATGTTAAAGAAAAATAAAATTCTAAGTGTTAACAGACATTTTTAAAAAAGTTTTTTCTTTTACTCATTACTTTGTACCTGGTTTCATGGTTATAAAGTGGGCAAACAACTTAGGTCAACATATATTCCTTAATGTGTTCTTGGAATCATCCTACTAGCATATTGTTAGCTTCATCTAAGTTTTTGTTGTTTCCAAATAGAAATGCTTTCTTCAATAAAAAGCTAATGAATTGAGAATAGCATAGAATTATATGTGTGTGGCTATTGAATAAGTTTTGTAGTTTAAACACCGCCTTTGTATGTTTCTGTGCTATTTGTTTTGTAGACATTCATTTTTTAGTGTCTAAAAACAAGTTTTTGAAAGAAAAGGTTCTCACAGGTTCATTGGCTAGTCTCATTTTTTTCCCTCGTTTTAAAAAAATTTAATATGTTGCCAACAAAGTTCTATTGTATGTAAGACTTAATTAGAAAGCTTCATGTTGTTGATACTGACTGTTGGTAGTCACTGACTGACCTCACCACTGCTCCTGATGTGGGCTTTCAACCTGGGGTTTTCTTTTACTGGTAACCTAGAGATTTCCCTCACTTCTCTGGTGAGTTGGATCCTCTGTTTTTCTGTATCTTTTATCTAACTATTTCTTGGTTTACATCTCATTTTGACTGAGGGCATATAGTAGCCCCCCATTGAAAAGATGCACAGGAAATAACATTTTTGAGAATCTGCATTTATGAAAATTTTCATTTTACTCTCATACTTGAATGGCCTTTTTGTTTTTCTGAGTCAGAATTTTTGTTTGGAAATAATTTTCCTCCAGAATTTTGAGGTCATTGTTTCATTGTTTATTAGCCTGTGGTGTTGCTGTTGAGATTTCTGAAGCCTTTCTGATTGCTCCTGCTTTCTATGTAATCTGTTTTAGGTTATCTGTCCCTCCCACTGTGCTGGAACCTTTTATGATCTTCTGTTTGTCACCAGTGTTCTGAAATTTCACAATGACATACATGGGTGTGAGCCTTTTGGAATCTGAAAATTCCTACTCTTAAATTTTGGGAAATTCTTTTTTAAATTACTTTGTTGATAATTTTCACCCCCATTATTCTCTTTGCTCTCTAGAGTTCCTATTACTCACTTTTTTTTTTTTTTTTTTTTTGGCCTGGTTTTCTTTTTGCTCTGTTTTCTGGGACATTTCTCCAACTTTATCTTCTGATAACTTATATTTTTTTCATTTTTGTCTGTCTTGTTTTTAATTAATTATCTGAAAGTTTTCCACTTTCAGATGGCACCCTAAGTTTATTTAAGGTGCTATCAGTGCTCTGTATCCCGATCTGGACGTTAGTAACACAGGAATATACACATGTGAAAACACATTCAGCATTTAGTATGCATATGGTCATGAATTACTCTTCCCTATGTGCTTCATGGGTTCTCAGCTATGCCAGTAAAGCTAAAGCTAAAGCTAAAGACCTTCTGCTTTAACCTCTTCCAAAGCTAGTCTCCAGTCTTCAGAAGGGGAATAGGAGGTAGACAGGCGCTAGAGATGCAGAATCAGAGAGAGTGTCTAGGAGTTCACCTGCTTTTTTAAGTGATTTTCAAGAAGTTCACTAGGTCTGTTAAGTCAGTTACTTTCATCTGCTTTCCAAGCTTCCAAAAGTGTTTTGTCTCCTTTTCATTATTTCCATCCTTTTCATTGGGTATAGGTCTTAAAATACCCACTTGCTTTTATTTCAGTGGGGGCTTGGGAGAGATCAAAATTAATGTGTATGTTCAAGGTATTTTAATCTAGAAGTCTCTATTTTTTATGTTAAATTTGTGTTCCTAGATTAACTTAGTTGTGATACATTATTATTTTCTAATAAAACCGATGAATTCATTTTGCTATTTAGGATTTTTACATCTATGATTTAAGTGAAATTAGCTTGTGATTTTCCTTTTTCTGCTGTCCCTATTTGATTTGTCTATTAAGGTTATATTAGACCTCTACCCCATTTTCTTTCTATTCCCTAGAATAGTTTGTGTAAGATGGAATGATATATCCCTTGAAAGTTCAGTAAACTCACCTATAAAATCATTTGGGCTTTGTGTTTCTTATGGAATGTCTTAAACTCTTGATTACATTTTCTCTTTTGTCAGTTTTCTTAGATTTTTCTAAGAATTTGTTTATTTTGTCCTTTAAATATATTAGGGTAAAAGTAGTAGTATTTATTCACTTAAATTTTTTTTCTCTCTGATGAATCTGTGATTGTCTCTATTTTTGTTGGCAATATTATTTGAGCCTCTTATTTTTTTTCCTTGTGCAATCTCATTAAAAATCTGCCTGTTTTATTTGTCTTTTCAATGAACAAACTTTTAGCTTGGCAAAATACTTTATTAAGATTTTATAAATATGTTCTTGGGATGCCTGGGTGGCTCAGCGGTTGAGCGTCTGCCTTTGGTTCAGGGCATGATTCCAGAGTTCCGGGATCGAGTCCCACATCAGGCTTCCTGCATGGAGCCTACTTCTCCCTCTGCCTGTGTCTCTGCCTCTCTCTCTCTCTCTCTCTCTCTCTCTCTGTGTGTCTGTCATGAATAAATAAAGAAAATCTTAAAAAAAAAAAGATTTTATAAATATGTTCTTGGCATTCTGTAGATTGAGATATGGGAAAGGCGAAGGTGGATATGTTTACTGAATTCTAAATACTTGGGAGCTGAGGGGTACCCTTTGGAACTTGAAAAATAAATTTTTCATAATACAATGACATGGAAGAGGTCATCCCCAAATGCTGTTGTTATCTAAAACTGGAGGTTTAAGAATAATTTGGCCCAGCGGTTTAGTGCTGCCGTCAGCCCAGGGCATGATCCTAGGAACCTGGGATCGAGTCCCACGTCGAGCTCCCTTCATGGAGCCTGCTTCTCCCTCTGCCTGTGTCTCTGCCTGCCTCTCTCTCTGGGTCTCTCATGAGTAAATAAATAAAATCTTTAAAAATAAAAAAAATTTGGATAAACTTATTTGTGATAGATGTATGTGAATTAAGAAATCTAGTGATCCTTTGAGCACATGTTTTTTGATTTTAAAAAAAAAAGGGTCCTGCCATCTTAGAGCCAATATTCATGAGTTACTGCACAACCAAGTGGATTCTCAGTTCAGTCTATTGTTTTATCTTATGGTAAAACTTTTATCTCTGTCAAGATTCTTTCATTACCTCTGTGCCCATATAGTGCATGTATTTTGCCCTTAATTTGCTGTACGGATGAATAACTACCTACCTTATCATGTAAACTTCTCCTTGACTTTGTTTTACCTGTTTCTTTAGATCTCAAAATGTTTATACCTTAAATACTCTTTTTTTTTTTTTAAGGTTTATTTATTTATTCATGAGAGAGACAGATTGAAAGAGAGGCAGAGACATAGGCTGAGGGAGAAGCAGGCTCCTCACAGGGAGCCAGATCAGGACTCGATCCTGGATCCTGGGATCACGACCTGGGCCAAAGGCAGGCGCACAACCGCGGAGCCACCCAGGTGTCCCTATACCTTAAATAGTTTTAAAATGTCTGATTCTTCCTGAAAAATAGATGGTTTACATTTTTTTCTCATTTCTGTTTATTATCTCTTTATTTCTTTTAAGATTTTTATTGGGCAGCCCGGTTGGCTCGGCGGTTTAGCACTGCCTTCAGCCCAGGGCATGGTTCTGGAGACCCGGGATAGAGTCCCACGTCGGGCTCCCTGAGTGGAGCCTGCTTCTCCCTCTGCCTGTGGCTCTGCCTTTCTCTGCCTGTGGCTCTGCCTCTCTATCTCTCTCTGTTCCTCTCATAAATAAATAAAATCTTTTTTTTTTTTAAGATTTTATTTATTTATTCATGAGAGATACAGAGAACGGCAGAGCCACAGGCAGACGGAAAAGCAGGGTCCATGCAGGGAGCCCAACGTGGGACTCGATCCCGGGTCTCCAGGACCATGCCCTGGGCCGAAGGCAGGCACTCAACCTCTGAGCCTCCCAGGCATCCTTCTATGTTTATTATCTTCTTAAATGTATGTCTTTGAGTATATGGTGAAGGGTATAGGATAGATTGGTTACTGTAGAGGTACAATATTTATTGGCAAAGAAGAATCTGTTATTCTTTGCACAACCATATATGGGCCAAATGTTTTTTGTACATCTTTTCTTTAAATTCAACTTTTTGGATATAAACACTTATTACTTAGCATTCTGTAACTTACCTCTGGTACATACAGTTAAATGTTTGATAGGGAGTTGGTAGTCTGACATGCTGAAATGGGAAAAATTAGAGAACAGCATAGTAATTATGAAGTTTGAAATTTATAATGTTTATCTTTTTCCTTTTAGTTGTCTCTTTTTAACCCCTCCCTTTCAGCAATAGATACCAGACTTCTCTTGGAATTAATAGATATATCAGCTATATATCTGTCTTCCAATTAAAAGGATGTGGAGCAGAGGTGTTGATAGTTGAAAATATTTTTTAAACTGTTGAAAAATTTATTTATTTTAGAGAGAGAGAGAGTGCTCATGGTGGGTAGGGGGCGGGTGAGGAGGGGCAGAGGCAGAGGGAGAGGGAGTCCTGAGCAGACACTGTGCTGACCTTGAGACCATGACCTAAGCTGACATCAAGAGTCAGATGCTTAACTGACCGACCTATTCAGGTGCCCCAGTAGTTGAAAATATTTAAAGAAAAAAAAATTTTGGGATCCCTGGGTGGCGCAGTGGTTTGGCGCCTGCCTTTGGCCCAGGGCGTGATCCTGGAGACCCGGGATCGAATCCCACGTCGGGCTTCCGGTGCATGGAGCCTGCTTCTCCCTCTGCCTGTGTCTCTGCCTCTCTCTCTCTGTGACTATCGTAGATAAATTAAAAAAAAAAAAAAAATTTTTTTTAAAGAAAAATTTTTATTTTATTTTATTTTATTTTTTTTTTTAGAAAAATTTTTAAACAAAGTATTATTGAGCCCTTTTTAAAATTTGAAAGTTGTTAGTCATTTGAAATGCATTATGGTTATTATTCTTTCTATACGTTTTTTTGATTATTTTTTTAAGATCTCCAAGAGGTTTGTCTCATTCTCCTTGGGCTGTGAAAAAGATTAATCCTAAATGTAATGATCATTACCAAAGTATGTATCAAAAGAGATTAATAGATGAAGCTAAGATTTTGAAAAACCTCCATCACCCAAACATTGTAGGTAAGTTTAAATTTATCTTATAACAGTATGTATGTTTATTCAGAAACAGTTTATAAAATCTCTTGACCAGTTGCACTAATAAAAATGAAGACAGTAGTGGAGTTTGGCAAGAATCAGATTATTGTGAATGTTCCGAAATAAGAATTATGTAATATTTTTAGATGCTTATGTATATTTTTTTAAGTTTTTTTTTTTTTTAACTTATTCATGAGAGACACAGAAAGAGGCAGAGACATAGGCAGAGGGAGAAGCAGACTTCCTGTGAGTAGCCCAATGTGGGACTTGATTCCGAGTCTCTGGGATCACGCCCTGAGCTGAAGGTAGACACTCAACCACTGAGCCACCCAGGTGCCCCTGATGCTTATATATTTTTAAAATTTCGTGGGAGTAGATACACTCATTATGATGCTGGTACTGTAGAGAATTTGGGAATATAAAATGATCTTCATTTAGATAATATCCTTATTTTCATTTTTAATGTAAATAGGACTAGTGAAACCATTATATTTAGGAAGGCATAAAACATTTAAAAATATTTTAATTTGTAATACTATTGGCAAACACTGAAGTCATTTTAAATTATAGCTACTAAATTAGCTTTATAAATAATTGTCCCATTGTATTTTGTCAGTGTTAATTCAGATATGTTTTCAGTCACATCACAGTAAAAAAACTTAAATACTATTATTCTTCCTTATTCTAGTAAGAAAATGTCCTGTTTTCTTTAAGGTTATCGTGCCTTCACTGAAGCCAGTGATGGTAGTCTATGTCTTGCTATGGAATATGGAGGTGAAAAGTCTCTAAATGACTTAATAGAAGAACGAAATAAAGACAGCCAAGATCCTTTTCCAGCAGCCATAATTTTAAAAGTTGCTTTGAACATGGCAAGAGGGTTAAAGGTAACTGCCATTATATTTTAAATGGTTTTTGTGGAACATGAAAGAACTACTTTACATACCTAATTACAGGGTGGAATTTTTTTCCCCCCTGAAAGAGGTAGTTGCCCCAAGTTAGAGTCAATAGATTCTTTCATATTGCGGAGGGCACTATTTCCTTATCTTGTTCAGCAAGGTATTTTTTGAGGCCTTTACGTTGCCTGAAATAACCCAAGTCAAGTAGTTTTGTTTAATAGAGATCATATGTTAGATTTAGTTAAAAGGATTAATCAATTTAACACAAATTTAGTAATTATCCCTGGGGGTATAGCCTAATCCTGTATTGATAAACAAGCCTCTTAAAGATTGCTTTATGAGATGTTAAGTTTTGGATATCAATATATATAGATCAACTGAAAAAAAAAAAAAAGAACCTCTCCATGTTTTTCAGATAAATTATTGTGCCTTTGAATAGATACAGTGTTAAGGAAGGAAAAGAATTATTTTTCATACGTACCCAAACAGAAGTAATGATGGCTCTAGAACACTGTTGGATGACTCAAAAGTGGATCATATATTGAAACTGATATCAAAGTCTCATGTTAAATTGAATTATGAAATGTGAAACTGTATAAAAGCAATATTTCTAAATATGTATGTAGAAAAACTAATTGTAAATGGGTAGGCTAAGCTAAATTAATAATTGAATGATTTAATAAATAATGACTTTAAATGTATATAGTGAAAATAATAAATTTCACTAAAAAATGCTTGAGCATACTCAATTTATGATCAGCAACATTTAAATTAAGCAGTGTGTTCCAAAGTATATACTGAAAATTGTCTCCACTCATTTCAAGCCCAGCTCACAGAGTAGATGCTCAAATGCTAATGCATGAACAAACAGTTTTGCAGGATTATTTTTGATTATGGATGAATATTGTTACTAAGAGCTAATATGTAAAATAAAATATAGTCTTAGATGACATTTCTCTTTCCTCTTTTGCTTGTGACTTACATGTAGCCCCTACTCATCTGTCGTTCTGCAACATCTTGACAGTATGGGAAATGTGTGCCTCATTGTGAAGATTCCAACTTTATTTGTTTATTTTTTAAAGATTTTATTTATGTATTTATGAGAGACACAGAGAGAGAGAGTCAGAGACATAGGCAGAGGGAGAAGCAGGCTCCCTACGGGGAGCCCAATGTGGGACTCCATCCCGGGACTCCAGGATCATGTCCTGAGCCAAAGGCAGATGCTTAACCGCTGAGCCACCCAGCCATCCCATGAAGATTCCAAATTTATTTCTAAATTTACTAGCCTCGAGTAAAATTGTGATACATTTTTAAAGCTGCAGTATCCTCCTTTTGCTATAAAATATGAGATGGGTTGGAAAATAAAAAGTTAGCTTATCTGTAAATAGATACTGATTTCCAAAGACTCTTTTATGTCTGGTCAGTGTGGCAGACCAAAGTAACATGGTATGTTCCCTTGTCTGACTTCAAATAATCTGGAATGGTGGACAAATAAAATCCTGCATGCAGTTCAGGAAGGGAGTTCAAGTTGGTTTTGTTTGAAGGTTATCATATCTTTTTATTAATTTATGTATTTGCTCATATGTGTTAAATTTTCCACTATTCTAGTATCTACACCAAGAAAAGAAACTGCTTCATGGAGACATAAAGTCTTCAAATGTTGTAATTAAAGGTGATTTTGAAACAATTAAAATCTGTGATGTAGGAGTCTCTCTGCCACTCGATGAAAATATGACTGGTAAGTAGTATTCGAATTTTTAAAACTTTATGCAGTTTTTATTTTTTTTTATTTTTTATTTTTATTTTTTTATTATTATTATTATTATTTTCTTTAATTAACTTTTATTGGTGTTTAATTTACCAACATACAGAAAAACACCCAGTGCTCATCCCGTCAAGTGTCCACCTCAGTGCCCGTCACCCATTCCCCTCCAACACCCGCCCTCCTCCCCTTCCACCACCCCTAGTTCGTTTCCCCGAGTTAGGAGTCTTTATGTTCTGTCTCCCTTCCTGATATTTCCCAACATTTCTTTTCCCTTCCTTTATATTCCCTTTCACTATTATTCATATTCCCCAAATGAATGAGAACATACACTGTTTGTCCTTCTCCGATTGACTTATTTCACTCAGCATAATACCCTCCAGTTCCATCCACGTTGAAGCAAATGGTGGGTATTTGTCGTTTCTAATTGCTGAGTAATATTCCATTGTATACATAAACCACATCTTCTTTATCCATTCATCTTTCGATGGACACCGAGGCTCCTTCCACAGTTTGGCTATTGTGGCCATTGCTGATAGAAACATCGGGGTGCAGGTGTCCCGACGTTTCATTGCATCTGAATCTTTGGGGTAAATCCCCAACAGTGCAATTGCTGGGTCGTAGGGCAGGTCTATTTTTAACTCTTTGAGGAACCTCCACACAGTTTTCCAGAGTGGCTGCACCAGTTCACATTCCCACCAACAGTGTAAGAGGGTTCCCTTTTCTCCGCATCCTCTCCAACATTTGTTGTTTCCTGCCTTGTTAATTTTCCCCATTCTCACGGGTGTGAGGTGGTATCTCATTGTGGTTTTGATTTGTATTTCCCTGATGGCAAGTGATGCAGAGCATTTTCTCATGTGCATGTTGGCCATGTCCATGTCTTCCTCTGTGAGATTTCTCTTCATGTCTTTTGCCCATTTCATGATTGGATTGTTTGTTTCTTTGGTGTTGAGTTTAATAAGTTCTTTATAGATTTTGGAAACTAGCCCTTTATCTGATATGTCATTTGCAAATATCTTCTCCCATTCTGTAGGTTGTCTTTTAGTTTTGTTGACTGTATCCTTTGCTGCGCAAAAGCTTCTTATCTTGATGAAGTCCCAATAGTTCATTTTTGCTTTTGTTTCTTTTGCCTTCGTGGATGTATCTTGCAAGAAGTTACTGTGGCCAAGTTCAAAAAGGGTGTTGCCTGTGTTCTCCTCTAGGATTTTGATGGAATCTTGTCTCACATTTAGATCTCTCATCCATTTTGAGTTTATCTTTGTGTATGGTGAAAGAGAGTGGTCCAGTTTCATTCTTCTGCATGTGGATGTCCAATTTTCCCAGCACCATTTATTGAAGAGACTGTCTTTCTTCCAATGGATAGTCTTTCCTCCTTTATCGAATATTAGATGGCCGTACATTTCAGGGTCCACTTCTGGGTTCTCTATTCTGTTCCATTGATCTATGTGTCTGTTTTTGTGCCAGTACCACACTGTCTTGATGACCACAGCTTTGTAATACAACCTGAAATCTGGCATTGTGATGCCCCCAGCTAAGGTTTTCTTTTTTAAAATTCCCCTGGCTATTCGGGGTCTTTTCTGATTCCACACAAATCTTAAAATAATTTGTTCTAACTCTCTGAAGAAAGTCCATGGTATTTTGATAGGGATTGCATTAAACGTATAAATTGCCCTGGGTAACATTGACATTTTTACAATATTAATTCTGCCAATCCATGAGCATGGAATATTTTTCCATCTCTTTGTGTCTTCCTCAATTTCTTTCAGAAGTGTTCTATAGTTTTTAGGGTATAGATCTTTTACCTCTTTGGTTAGGTTTATTCCTAGGTATCTTATGCTTTTGGGTGCAATTGTAAATGGGATTGACTCCTTAATTTCTCTTTCTTCAGTCTCATTGTTAGTGTATAGAAATGCCATTGATTTCTGGGCATTGATTTTGTATCCTGCCACGCTACCAAATTGCTGTATGAGTTCTAGCAATCTGGGGGTGGAGGCTTTTGGGTTTTCTATGTAGAGTATCATGTCATCGGCGAAGAGGGAGAGTTTGACTTCTTCTTTGCCAATTTGAATGCCTTTAATGTCTTTTTGTTGTCTGATTGCTGAGGCGAGGACTTCCAGAACTATGTTGAACAGCAGTGGTGAGAGTGGACATCCCTGTCTTGTTCCTGATCTTAGGGGAAAGGCTCCCAGTGCTTCCCCATTGAGAATGATATTTGCTGTGGGCTTTTCGTAGATGGCTTTTAAGATGTCGAGGAAAGTTCCCTCTATCCCCACACTCTGAAGGGTTTTGATCAGGAATGGATGCTGTATTTTGTCAAATGCTTTCTCTGCATCTAATGAGAGTATCATATGGTTCTTGGTTTTTCTCTTGCTGATATGATGAATCACATTGATGGTTTTACGAGTGTTGAACCAGCCTTGTGTCCCAGGGATAAATCCTACTTGGTCATGGTGAATAATTTTCTTAATGTGTTGTTGGATCCTATTGGCTAGTATCTTGTTGAGAATTTTTGCATCCATGTTCATCAGGGATATTGGTCTGTAATTCTCCTTTTTGGTGGGGTCTTTGTCTGGTTTCGGAATTAAGGTGATGCTGGCCTCATAGAACGAATTTGGAAGTACTCCATCTCTTTCTATCTTTCCAAACAGCTTTAGTAGAATAGGTATGATTTCTTCTTTAAACGTTTGATAGAATTCCCCTGGGAAGCCATCTGGCCCTGGACTCTTGTGTCTTGGGAGGTTTTTGATGACTGCTTCAATTTCCTCCCTGGTTATTGGCCTGTTCAGGTTTTCTATTTCTTCCTGCTCCAGTTTTGGTAGTTTGTGGCTTTCCAGGAATGCGTCCATTTCTTCTAGATTTCCTAATTTATTGGCGTACAGCTGTTCATAATATGTTTTTAAAATCGTTTGTATTTCCTTGGTGTTGGTAGTGATGTCCCCTTTCTCATTCATGATTTTATTAATTTGAGTCTTCTCTCTCTTCTTTTTAATAAGGTTGGCTAATGGTTTATCTATCTTATTAATTCTTTCAAAGAACCAACTCCTGGTTCTGTTGATCTGTTCCACAGTTCTTTTGGTCTCGATATCATTGAGTTCTGCTCGAATTTTAATTAACTCTCTTCTTCTGCTGGGGGTGGGGTCTATTTGTTGCTTTTTCTCTAGTTCCTTTATGTGTAAGGTGAGCTTTTGAATTTGAGATCTTTCCAGTTTTTGAATGTATGCTTGTATTGCGATGTATTTCCCCCTCAGGACTGCTTTTGCTGCATCCCAAAGATTTTGAACGGTTGTATCTTCATTTTCATTAGTTTCCATGAATCTTTTTAATTCTTCCTTAATTTCCTGGTTGACCTTTTCATCTTTTAGCAGGATGGTCCTTAACCTCCACGTGTTTGTGGTCCTTCCATATTTCTTGTTGTGATTAAGTTCTAATTTCAAGGCATTATGGTCTGAGAATATACAGGGGACTATCCCGATCTTTTGGTATCGGTTCAGACCCGATTTGTGGCCCAGTATGTGGTCTATTCTGGAGAAAGTTCCATGTGCACTTGAGAAGAATGTGTATTCAGTTGAGTTTGGATGTAAAGTTCTGTAGATATCTGTGAAATCCATCTGGTCCAGTGTATCATTTAAAGCTCTCGTTTCTTTGGAGATGTTGTGCTTAGAAGACCTATCCAGGGTAGAAAGAGCTAGATTGAAGTCACCAAGTATAAGTGTATTATTATCAAGGTATTTCTTGAGTTTGGTTATTAATTGGTTTAAATATTTGGCAGCTCCCACATTCGGGGCATATATATTGAGGAGTGTTAAGTTCTCTTGTTGGATAGATCCTTTGAGTATGAGATAGTGTCCCTCTTCATCTCTCACTATAGTCTTCGGGGTAAATTTTAATTTATCTGATATAAGGATGGCAACCCCTGCTTTCTTTTGAGGACCATTTGAATGGTAAATGGTTCTCCAACCTTTTATTTTCAGGTTGTAGGTGTCCTTCTGTCTAAAATGAGTCTCTTGTAGACAGCAAATAGATGGGTCCTGCTTTTTTATCCAGTCTGAAACCCTGCGCCTTTTGATGGGGTCATTAAGCCCGTTCACATTCAGAGTTACTATTGATAGATATGAGTTTAGTGTCATCATATCTATTCAGTCCTTGTTTTTGTGGATTGTTCCACTGAACTTCTTCTTAAAGGGGAATTTTAAGAGTCCCCCTTAAAATTTCTTGCAGAGCTGGTTTGGAGGTTACATATTCTTTCAATTCCTGCCTGTCTTGGAAGCTCTTTATCTCTCCTTCCATTTTGAATGAAAGCCTTGCGGGATAAAGTATTCTTGGTTGCATGTTCTTTTCATTTAGGACCCTGAATATATCCTGCCAGCCCTTTCTGGCCTGCCAGGTCTCTGTGGAGAGGTCTGCTGTTACCCTAATATTCCTCCCCATAAAAGTCAGGGACTTTTTTTCTCTTGCTGCTTTAAGGATCTTCTCCTTATCTTTGGAATTTGCAAGCTTCACTATTAAGTGTCGAGGTGTTGAACGGTTTTTGTTGATTTTAGGGGGGGATCTCTCTATTTCCTGGATCTGAATGCCTGTTTCCCTTCCCAGATTCGGAAAGTTTTCAGCTAGGATTTGTTCAAATACATATTCTGGCCCTCTGTCCCTTTCCGCGCCCTCGGGAACCCCAATTAAACGTAGGTTTTTCTTCCTCAGGCTATCATTTATTTCCCTTAATCTATCCTCATGGTCTTTTAATTGCCTGTCTCTTTTTTCCTCAGTTTCCCTCTTTGCCATCAACTTGTCTTCTATGTCACTCACTCGTTCTTCCACCTCGTCAAGCCTCGTCGTTAGGACTTCTAGCTTGGATTGCATCTCATTTAATTGATTTTTAATTTCTGCCTGATTAGATCTAAATTCTGCAGTCATGAAGTCTCTTGAGTCCTTTATGGTTTTTTCTAGAGCCACCAGTAGCTGTAAAATAGTGCTTCTGAATTGGCTTTCTGACATTGAATTGTAATCCATATTTTGTAACTCTGTGGGAGAGTGGGCTGTTTCTGATTCTTTTTTTTGAGGGGTTTTCCTTCTAGTCATTTTGTTCAGTGCAGAGTGGCCAAAAACAAGTTGTATTGGGAAAAGGAGAAAAAGAGAGAGAAGGAAAGATAAGAGAAAAAGAAAAAAGAGAAAGAAGAAAAAAATAGGGGAAAAAGAGAAGAAAAAGAAAGAAAAAGAAAGAAAGGAGAAAAAAGAAAAAAGGGGGGGTGGGGGAAGCAATCAGAAATCAAGAAGAAAGAGAGAAAAAAAAAAAGCACAAAACAAAACAAAAAAAACAAAAACAAAAACAAAAACAAAAAAACAAAAAACAAAAAAAAACCACGGGGGAGTATCTTCCGATTCTGTGTAGTTTAAGTCCCTTGATTTCCCTTGGAACTGGTCCGTCTCGTTGGTCTTCTGGGGGAGGGGCCTGCTGTGCTGATTCTCAGGTGTTAGCACTTGGGGGAGCTGCTCTGCCCCCCTGGTGCAGGGCTCGGTGGGGGTTGTTCACCCCGTGAGGCCCCGGGAGGAAGCCACAGTGGCGGGGGCAGCTCTGGGACCCTGGAGTCAGCCCCCGCAGTAGCTCCGGGGCTCTCCTTCTGCAGGGCCTGGGGGCTCCGGGGCGGGGCCGCTGATCTGCTCAGTTCCAGGCAGGAGCGTCCTTGCTGTCCTGGGCCCTCCCGGCCTCTGCCTGTCCCGGGGGAGGCCGGATCCTGGGCTGTGTCCCGGCGCCCTGTGCTCCGGGGCCTGCGCTGTTGGATTCACTCCCCCCCCGCAGCCCCCTCCGCGGAGCCGCCGCCCGAGCCCCTCCGAGCTGCTCCGGGTCCCGCCGAGCGCTGCAGCCCTTAGGGAGCTCGGCGCATCTCCCGGGGCGCAGTTCCTCTGTTACTGTCCCAGGGAGCCCGAGGGCGTCCCCGCCTTTCTGGGGATCCTGCTCCAATTCCCGGGGAGCCCCTTTCCGCGGGGAAGGTCGGTGCAGCTCCTGCTCCTCCGGGACGGGGCTCTCCTGTCCTGGGGACACTCGCCCCGGCCTCAGCCCGGCTCCTCGCGGGGCCCCTCCCCCTTGGAGGCCTTTTGTTTCTTTATTTCTTTTTCCCCGTCTTCCTACCTTGATAGAAGCGCGAACTCTTCTCACTGTAGCGTTCCAGCTGGTCTCTCTTTAAATCTCAGGCCGAATTCGTAGGTTTTCAGGATGATTGGATGGTTTTCTAGGTAATTTGCTGAGGACAGGTGACCTGGAGACCCTACTCCTCCGCCATCTTGCCCCTCCCCCCCTTTATGCAGTTTTTAAAATTTCTATTTTTTTCATATTTAAATAAGTAATAAGTTTTCTTCAAAAATCAAAACCTATATATAAAAAGTATATAGTAAACAATATCTCTCCTGTCTGTCTTCCACTAAGCCTCTAGCCCCCTCACTTGCCATACCTATAATATAAATTATTGTGTTTTTATTAATATCTACCTTAACTGATGACAACTTTAGTAATGGTTTCTAACCTGGATTGGGATTTTTGTGTGGTAAAAGATCTAGGAATGGAAAACAAAGTTTTAATGACGTCTTATAAAGGAATTCATTTAGTATGGTGTAGTCGACAAGACTGGGCAAACTGGTAGAAGACAAAACCGGGGTAGAAGTAGGAGAGCAGGATGGTAATAAAAGCCGATCTGCTGCTCTTTGCTCCTTGGCCTGCACCAACTAACTCTTCTTCTCTCTCTGATAAAAATACTGACATCCTCAGGGAAATTTGAAATCTTGGTGAGAACCAAGAGCCAGTCTTGTAAAGAAAGCCTCTGCTTTCAACATTTTATTTAATAAATAACATTTACATTTGCTTCTTTATATGAATATAAGGTAAATGGAACATTAGTGAATGCTGTTTGGAACTTTTAATTTTTTTATTTTAAAGATTTTATTCATTTATTCATGAGAGAGAGAGAGAGAGAGAGAGAGAGAGGCAGAGACACAGGCAGAGAAGGCAGGCCCCATGCAAGGAGCCTGACATGGGACTCGGGACTCGATCCCAGGACTCCAGGATCACACCCTGGGCTGAAGGCAGGCTCCAAACTGCTGAGCCACCCAGGGATCCCCTATTTAGGATTTTTAATTTCTGGCTAAAGTAAAAGTCTATGAATTAAGTCAAAGGAAAAAGCCAAGAAAAATAAAGTGACTTTATAGAGATGTCTATAATCATTCATAAAGATAAGATTATTATGAGTCTTTAGGCTATATAACTGCTACAAATTTGAAGCTTTTGAAAATAAAAGGAGAAGTTGTGAAACAAAATTAAGATTTTTTTTAAGCATAATTTTCTCAATCTTTAATAGATGAAATAGACACAACTAAGAGAAGATCTGAGTAGATAATAAGTCAATCTTTATATATCCAAGTATTTATTAAAATTGAACATATATTAAGTTATAAGAGAAGACCTCAGATTACAAAAAATGGAAATAGTCTAATTGTTGACATTCATTATCCTCGGTGCTATAAATCCAGATATTAGTGACATCATTGGAAACAAAGACATTCACATTTTTTAGGAATTCAAAATATTTGTAAATAATTCTTAGCTGAAATCAAATTCCACCAATACAATATTTAGAAAATATGAGAATGTCACAAATCAAACCTATTTGATATGGTCAGTATTACACAGAAGAAAACATTTTCATTATTTAGCCCTGTGAAATTAAGTTTGAGTATTCGGCTCTCATCAGAAAAAAATGAAGGCTTAAAAATAGAAAGCAGAAGTGAATGAATTAAAAAGCCCATAAATTCTGCATTAGCCCAATGTGATCTATTTTATTTTAGAAATGTCAAAGTTCATAGTTTATAAACACATAAAACAGTTTATAAACATATGAACAGTTTATCCCTGATACATGTTCAAACTTAGCCAGGAAAATTCATGAAAGAATGAGGAGTAGGAATTTTCCTCAGAAGATGTTAAATATTATAAAACCACAGTAATTAAAGCAGTGATACGCATGACAAAATAGGCAGAAAAATATAAGGAAGTCAGGTATTCCCCAATATATCGAAATTGCGGTATGATAAAAGTGACATTTTGGTATTAGAGGTAGTTGAATTGATAAATGATGATGTCTGGACATTTTACAAAAAATAAAGCTGTTTTCCTTCCATCTTCGTAGATTAAAGATGTAAAAAAAAAAAGTAGTGGAAAAAAATTGTAGGTCAATATTTCCATAATATTGGGCACAAAAGCTAGAAACGATTAAAAAAAAAAAGCCATGACTGCTGAAAAATTCTTTGAAAAATTTCTCTATGCTACTATGAGAAATAGGATAGCTTACATGTACTCTCACAGGCTAAGTAGAAGTTGAGATTGGTGTATCATTCAAGTTAGGATAAGTTTTGCTGTGGTGGCAAAAAACTTCAGTGACCTCAAACCAAGGTTTATTCAAGTCACAGGTCCATATGGCTATGTTCCATGCCATTCTCATTTTAGGACATAAGCTGCTGGACCATCCACTATATGGAATATTGCCATTGTTGTATGTTTGGAAGGTAAAAAAGGCTCTAGATCTGGTCACTACAGTAGCTACTAACCACATATGGCTACTTAATTTTTTTTAATTTAAAAAATTCATTTCCTTAGCCACTCCAGCCAGCCATTTTTCAGGTGTTCAGTAGCTATGTATGGTTAGTGGCTACCACACTGGACAACACAGATATAGAACATTCTATTGTCACAGAAAGTTCTGTTGGGAAGTACTGCTCTAGAAAGTCTTGTACGAACGAACACAGTGCTTGAGATTAGAAATAACACAAGTCACTTCTTTCACAACTCACTGACCTGAACTAGGCAGATGGCTCCATCCAAACTTGACAGGCCAGAAAGTGCAATCCTTCTGTGTGTTTTGAAGGAAGAGAAGATGAACTAATTGATGAACAGCACTGGTAACTACTACAGTGGACAATTTGGAAATATGTATTTTTTAAAAAATGAACAAAACCCTTTCAAAATGCCCTTTGATCCTATAATTAATTCCCAGGAACATATTCCAAAAAATAATCGGGCAGTGTAGGCATTTTTTTATAATAACCTGATACATTAATTTCTACAAAACCAAAGAGATGTATGCTTATAGAAGAAACAGCATTGAGACAGAAGAATCAAAACCCATGTAGCTTTGAAAATGAAGCAGTAACAAAAACATGACAATCCTGATAAAAATACTACAACATGAAATTTTCGCCGGCACCCAGCATCAGTCCATCTTGTGTGGCTGTAAACCCTGCGTTTGTGCTTCCCTGGGGGCATTTATTTTCAATAGATACTTTTTTTTTTTTTAAGATTTTATTTATTTATTCACGACAGACACAGAGAGAAAGAGAGAGACAGAGACACAGGCAGAGGGAGAAGCAGGCTCCATGCAGGGAGCCCGACGTGGGATTCGATCCCGATCCCGAGTCTCCAGGATCAGGCCCTGGGCCAAAGGTGGTGCCAAACTGCTGAGCCACCTGCGCTCCCCAGCGTAGTAGTTCTTAAAAGCTACCAAACAAGCCATGCATTAGAAGGCATTTCTCTTCTCTTGGGCTAATGTTTTCTCTTTATGAGGAAGTTTATTCCTGATCACTTAAAAATAACAGGCACTGGGGAAAAAAAAAATTAATCTCTTTATATTTAATTGTGTATGCACTAAATTTGTCACAAAAATACACCTTGTAGCAGAACAGTCTGTGAAACTAGGTGAATGCCCATCAATAAAGGATGGTTTAATTTGTTGGAGCCCCACACAATAGAATATCATTAAAATTATATAGGTGTATATTTGTAGGAATGGTATATCCAAATATATGGAGTTAAATGAACACATCATAAAAGAACACTTAAATATGTACATATTAAGAAACATTTGGAAAAAATACACCTAAATCTTTAAAACGTATTTTTAACTTTTGTGTTTTAATAGGTGACACATTCACATTTTACAACTATAATATATATATAAGATGTTCTCTGATAAGCCTGATTTTATCAGTGGTACTCTCTAGATTGATTGATTGATTGAACAGATATTTTTAGTACTGAATAGTCAGGCTCTATGCTTGGTACTAAGAATATAGAGGAAAATGGGATAGATACAGTCTGTCTTAAAAATTTCTATATGTATTTTTTTTAAAGATTTTATTTATTTATTCATGAGAGAGAGAGAGAGAGAGAAGGCACAGACACAGGCAGAGGGAGAAGCGGGCTCCGTGCAGGGAGCCCGACGTGGGACTCGATCCCTGGTCTCCAGGATCAGGCCCTGGACCCAAGGCGGCGCTAAACCGCTGAGCCACCCGGGCTGCCCTATATGTATTTTTTAATGACTATAGCATCTAGACATTAATTAAACAACATAATATTATGTTAGTTTCAGGTGTATAACAAAAGTGATTTGACAAGTCTGTACATTATGCTGTGTTCACCACAAGTATAACTACCCCTGTCTCCATACAATACCGTTACAATACAATATAGTAAATACAATACATTTACTATATTCCCTATGTTGTGCCATTCATCCCTATGACTTACTCTTTGTATAACTGGAAACCTGTACCTCCCACTCCCCTTTACCCATCCCTCCAACCCCCTCACCTCTGGCAACCGTCAGTTCTCTGAATTTATAGGTATATTTCTGCTTTTTTGTATGTTCATTTGTTTTGTTTTATCAATTCCATATATAAGTGAAATTATATGTATTTGTCTTTCCTGGACTTAATTTACTTAACACAGTATTCTCTAGGTCCATCCATACTGTCAGAAATAGTAAGATCTCATTCTTTTTTATGGCTCAGTAATATTCCATGGTGTGTGTGTGTATGTGTGTGTGTACATGTACATGTATATGTGTATATATACTGCATCCTTATTTACTCATTTATTGACAGACACTTGGGTTGCTTCCATATCTTGGCTATTGTAAACAATGCTACAGTAACCAGAAGGGTGCATATTTCTTTTTGAATTCTTGTTTTTGTTTTCTTTGGGTAAACAACAGTAGTGGGATTAGTGGTCATAAGGAAATTGTTTTTAATTTTTTCAGGAACCTCCATACTCTCTTCCACAGTACCTGCACCAATTTGCATTCCCACCAGCAGTACCTTAGGAGTTCCTTTTCTCTACATCCTCACCAACACTTACTATTTCTTATCTGTTTGATACCAGCTATTCTGACTGGTGTGAGGTGGTATCTCATTGTGATTTTGATTTGCAGTTTTCCCATTATTAGTTATGTTGAGCATCTTTTCATGTGCCTGTTGGCCATCTGTGTGTCTTTGGAGATAGGTCTATTCAGATCTTCTGGCCATTTTTTTTTAAGTCAATAGTTTGGTTTTTTTATGTTGAGTTTTATGAATCTTTATATATTTTGTATACTCACCCCTTATTCGATATGTCATTTGTAAATATCTTCTCCCATTCAGTAGGTTGCCTTTTTGTTTTGTTGATGGTTTCCTTTATTGTACAAAAGTGTTTTGTCTTGGTGTAGGCCCATTAGTTTATTTTTGCTTTTGTTTCCCTGGCCTGAGGAGACATATCTAGAAAAATGTTGCTAAGGCCAGTGTCTAAGATATTACTGCCTATGTGTTCTTTTAGTAGTTGTATGATTTCAGGTCTCACAGTTAGGTCTTCAAGCCATTTTGAGTTTATTTTTATGTAGTATAAGAAAGTGGTCCAAAAAAAAAAAAAAAAAAAGTGGTCCAGTGTCATTCTTTTGCATGTAGCTGTCCAGGTTTCCTAACACCATTGATTGATTGCCTTCTTTGTCATAGATTGACCATATAAGCATGGGTTTCTTTCTGGGCTCTGTTCTGTTCCTTTATGTGTCCGTTTGTCTGCTAGTGCCAGTACCATACTGTTTTACTAGAGCTTTGTAGTATATCTTGAAATCTGTAATTGTGATAACTTCAGCTTTGTTTTTCTTGCTTAGGATTGCTTTGGCTATTTGAGGTCTTTTGTTGTTCCACACAAATTTTACTATTATTTGTTCTAGTTTTGTGAAAATGCTGTTGGTGTTTTGATAGGGATTGCATTGAATCTGTAGATTGCTTTGGATAGTATAGACATTTTAACAATATTCCTTCAATCCATGAGCATGGAATATTTTTTCATTTGTGTCATCTTTGATTTCTTTTATCATTGTTTTATAGTTTTCATAGTACAGGTATTTCACCTCTTTGGTTAAGGTTGTTCCTGGCTATTTTACTTTTTTTTTTAATTTTTTAGATTTTATTTATTTGAGAGAGAGATTGCACACTAGCAGAGGTGGGAGGGGCAGAGGGGGAAACAGACTCCCCACTGAGCAGGGAGGCTGACTCAGGGCTCCATCCCAGGACCCTAGGATCATGATGACCTGAGCTGAAGGCAGACGCTTTACTGACCAAGCCACCCAGGCCACCCCGTTTTATATACTCTTTGATTCAATTATAAATGGAATTGTTTTCTTAATTTCTCTTTCAGCTACTTTGTTATTAGCATATAGAGATACTGTGGGACCCAGGAAATTTAACAAAAGTCCCCTACCCCTGGGACAAGCAGAGCAGGACTGATTCCATTTTGTGCTACACTTGCCACCTCCTGTATGACCCCCACATAACCTGCTTATTGCTTAAGGCGCTGCCCCACCCTAGTCAAACCACTGGGCACACCCTAATTGGAAATCGGCTCATAACAATGTAACCCTGCTTGGTGCCTGCCAAAGCTGCTCTCTCTCCAATTCTGACCAAAGTAATAGGCCAGCTCAAATGGATACTGTAGGGTAAGATGTAATTCAATCAGCCACCTGCTTGTGGACCAACATGACTGTGCAACTTTCTGTGTATCCCATTGGCCACTGGCCCCTATAAAGTTGCTAAGCCTCTTAGTTTCAGGGTCCAAGTCCCTGCTCCGCTGTGTCGGGTACACTTGGACCCAGGCTCGAGCTTGTAATAAACCCTCGTGTGATTGCATAGGTGTCGGCTCCTTGGCGGTTTCTCGGATTCGCGATCTTGGGCACAACAATACAACAGATTTCTGTATATTTTATCTCCTGTAACTTTACTGTATTCATTATTACTTCTAATAGTTTTCTGGTGGGGTCTTTAGGGGTATAGTGTCATGTCATCTGCACTTTACTTCTTCCTTGCTGATTTGGATACCTTTTATTTCTTTTTCTTGATTACTACGGCTAGGACTTCCAGTATTATGTTGAATAAAAGTAGCACAGAAGGACATTCTTATTTGTTCCTGGTCTTAGGGGAAAAGCTCTCAGTTCTTCATTACTGAGATTGATGTTAGCAAGTGGGTTTTTCATGTATGGCCTCCATTGTAGCTTTGAAGTATACTCCCTCCAAATCCACTTTGTTTTGTGAGTTTTCATCATGAACAGATGTCAAGTTTTGTCAAATGCTTTTTCTACATCTATTGAGATGATCATATGATTTTTATCCTTTATTTTGTTAACGTGGTGTATCACACTGATGGATTTGTCCATCTTAAACCATCTTTGCATCCCCAGAATAAAATCTACTTGATTGTGGTGAATGATCCTTTTAATGTACTATTGTATGCAGTTTGCTAATACATTGTTGAGGATTTTTACTTAATGCTCATCAGGGATATCGGCTGGTAGTTTTATTGATTGTGTCTCTGTAAGGTTTTGGTATCAGGGTAATGCTGACCTCATAGAATATATTTGGAAGCTCTCCTTCCTCTTCTGTTTTTTCAGTTCTTACCCTTTTAGGGTTCATATCCAGGATTGAAAGCTGCTCTTGAATGATTCATACTAAAGTATAATGACTATTTTGATAAAAGGGATTATGTAAACATGAGAGCATCACTTAACACACCCTAGATATTGAGAAAGGCCTCCCTAAATAATGTTTCGGGTAAAAATTGAAGGATGAGGAGAAGCTCCAGTTTAATTATTTTTCAATTTGATACAGTGTTCATGAGATATAAGGTAATGTCTGCTTAAGCTCTTTGAAGGTAGCAAAGGACAATAAAATATCAATTGTTTCTGTATTGACAAAAAGGAATGAGTGACCTATCAATATATGATCACGCCCAACTTTTGTCAGAACAACCCATCTTCACAGAGAAGCAGTCTTAATCAGTAACATATGAGGGGGAACCACTTCCATTATGTTTAAATTCTAATCTCACACTTGGACAAATATAAGCAGACATATAGGAAATGCACTTGGCTAGCATCTCCAATTGGAGCTCATAGATTAGATCCAGAGTTCTAAAAAGCTACTTGGCCTGGTGCATTTCTGTAGGAATTTGACTGACTTAGAGGGAGGTGTGCCTCCTTATCACCACAGAATCACTGCTGTTAAAACCATGTCTATACTCTTACCTTGTACATTTCATTAGGTGCCTCTTAAATTCAAATGGGATGGGGCAAAGCCTTCAGGGAGCTTTTACTGGACATGACTGCTTTCCAAACTCTACTTTCCTAAAGCAGATTTGAGTAAGAAGGCTGTCATAGAGACAGCTTTTGTTCTTGCTCCCCAGTGCTGGGTACTCCCCTAGTTTGGCATCTTTGTTCTCTGTTTTCATAGTGTACGGTACTTACTAGGGCTATCCCCCACCCTTAGTGTTAATGTTTGTCTACTGGCTCCTTCCTGACTGCTGGATTCTCATATTTCCTTCTCTTTCCTGCCTTTTGTTCTTTAAATGTTAGTTTCTTTGTTTTTTTCCTTTCCCTGTACATTTCTTGAGGCCCTCAAGGCAGAGCTTTCCTTTAGTTCTGAAGAGAAGCTTCTTTCATTAAACATGCTCCCTAGTTTTTTCCTATGTATTGTTTGAAAACAAATTATATCAATTCACTTTGTTTTCATACTAACCTTAGGGAGAAATGAAAGTTATAGCATCAAATACTGAAAACTTCCATTTTTAGTTAATATATCTACTTTTGCCTTGTAAAATGTTCAAGAGCTTGAGATTATTGTACTCTTAGCAGAAGTAAAGGTTTTATTTTTATTTACTTATTTATTTTTAAAGATCTTATTTATTTATTCATGAGAGACACAGAAAAAGGCAGAGGCAGAGGGAGGAGCAGGTTCCCTGCAAGGAGGCTGATGTGGGATTCAATCTCAGGGATCATGACCTGAGCCAAAGGCAAGACATTCAACCACTGAAGCCACCCAAGTACCCCAGAAGTAAAGGTTTTCAATCTGAAAAGAAAAATGTATAAGAATGTGGAAGAAATAATAGCATATCTTGGACCACAATGGAATTAAGTTAGAAAACAACAGTAGGATAATCTAGGTAAACCCCAAGTATTTAGAAATTCAATAACACAGATTCAGATAACCTAGCATCAAGGAAAATGAAAAGGGAAATTGGAAAATATTTTTAATTGAATAAAAGATAAAATACAGCCTATCAAAATGTGTGAGATACAGACCTAGATGTTTTCACTGTTCATTTCTATCAGACATCCAAGGAAGAAATGATACTGATTTTATACAGTTTTTTCAGAAAAGGAGTAAAGATCACTACCCAATTTGTTCTGAGGCCAGCATAACTCCAGTATCAAAACCTGAGAAATAATGAAAAAAGAACTTCAAGAAACCTCTCTCACAAACATAGATGCAAAAATCCATAACAAAATACTAGCAAATGAATCTTAAACAATATATAAAAAGGGTAGTACATCTGACTGGCTAGGGTGTATCCCAGGAAAGAAAAGTTATTTTAATGTTCAGAAGTCAACAGAATTTACAATATTAATGGATGAGAGAAATACATGGTCATCTCAATAGATGATGGAAGTGTTGACAAAATCCAACTTCCATTCATAGTTAAAAAAACAAATAACCCCTCTTGCTATCTAGACACAGAACAGAACTTAGCCTCAGAAAATGTATACAGAGAACTTTGAGGCAACCCCACAACCAAGAGAACAAGGCCAGTTTGCTTGCTCTTGCCAGTGTTACATTGTTCTACAGTCCCACCATTGACGTAAGGCAAGAGACATCAAGATTGGAAAGGAAATAAAATTGTTCATATTTGTAGTTGATCTGAGTGTTTAGGTAGAATATCTGGAGGAATCTATAAAACTACTAGAATTAATAAGTGAAGTTAGCTATTATATTTCTATATGTTAGCAGGACATCATTGGAAAATGAAAATTTTTTAAATTTTAATTACAAGTACCACAAAGCATAAAATATTTAAAAGTAATTCTAATAAGTCTAAGACCTCTGAGAAAATTAAATAAGATGTAAAGAAATGGAGTAATCATGATTGGGGATCGGCAGACTCATGTTAACAGGTTAATTCTTCCCAAATTGATGTAGAGATTCAACACAATCCCAGCCAAAATTCTAAAAATTGTTTGTAATGTAAGTGACAATGTGAGTGGGCCTCTTACACCTGGAGCCAATGTGTGATTTGACCCCTTCCCTTTCCTCTGATTTAGCAATTACAGAAGGAAAGAAATGGTGCTTCTCTGAGCCTAATGGCAGCATAGTTTCAAAAATGAAGAGACTGAAGCCCAGAGATTGAGTGATCTGCTCGAGGTCACATAGCTCACAAATGTCTTTGAGCCCAGGCAGGGCAGTCTGGCTCCAGTCTGTGCTCTTGACATCCACAGTCTGTATTCCTTCCTCTTTTCTTTCGTTTTTTGTTTTTTGAGAGGGAAAGAGGGGCCGGGGGGGGGGGGGGGGCATAGGGAGAGAATCTCAAGCCAACTCCCCCCTGAGCAGGGAGCCCAACGTGGAGCTCCATCCCAGGACCCTGAGATTACAACCTGCGCTGAAGTCCAAGAGTCCGATGCTTAACCGACTGAGCCACCCGGGCACCCCAGTTCCCGCCACCTTCTAAGAGAAGTGCTGTTTCTCTATACTCTTGCCAACTGGCCAGCTTCCTGAATATTTAATAGTTGGATAAGGAAAAAAATAATTCTTAGTAATGACGTTGAGTGCATTTTCATGTTTATTGCCTACCTTTATTAACCTTTACACTACCTGTTAAATCGTTTGCCCATTTTCTAGTGCTTGCCCTAATGACCATCTTACTTGTGTTTTACTTGTCTCAGTGACTGATCCTGAGGCCTGTTACATTGGCACCGAGCCTTGGAAACCCAAGGAAGCTTTGGAAGAGAATGGCATTATTACTGACAAGGCAGACATATTTGCCTTTGGCCTGACTCTGTGGGAAATGATGACTTTGTCTATTCCACACATTAATCTTCCAGATGATGATGATGATGAAGGTATCACTCCATATTTTTAACATAAACCGAACTAAAGATTAGCTGATAAAATTATATTTCATCTTTCTATTGTTAAAATTTGAGGAAGTTTTTCAATCTATGGCATGAGATATGGATTATATTTATACTGACTAATTTGGTGCAATCTCTGTTTAATCTCCTACAAATGAGATGTAGGTTAATTGACAATAATAGGGAGATAAATTGAGAAGACCCTGCAGAGCAAAAAGTTGCTTTAAAAACTCTCCTCACCTAAGGAAAGGATTGGAAAGCTATCCTACAGTATACTGTATAGACATAGAGGGGAGGGGTTCATGACCTATAAACCATGATAATAGCTAATCTCCACCACGGCTGGGTATTGAAGAGACCACCTATATATGATGAAAAGCATCCTGGTTGATGAGTTGTTTCAGGAGGGTGAGTTTGAGCAGTTGCTAAGCTTTTCCATGACTTAGTTATTTTGTTTGTTTCAACTCCTTCACAAACAGATAAAACTTTTGATGAAAGCGACTTTGATGATGAAGCATACTATGCAGCTTTGGGGACGAGGCCACCTGTTAATATGGAAGAACTGGATGAAACGTACCAGAAAGTAATTGAACTTTTCTCTGTATGCACTAACGAAGATCCTAAAGATCGTCCTTCTGCCGCACACATCGTGGAAGCTTTGGAAATAGATGTCCAGTGATCCCCGCGTATTCATGACTACTGCCTTTACGTGTGGCTCATGTATAGAACTGTTCTGTTTACTCTAATACACTATAGAGTTACTATGATAAGCTGTAATTATTAGACTTTTTGGAAGTGACCCACTTTAGGACTACAGCGCCTAGTTAACATTTAAACAGTTGTATTTGTTAATATGCTTCTGATGATAAGCATTTGAGATTATAGGTTTTCTATTAAGTTCAGGAAACTAGCTACTTATGTGTTTGAACGTTTATATATATATATATATATATATATATATATATATATATATATATATATAAAACACTAGCAGTAATACAATGCTATAAACTATGCCTAACATTAATTTGGATCGAGTGACCATCACTTTTACTGTTTCTCAAATATTATTTTAATGGATCTATTGAAATTAGCACTTTGTGCCGTACAAAAAGAAGTCTACGTTTGCTTATCTTTTAAGCCATTTAACTTTTTCCTGGCCTTTTTTGGCTGATGTGCTTATTATTAAATATGGTCACCAGAAGGTGAGAGAATATGGCTCACAAGACTAGCTTCCTGGGTATTTAGATGTTTCTGGTTAAGGCTTATCTTGCTCTCTCCATTCTCCCCAGGTCTTTGGCTTTCACTTTATTAGATGTATTTTCTGTTTTGAAATATTTTTATTTAGTAATCTATATCTTAAGCATTTTGTAGTTCTGGCATAAAAATAAAATCCTAGTAGGATGATATATAGAATAAAGGAGACTTCAGTTACCAGAAGGTGTCTTGTATTTTATTAATTTGAGAGTCACCATTAAATGTATTGAATGAATGTGAGTTTCTTTTTTTTTTTTTATTTATGATAGTCACAGAGAGAGAGAGAGAGAGAGAGAGAGGCAGAGACACAGGCAGAGGGAGAAGCAAGCTCCATGCACCGGGAGCCTGACGTGGGATTCGATCCCGGGTCTCCAGGATCGCACCCTGGGCCAAAGGCAGGCGCCAAACCGCTGCGCCACCCAGGGATCCCTGTGAATGAGTTTCTTAACGGCCTATAAGACAAGGGTGATTTCTGTGTGCCACAGCTGCCTCAGCATTTGTTTTTTAAGGTCTGTTATTTAGGGTGGGGGTGGGCAGAGGGAGAGGGAATCTCCAGCAGAGCAGGGAGCCCGATGCAGGCTCCTGGGGCTTGATCCCAGGATCCTGAGATCATGACCTGAGATGAAATCAAGAGTTGGATGCTTAACCAACTGAGCCATGAGGCTCCCCCCACTCCCCGAGCATTTTTATTTTTTATTTTATTTTTTAAAATATTTTATTTATTCATGAGAGACAGAGAGAGAGAGAGAGAGAAAGAGAGAGATTGACAGAGACAGGCAGAGGGAGAAGCAGGCTCCATGCAGGGAGTGATGTGGGACTCGATCCCAGGATTCCAGGATCACATCCTGGACCGAAGGCAGGGCTAAATCGCTGAGGCACCCAGGCATCCCCCGAGCATTTTTAATTATGTTTGTGACTTGAGGTGATAATACCTGGACTTGACTGTAGAAAGTTTTAAAAATTACTGGCTCTTCGGGAAGCTTGGAAAGATGAGGAACCATTATATGCTGAGCTTTAAACAATTCTAGAATTCACCGGAGGTTCCTTTTAGAATGAGATTGTATCAAGCAATAGTACTTTATGGGTGTATCTTCTATCAGCATACCAGTAAAGTGACAAAGTAAATTGAAAGCTGACTCGTAGGAAAATCTTACATACAATTTTGCACGTTGACGTTAGTTACCCTCACATGAGTTTTATATGATCTCATCAGGTCTGCCAAGGTGACAAAGCAGTGTGTCTCTTGGCCCATTCTCTCCTGAATTGCATTCTTTTTAATACACAATCCAATAATTTTTTTTTTTCCTTGAGAAGTTTCCAGTTGCTATAGCTGGAATATCTAAATGGGAACAAACTAATGCCCAAGAACTAGGTCAACGAATTCATGGCACTTGTTATGGCAGACATTGTAAAATGTTCCCGGCATGCTTTCCCCGTGTCTGGATAGGGCCTTGTTCTCAACACGAAGTTGCAGACTATCTGCAACTAAACTCCAAGGAAGTTTTTTATCCTTGTTCTGGAACTTGCTCTTTAAGTCTCACATGTTACCTTCTTTTTGGCCACTTGCCTCATTCTCAGAACAGTAATGTGATTAGGTGGAGGATACAGCAGGAATAATCTTTTTGCTGAAGTAATCATAACTGACAAATCCAAACAGGTTTAGCCAAGTAGCTTTCTCACCTCCCAGAAAATCTCCCTTTGCTATCAGTATCAGGGTAAGGCCTCGAAGAGCTTGTTTGCGCCTCTAGAAAATGGAGATCAGTAGTTGCTCAAGGAACATGGATTATTGCCTCCTACTTCCTATTTAATCCACTATTTGTAGATTAAGATTGAAGAGATTTTTCTCAAAGATTTACTTATTTGAGAGAATCCTCAAGCTGACTCTGCTGAGCACGGAGCCTGATGCAGGGCTTGATCTCACAACCCTGAGAACACAATCTGAGCTGAAACCAAGAAATGCTTAACTGACTAAGCCACCCAGGCGACCCCTAGAAGAGATCTTTAAATAAATAATTATATATAAATGCTTGAGAGATGCAGCTAGAGTTGTGCTCTATACAGTCTTAAATGCTATTAAAATCCTGAAAAGTTGGCAAGCGAGGAATATAGGAAAAACAAAATAGAAGAAATGAGCATAAATTTAAAAACAAAATCTACCACAGAAAACAAATTTATAATAGGCTTTGCCAAGGTTGTGTTTGAAAATACAAATAAAATTCATAAGCCTAATAAGCCTTAACAAGAGTCATCTAGAGTCAAAAAAGCTATCATGAATGAAAAAGGAGACCGGTGCATAGCCTACAGATACCCAATCTCATTCATGAACAGTATTAGTGAACCAATACCAGTAACATAAAAACTTCAAGGCCAAATTGAGATTATTTCAGGAAGACCAGGTTGACTGAATGTAATCACGCAATGAAGAAAATCTAATAATTTCCAAAGAAGAAAAATTTTGAAAAATTCCAGTTAGGGGATCCCTGGGTGGCTCAGCGGTTTAGCACCTGCCTTTGGCCCAGGGCACGATCCTGGAGTCCCAGGATCGAGTCCCACGTTGGGCTCCCCGCATGGCGCTTGCTTCTCCCTCCTCCTGTGTGTGTGTCTCTGCCTCTCTCTCTTTCTATGTCTATCATGAATAAATAAATCTTTAAAAAATATATATTAAAAAAAAAGAAGAAAATCCAGTTAAAGATGTTTGAAAGCTTCTTCGAGAATAAAAACAAAAGCCTCCAAGAAACTTCGGAGCAGAGGAGGAACTTCCCTAACATAAGTAAGGGTATCCACATCTAACAAGCTATAAATAACATTTTATAGTTGCTATGGATAGAAAGTTTATGTCTTCCTAAAATTCACGCTGAAGCCTAATCAATCCCTGATGTGATGGTATCTGGAGGGGGGGGGCACCTGTGGGAGGTGATTAGGTCATGAAGGAGAGCCCTTCAGATTGGGCTTAGTGTCCCTGATGGAGATATGTTCTCCACCCTCTGAGGATGCAGCAAGAAGGCTGCAGGGCAAACAGTGGGCTCTCACCGGGTCCCAGATCCGCCAGCGCCTTGGTCTTAGACTTACCAACCCCGAGAACTGAGAAAATAAATTGTTGTGTAAGCCACCCAGTATTTTTGTTACAGCAGCCTAAGACAACAGTGAAATGTTGAAAGCTTTTCCTATGAAAAATGAAATGAGATATTAATTCAAAACTGAGCATCCAAAAGAATCTACCTATGAACCTTTCGAATTAAATCAGTTTAGAAAGGTTGCTGAATGCAGGTCAAATATAGAAAAGTCAGTTTTATTATCAGCAAATGAAACATTAACTATTTCCAGTGGGGTCAAAGTATCAAATGCTTAAGAATAAATCCAAACAAAGTATGTAAGAACTCCATGCCAAACACCCCAAATTAGTGAGAAACTAGATAAATGGGGAAAGACACCATGTGCCCATGTGCACAGAAAAAGACATAAAATGGCTTTTACTATCAATCCTTGCCAAATTGGCCTATAAATCTGATGCAATTCCAGCAAAATCCCAACAGATATTTTTTGAATTGGTGATGTCTTTTTGAGGATCTTAAACTGAATTGTAAACTGTACACACAAATGCAAAGGACCAAGAATAGACCCAATACTCCTGTAGGAAAAAAAGGTAGGGATATTTATAATACACAACAGGAATATAACACAATGTGGTACTGGCATGAGGAGAACCTGCAAGGCTAGTGGGTTGGACATACACTGGACACAATCTATGAACAAAGGCAGCAAATCAATAATAAAAAATAGATAAAAGGGCAAGAGAGTCGAGTAGTCACAACCCAAAATGCTCACCAGTAGTATAAAATATGGTACATTCCTATAATGGAATATACAGCGATGAAAATGGAACCAGTTCCAATAGATGGAATAACATGGATGCATCTTGACACTATACTCAATTTATATCAAGTTCAAAAACAGACTATAATTTTAGACATCAAAAGGTAGTTTGGGGCACTTGGGTGGCTCAGGTGGTTAAGTGTCTGCCTTCAGCTCAGGTCATGATCCCGGGGTCCTGGGATGGAGCCTCAGTGTCTTACTCCCTGTGGCAGGATCTGCTTCTCTCTCTCCCTCTGCCTGTGCCTGTCCCCTCCCTGCTGGTACTCTCTCTCTGTAATTTTTTTTTAAAAGATAGTTATATTTGAGGAAAATGATGATTGAAGAGAACAATGAGGAAGACATCTGAGGAGCTGGCAGTGTTTTTTTTTTTTTTTTTTTAACCTGGGTAGTAATTATGAAGATGTTTGATAACTGAGATGTACATTTTTTAAAGTTTATGTACATTTTTAAAAATAAACTTTAAAAAATTTTTTAGATTTACAGAAAAATTGCAACACAGAGAGTTCCCACATATCCCACACCTAGGTTCCCCTATTATCAACATTTTATATTGGTATATTTGTCACAATTAACAAACCAACAAACCAATATTGATATATTAACTAAAATATACTGTTCGGATATATCTAGTTTTCACCCAACGTCCTCTTCTGATCCAGGATTACATTACATTTAGCTGTCATGTCTCCTTGGCTATAATAATATTTCAGACTTTCCTGGGTTTTTTTGTTTTTGTAAGATTTTTTTTTTTTTTTAGAGCAGTTTTAAGTTCATAGCAAAATCAGGATGAAGCAGAGATTTCCCATATACTCCCTTCCCCCTCACATGCACAGCCTCCCCTACCATCAACACCCCCTATCAACATGGGACATTTGTTGCAACTGAACCACCCTGAAAAATTAGGGATTATTCTCGGTGTTATCCATTCTAGGGGTTCGGGCAAACGTCTGAGATGGAGCTACTCTTAGTGTCATACAGAGTAGTTTCACTGCCCTAAAAATCCTGTGCTCCACCAATCATTCTTCTCTCCCCTTGAGCCCCTTATCTTTTTTATGGTCTTCACGGTTTTGCCTTCTCTAGAATATCATACAGTTGGAATCACACAGTTGGTAACCGTTTCACATTGGCTTCTTTCACTCAGTAATATTAAGGTTTCTCTGTGCCTTTTGGGGGCTTGATAGTTCATTCTTTTTCCCATCGTCTGGATGTACACTCAACTACTGAAGGACATCTTGGTTGCTTCCAAGATTTAGCAATTATGAATAAAGCTGCTAGGAATGTCCAGTGTGCAGGTTTTTGTGTGGATATGTTTCCCATCATTGGTTTTTACAATCAAAGAGCATATACGGTTTCTATAATCACAAAAATACTTTAGAAAGAAAATCAGTGCATTTGGTTATATAAGAACAGACAATTGAAAGGAATTTTAATTGACTCATCACAAAGCACTGAACAAGCAAAATAATGTTAATAGAAAATTTTAAATAAAATATTTAAAACAAAAACAGCAGTGCAGAAAACAGCATTAAAATGTTGGCATAATCACACACATTTTAACACTTCCACATTCTTTTTGGAATCCAGGCTTCTACACTTGGGGAACATGTTAACATAGGAAAATAAAAGAATGCAGATGAACTGACTCTACAGTCACAACACAGAAAATTTCCCTAGAGTCCTATTGCCAGATAAGCAGTTATATGAATTTTAAAATCAAAACAATATGAATAATTCTTTGTTCTTTAAAGTAAGTATCCAAGAATTATACTAGAAAAATGTGCGCATACTGAGCTGTATTTATATAATGTCATTACATTCTCTGGCCCATCAGGCTAGATACATTTATTTACTAACCTCAGTTATATATTACTCTTCACTTTGTCAGAACGTTTGCCAGACTTCTCAGAGCAAGATATATCTTAAACATTCAAACATTTAAAGAATGTAACCATAGGAATCCTCTAATCCAACTGGGGATCCATTTTGTTAATGACACTGATCCTCAGGAACAAGCGCACTAAAGGTGAGTAGCACAATCAGCATTTTCACACACTGAAATTCATGAAATGACAATAGTGCAACTATTATGTTTAACTGTAATTAAGTCTGAAGACAGGTATGTTGTTCAAAAGGATTAAAACCCTAAGCTACAGAATTGTGTTACATAAAAGGATATGGAAATCTTACTCATTCTTTACAATAAATATGGGAGAGTCCTCTTAAAAATTAAAAATTCAAGACACATTCTAAATACTTTCAAACTGAGTTGCTCTAGCCAACACCTATAAAGTGAGAATTTTGTGTACAGAATTCAGGAATTACCTTTAAAGGCAGGGCATGGAAATTATTTGCCTGTCTTTAAATTTTGCTATTTGCCTCTGATTGAGCATGAGATAATCCTGGTGCCAAAGTCTGCTTTATAAAAGATAAGTGGTCACATATCTGTGGAAACCACCTTGTTTTGTCAATGTTTTTATGTAGGAGGCATGTCATTTTCCAGTTATAGCTACAAAGTTTCATAATTAAGGATTCTAGTGCTGGAGAGAATTTTTTTTGAATACCCAGATAATTTTCAACAAATTTATCTCTCACTTTTTAATTCATAAGGAACAAAACTGATACAGGTTTATGTGTCTCTGTGTGCATCTTAGTATTTTTGTTTTGATATTTGTTAAATAGTTCACATTTAACAAATGTGTCTGAAGTCATCCACATAGTAACTGTTCTATAGTAGACACTGGGCTCAACTATTAAAATTGTATACAAGGAAATTAGGGGTGTTGCAGTATTTGGTTGCAAATAACTTGCCATCTGGTGTTGGGTCAGAAAATGCTATTTCGTCAGTCCTGAGAAAACAGCCAAACATGAAGCAGTTCCTAAAGAAGAGGAAAAGACAATTTAATCCTAAAGAAAAGGAAAAAACAATTTAACAATGAAATCAACTTAAAATTCTAATTATATATATATTTTTGTCTCCTTCAAGAAAAAGCAATTCATATATAAAATTTCAATTTCTTTAAATTCTCTTGATTACAATAAAAAATATTTTAGTAAGTGATAAAGTGATTTAATGCCTTAGATTTTAGAGGTGGAAGTCTAATGATACCATTTCACACATGAGCACACTGAGGTCCAGAAAAAATTCTGCTGAGATGCAAAAGGAACCATTCAAATTATGTAGCTGACTCGAGAGGATCCATGGTAATGAGCAACAAACAGGCGGTAATATTGCTGATTAAAAGCAATAGTGCATTAAAACCAAAAACTCACCATCAACAACTTTAACCAACAACTATTCTCCTCAACCACACCACACACTCGGAGCTTAAAAGAGGCAAAAACTAACCTGCATTTTGACCACAACTCTCCTGACCCAGCTCAGCCAGGATTAAAAGTAATACAATGAAACGGTTAAAAGAATTCAACAAAATTGAAGGAAATTCCATAAAGTAGCCAGTACTCTTCAGATTCTTCAATGCCATAAAAGACAAAGACTAAGTAAGAAACTATTCCAAGTTAGGAAAGATGACAAAAGAGCTAGGACAACAATGCAATGTGATTCTGGCAGGAAAAAAAAAATGCTATGAATATGAAGGACATTGGAGATAAATGACAAAACTAAAATATGGACAGTATGTCAGATAAAAGCATTCCATTAACATTAAATATCCCATATATGAGGACTGAAGTGTGCTTATGTAAAAGACTATCTTTGGTGTTAAGAAATATACGCTGAAGCACTAAGGGCTAAAGGGACATCATGCACATAAATCAGAAAGCAAATGTTACAACTTGATGAATCTGGGCAAAGGTAAATAAGGGCTTTTTACTATTCTTGCTACTCTTTTATAGGTTTGAAGTTATTTCAAAAAATATAAAATTAAAGACTGGATTCAATGAGAAGATAGATATAAGCATATGATAATATGTAATTTTGTACACGGTTTATTGCTAAATTTCCTAGAATCCAAAGCAAAACACTGGTTTGATTAAACAGATCTTACTGTCTTTACAGGCGATAGCAGCTATGGAAAGAATTTCAGATCTGTGGGTTCGAGTCCTGTCATTTCATTTGCCTGTCAGTATAGATGTGTACTAATAATCCCCAGGTGAGCCTCAGTTGCCTATATCAAACAACTAGGAACAATATTCTACTCTTATGAGGATTAAACATATATTGCCTGTACAGACAAGAGAGAACTGAACCCAAGGCTCCTCATTACAGGATTGCTGCCAATTACCTGTATCTCCAAATCACAGATGTGAGAAGAGATGTGTTCTCAAATGAATGTTTTTATTTCTCTGTTAAAGGTAACTTAACTTTTTATTCATTATTGCTTATAGATAACCTATTGCTTTGGTACCCAAAGTATGATCTACAGACCAGCAACATTCTTCATCACCTCAGAGCTTATCAGGAATGCAGAATCTCAGGTCCCACCCCAACCGACCGAATCATACCTGCATTTTAACAAGATCCCCAGGTGATTCATACAGACTTCTAAGTTTGAGAAACATTAGACTAGACTGGTGGAACTAGGTTAGATACTGGTATTACCCATGCCAAATTTATGCATTCCTTAAAAAATATAGAAAACAGAGGTATTTCATAATTAACCATCAAATAAAAATCTTTACAGACGCTAATTTTTCTCACTGTTCCCCTTTATAAGGCATGTACAGGGGACTAGGATTATGGCCCAACACTGGATCCCACAATGGTCTTGGGTGTTCTTTCTTAAAAAGTGCATAGGACTCAAAAGGCTAGAATAGCACTACTCAAAGTGTGGTCACTGGATTGTAACCTCTTAACTTATGTATAGAGGTCGAGAGAGTAAGTTGTGTGAAACTCATTCAAGCAAACCTACATCAGGTACATTTACAAGCAAGAAATAAGTTCATTTGTCACATTAAGAAACTTCAAGTAATTAAATGTTAGTTGAAAGTGTGCACCTGGGAGTTTAAAATGGCAAATCACTTATTTTTTACTGAGATACAATTCATATATCATAAAACTCACTCTTTAGAAGTGTACAATTCTGTGGTTATTCATATACTCACACAACTGTGGAACTACCAATATCCGTTCCAGAACAGCTCATCATCCCAAAAAGCAACCCTATACCTATCAATAGTCACTCTCCATTTACCCTGCCCTCAGTCCCTGGAAACTACTATTTTCTATCTATGGATTTTATTGTTCTAGATATTTTCTGTAAATGGAATCATACAATGCAGGGTCTTTTGTCACTGGCTTATTCCAATGAGCATACTATTTCCAAGGTTTATCCATGTTATAGTAGATGTCAATACTTCATTCCTTTTTATGGCCAAATAATATCCCATTGTGTTATTGTACAGAAATGCCACATTGTATTTATCCACTAATCATAAATTTGGTTGTTTACACTTTCTTGGCTCTTAAAAAAATAATGCTGTTATAAAACTTTATGTACTAGTTTTTATATGGACACTTGCTGTCATTTCTTTTGAGTATATACCTAGGAGTAGAATTACTGGTTCATATGGTTAACAGTTTAGTTTTGTGAGAAACTACAGACTATTATTCCATAGCAGCTGTACCATTTTACATTCCTACCAGCAATATACAAGGATTCCAATTTTCTCCACAATATTTGTTCCTCACTAATACTTGTTATTTTCCTTTTTTTAAAAAAAAAATTTATAGTCACGTTAGTGAGTGTGAAGTGGTATCTCATCATTGTTTTGATTTGCAAATCCTCGATAGCAGCCATATATATTTCTTCTTTGGAAAACTGTGTATTAAAATCCTTTGCCCATCTTGAAATGGGGGTGTCTTTCTATTGCTGCACAGTAAGAATTCTTTCATATATACTGGATATACTAGGCCCTTATGAGATGAATAATTGGAAAATATTTTCTCCCATTTTGTGGGTTGCCTCACTAATTCAGTTTTATATTTAGTTATATATATGAGTTAATAGTAAGTCTTCGCTAATTACCTGGTCACATACCAGTTCATGAATATGTGCAATTTCTGTAGTTCTTTTTTATAAACTTATATTTTACTTGTATAAATTATATTTAGTGCATGTTAACTTTTTTATATCTGCTGAGTCTAATAAAAATTTGGGCTGTATCTTCCATTTTTTATTTTGTTTTTCTATTTCACTTTCTAGCAATTCATCTCATTTTATTAAAAGTGTTGGTCTATAACTAAACTAGTTTTTCACTGCAGGTAGTTTGATTAGCACTGGGCTATAATGTTCATACTTGGAATGTTGTGCCCTAAACTGAGTGAGTACATCTAGTGGGGGGGTTTTTTCCCCTCAAGTGCCAACACTTGCCTTTGCCTGACTTTGATAGTACTTAAACAGAAGTGTCTTAACATCATCATTCCCTTTGACTCATGAGCCAGGAAAGGTTCTGGGAAAGCTAATCTGGGCCTAGACCATTTTATGTTATTTCTTACCTGAGAGTATCTACCAATCGTCTTGCAATGCGCTTTCTTCGTTTCAACCTAAAGACCCAGATTCTACTTATTCCACATACTGCAGGCTGTGGTACATCTGAACATTGCCAAGCCCGGTGACATTCTTTAGAGCTTACAGATTCTGGACCAGTTGGTTCAGAAAGGACACGGAAGGCCTGCAATAATATACAGATGCATACAGAGCTAGCAATACAGTTGAGTTTACATTTCTCTTTAAAATCCATTCCTTAAACAAGACTTAAGTATCTAAAATTAATCTTATACCTTCACCAAAAATGTTAAAATTCTGGCGCTTTTTGAATTCTTATCCATTTATAGTGACACAATGCTTAAAAAAATACTAGTGACGTTGAGATATTCCCACATTCTAGTGTATTACATACCATTATGAAACTTCCTTCTTCTGACTAAAAAAATTATAAAAATCAGACTCTTCCTTTTAATATAGTACATAAAGCTCTCCCATTCTCTCCAGCCTAAACTATATGATATCCTAAGAAACTGATAACACTAAGGAAGATTTTTGCATACTAACTATGAAGTTTGGTCAGCATTTAAGGACTTTTTTAAACTTCCTATTTTGAAATAATGTATCCTTCACCCAGTTTCCTCTGTAACTAACCTATAATACCAAAACCAAGAGATTAATACAGGTATTAACATAGGCGTATTGTTCTATGTCATGGAGCAATTCATCATACCTGCATAATCATTTAAGCACCACCACAGCCAACCTGTATACAGAGCTACTCTATCATCTCAAAGATCTTTTGCTACCTCTGTATAACAATACCCACCTTTCCCCCTTCACCATCTCTAAGCTCTGGCAACTTCAATCTGTTCTCTACCTCTAAAATTCTGTTTTTTTAGGAGGATGTCATATAAATGGACTCATACATCATGTGACCTTCTGAGATTGGCTTTTTTTCACTGGTACATGCCCCTGACATATATCCAAGCTGTTGCATATATCAACAGTTTGTTCCTCTTAATTGCTAAGTCATATTCCATTGAATGGATGTACCAGTTGTGTAATCATTTACCTACTGAAAAACACTTTCATTGTTTCCAGGCTACTGCAAATAAAAGTGCCATCCTCATTCGGGTATAGGGTTTTGTGTGGAGTAAGTTTTCATTTCTCTGGGATAAATGCCCAGGAGTAAGATTGCTGGGTCATACGAAAAACATAGGATTATTATTTTTTTTAATATTCTATTTAAATCCAATTTATATGATTAATTTTTTAAAGAAACAGTCAGGGTGCCTGGGTGGTGCAGTTGGTTGAGCCTCCAACTCCTGGCTTCAGCTTGAGTCATGATCTCAGGGTCGTTAGATTGGGCCCTGCGCTGGCACCGTGCTCGACGTGAGTCTGTTTTGGACTGTCTCCTCTCTCTGCCCCTCTCCCACTGTGTGTGCACACATGCTCTGCTCCCTCTCTCTGAAATAGATCTTTAAAAAAAAAAAAAAAAAAAAACCTGCCAAATGTTTTACAGTCTTAACATTCTGTTCCCTCCAACAACAATGTCCAAAAGACCTAGTTTCCTTGCATCCTTCCCAGCATTTGGTATTGTCACAATTTTTTTAGTGTAGCTGCTCTGATAGCTGGGTACTTAATTTTTACCATCAAGAAAACTGCTTTTGAAATAAAAAGAAGAGAATATGTTGGCTATATTTGCCTATCATCACTACATATACAGTCTACTTCTTTAAAATAAAAGGTCAAATTGATCATTAATACAAACCAGCTATTTTTTTGCTCCAACTGTTGATAAACACACAGGAGACTATATTATGTGTGTACATACATATGTGTGTGTGTGTGTGTATATATATATATATATATATGTGATTTATGTATGTGATATATGTGTGTATACGCACACACATATATATATAAAAAGAGAAAATATGAAAGAGCAATAAAGAGAGTAGAAATGAGGGGCACCTGGGTGGCTCAGTTATGTGACTGGCTCAGGTCATAATCTCAGGGTCTTGGGCTCCTCACTCAGCCAGGAGTCTGCTTCTCCCTCTCCCCTCTGCCCCCTCCCCACTTGTTTGTTCTCTCTCTAATACATACATATAATCTTTAAAAAAAAAAAAAAAAGATAGAAGTGAGAGGAGAAAGGGAGGCACTTACACAAAGGTGTAAGATAAATTTATGTTAATATCTTTTTAAGACATTTTAAGACAATATTTTTAAAAGGTAGGCGACATCAGTGTGTGATACTATAAAGTCAGGTAAAAAAGAACACACTGATAATTCTCTGAAGACACACACTATAGAACACACACTATAATTCTCTGTAGCTAAAGATTATACTGTAATCATCTTGAAGGCAAAAATTATATCTCTTTATTCTAGAATAAAAGTTGGCAACTTTTAGGTTCTTTGGGCCATGTGATCTCTGTTACAAAAACCAACCACAGATGATATGGAAATAAGCATAGCTGTGTTCTAATAAAATTTTATTTATAATACAGGGTAGTGGGCCAAACTTGGTCCAGGGGCTGATGTTTGCCAACTCCTCGTCCAGAACATTGCTAATTAGCACCTAATATAGATTCTAATTAAGGAACAATAATTATTTTGCCAAATATATTAAGCTGCACTAAGTCACATGTACAATATCTGGGCTCTATAGATTTGCTTATTTAAAATCACTGTATTTTATAGTCCAGGTATGGAAATGACCACATGAACATAAGACTGACTTACTTATTCTGCTTACATATGACAAAATGCCAAATATAATAGAACTAAATGACTTCAATTATTGATATGGCCAAGGATACTTTTGGAGGTGGAAAAAGTCATTAATAGTATTCTTAAATGCTTATTGAGATTTCACCCAACTACGTTTCTGCTCACACATTACACTAATAATTTAAGACATATACCATACCTGTTTGATGGGCTCTGCAATTAAACACCCAACTACTTTCTTATCATCAGATATGAAGAGAAAAGTCTTGGTTTTGTTTGGACATCTGGGAACAACTTGGTGGAAGCCCAATTCATTATCAACAAGTTCTTGGACATCTTCTACCTAATGATGTTAAAAACCAAAAGAGATTAACTTGTTTTAAAAAGAACAGAAACTGTATATATATTTAATAAATATATAAATATATGTTTAATATATTTACAAATATTTAAGTTATTATATTTATTTAAATAATTTATTTAAATTATTATTATAATATATTAACTATATTTAATATATATATAAATATATATTTATATATATAATCACAAAATTTGTGATTACTATCATTTTAGCTTTTTACCTCTATTTCCTAAAATTTACACACTCCTCAAATTACTTTACTATTGATGCATCTGCCACTTTGGAAACAGGGTTTGAAAAACATATTTTACAGATCACTTTCAACAAAAAGAAATGCAGACTCCTGGGGGAATTAGGAGTAGAAAGTGCCAAAACAGATTTTGTTTCAGCTTTATTCATTATTCACTGGGGGCTCAACATCTAGCCCAAGAAACAAACACCACCACTAGAGAAATATATTCTGGGGCCATTAATGTCTCAATATTGAAAAGTTTAGTTTATTTTTCACAAGTAAAAATGAAGGTAAAGGATAAAACAGATAACTGTTTTCTTTAATCTTTGACTGACACTTTGTCTTATAATTCCAAATTTAGTTTTATATAAACCACTATGGAAGTCATCCCTGCGTGAGCACCAAAGTGGATTAGCTATCAGGAAAGGTGTTTTATAAGTCAAACTACATTGATTTCTTGGTGAGAGGAGAAAGAGGGAGTAGGAGGAGAACAAGGATTAAAAAACGAATGCTCCATACCTTTCTGATAGCATAACTTGGATCATGTGGCAGGACCAACACAATTTTCCCATCCCAAAACTCTGCTACAACACGTTCTTTTTTCCAGCCCTGACCAAAGAAAAAAAGTCACAGTTTAATTTGAAGAGGGGGGAGAAAAACATTAAATAGTCTGTTAAGAACAAAAAGATGAACAATGAAGGATATGAAAAAAGACACAATTTATCTAAAGGGATACGAAAAGGGAAATAAAAGATGCCTAAAATAAAAGTGCCTGTCCTCAAGAGCTGACACTCTAGAAGGAGATATGTACATAATCTACTACAAAATAAAGCAAAATCAATTAAAGAGCCCTTCATAGGAATATATAGGAAAAAAAAGAAGATGAATTATTAGGAGTAGGAAGGTGGAAGAGGGCTAAGATAAGCAGTTTTAATAAACCACACTAAAAATATAGGAAAAAAGATAATCCACTTGAGTAGCAGGCACAAATCACAAAGGCCAACAATAGAATGTATTGGACTAGAAAGGTGCTTTATAAAAAGGTGGAACCTCTCTTATCAGAAAAGAAAAAGCCTGCAGAAGCCACAGAAAAGCTGTTTTTCTAATCCTGTCTACAAGAAAGAAAGTAAAGTGAGGAGGTGCAGGGAAGTGGAGTCTCCTTAACTCTTTAAGTTTTGTATTCTAAATTGTTCAGCTCTGCTCAAAAGGCTAGAGTTGACGATGAAGGGTGTTCACTCAACCTAGAACAATACTTCTATTAGGATAGAAAGTTTGAAATAGCACTTTTATTAAAAGTTAACTTTTAAATATCATCAACCTCAAGTATAAAGACAACACAACTGCAGATGGTATTTATAGATATATAAACCTTTCAATGTTTAAGCAAAAGAAATGTATCTTTTAAAGCAATTTTACTTTTAGAACAAATTGAAAGCCTATTTTTTACTTACTGTGTATTTGATTCCCTCCAGAAATCTGTGGTGATGCCTAACATGCTGCAGTTCATCTTCAGGGTTGGAGGCAGTATAGATCATGCCACAAGACTTACACACAGTGGTTCCAAAATGTTTCTGACCTGCATCCTGTAATTGGGAAAGAAAAAGTCCATCTTAAACATATCACAAATAGCTCTGTATTTAGTTCATGTAACCATTCATTCAAATTTCTCCCTAATTTTTCTTTTGTGCTGGCATGAGTAAAATACTAAATGAAAGTCTGGTTACTATATCCTCTTCCCCCATCTCCTAAACAAAATGGAATGAGAAGAGAACTTGATGAAAGAAATGAATTTTTATTTATTATACCATTTTGATGGTATAAAAAAAATGAAGATTCTTTGGCAGACCCACAATTTTAGAAGGAATCAAATTAAATCATAAAGATAATAGCTAAGATAAATAATAGTTTCTTTACTAAGATCTTAAATGAGAGACCTGAAAAGGCCTTGTTTCAATTCAAAGAGGCAGGGGAAAAGTCTCAGGACTTGTATATTTATCATATAGTATTTTTTTCCTTAAGTGATTAAGAATATTAAAATTATTTGCTGCAAGAGTTGATAAAAAAATATATAATAAAAGTTTAGAAAAAGCATAAATTCATGAATACAGGAAAGTCAGGAATATTCCATTTTATGGCTTACTAACTTCCATTCTATCTCATGAGGTATTGTTTAATGCTACTGAAAATACCAAGTTCCGAATGAATACAGGGGGACTGGGAAACTTTTTCTGCAAAAGCCCAGACAGAAAACATTTTAGGCTTTTTTTGTCTCACATTCTTCTCTTTTTCTTTTTTCCAACCCTTTAAAAACATAAAAGCTATTCTAAGCTTATAGGCCATTTGGTCCACGGCCATAATATGCCAAACCCAAGTCTAATACAGTGTAGTTATTATCATCAAATATTCTGTGGATCAACAAGAATTGTCCTATCTGAAGACCACTCATTTATCAACATTTTACTAAATTACTAGCATTGTCCAACATTATGAGTTTGAAAATCTACTTGACTATCTTTAAATGCTATCACTACAACAAAGCTGGCATTTACAAAACTCAGAATGTCTGTAAACCATGTTAACTATGCTAAGACAACATGTCTAAGCCACATGCACAAGAGAAGCTTTGTTTTAAATTTACTCACAATGATGAGCTGGTCTTCTGTTTCTTTATTTGTATCCCTGGCATTAGTACTTTTCTGCATGTTGATCTGTTTCAAGTTAGCAGATATGACAGATCCCACAGAAGACTGTTCTTCAACTAAAGATCTTTGAAATGAAAGTTAATAAACTATTACTATATTATTTAATTATTTGATAAACTAAAAATGTCGGAGGAATTACAATGAGGATATGTACATATTTGCAGAGCACCTTGCAATTTTTATTGCTCTATTGACAGTAACTTGAAGTAACAGGGTTCAGAATAAGAAACCTGAAGCCCAGAGAGGATCAGTAGTTTACTCCAAGTAAATTAACTAGTAAAGAACGGCAGTTAGACACAAATCCTCATCTTCTAACTCCAAGTCCAAGGGACCCTCATTAATACTACCAGATGCACATAATGCAGTCACAAGTTTACTTTTCTTAAAAAGTGATTTTTTTTTTTTTTTTTTGCTTTGCCAACTTTAGGGCAATGTTTACCCATGTAGACATAAAGAAATTCCAGTAGCAGCAGAGCAAATAAGTAGATTCTATTATTGAACTCCACAATTCCACAGGACATCAGCCACCAGCAATATTATGATCCAACAGCTCTACTTGGGCAGCTGGGTGAGGCTAACATATTCACTGGTCCTCATACCTAATGCACCACCCCACTAGTCTCAAATACTTAGAAAAAAATATTTTGGCTGGATAGATGGTGTTGAGACAACCTGTTCTCATTAGGAAAGAATGTTGGGATTGGCTTACAGAGGTTGTAAACTGGAGGCTCTCAGGCCAAATCCAGCTAGCAGGTATGTTTTGATTGGCTTACACAGTGTTTAAAACTTTGGATTAGCTACCAATATTTCAATACCTAGAGATTTCACTTAAATATGTGTATTTCCAATATTGCAAGAGCCACTGTAAGATCACCAGACCATTCTTTCTTCAAAGAATGTAATTAACATAGCAGTGCATGTGCTTTTAGATGAGGTATACATTCTTCAGTTGGTTCCACTCTTCACCCAATCTCTGCAGGCCCTGAGTTTATAACTCTTGTCTTATCATCAAAGACCCTGGTTTTCCAAGAACCAAAAGAATAAAAATCTGTGGAGAGTAAAGGTAAAAGAAAACTGGCAAGGAAAAAAGACAGGTGCCCAAAGTAAGAGATTCAGAGAAAACAAGTTAAACACACACACACACACACACACACACACACACACACGGAAAAAATCTGTCCAGTGCTTCAAGACTAAGCCAAGCTATCCTGTATTTGACTAGAATGTCTTTCAAATTGACTTGACATTATGGTAAGAAATGTATTTTACATTTTGACCAATACAGAAATATACATAAAACTAAAAACCAAGAAGTTTCACTAAATAATTTACTGTAAATAAATTACTGTGAGAGATGCATTATTCCACTTTAAAGATTCTCGATATGATAGTTTTAAACTGCTTGGACAAACCACCTATGGTACATGCCCATAATATAAAACACATTCTCTAGTTGCTTGGCCCTCTCCTGTTCCTTTACTAAGGAACTCCGCTCTTCCTATCCCTGCACATATGACCACAATCTCTTTATTTCTATCTTAGTAATTTTAATACTTCATTACATGCATTCATTTAAATGCCTGTCTTCTTCCAACCATAACTTCCATGATAGGACAATGTTTTTATCTTCACAGCTCCAAAACTCAGTAATAGTTCAATACCATGTAGTACTCTATAAATGTTTGCCAAAAGAGTAAACAAAGAGCCTGGAGAATCTGTAACCTATCTAAAGTAAAAGTCATAGGTTAATCCACAAGAGAATGAGGAGATCTGACCTTTGGGTCCTGCATAAAGAGAAATTTCAAATAATTTAACCAACCATATCCTAATATCTCCTTAGGCTAGATTAAATTAGTTTATACACTGTTATCAGGTAATTGTGGTAGGTTCCAATCCTCAATGAATAGTCATGAAAGACAGAAAAGGTGCAGAAACCTAGAAATATGGCCTTTAAAGAGGGAAAGTTGCCCACCCAACCCAATCTCAGTTAATTTATGGTGAGGTGCTCTGAAAAGTAGAACTTAGCTACAGGCTCCTTGCTCAATACCTCTAGTTATTTATCATCAAGTGGAGAGAGAAGGACCAAAGCCACTCAGGAAGATGTTAAGGCTATAAGAAACATCTTTTCCAGACCTTTCCCATCTATTCTGTTCATACCTACCCATTCCTAAGATAGCAGCAGCTTCAGCTGGGATTTCTAACAGCACTGAGCTGCTGTAAGTTACTCCTCTGGCCAGTTTCCTAGTCTATAAAATGGGGGCAATAATAATGGTACCTACATCAGGAGGTTGTAAATGCTCGTCAAACATTAACTATTATTAATATGTAGTCACCCGGGAAAGGCAATATAGCTGAATGGGCTTTAATCCAGATACAGATTCTAGTCATGGCTGCTAAGAGCTGTTGCACCTCAAAGCTGTGCAATTTTAACTGGATTACTATCAGTTTCCTTAGCTGAAAATGGAATCATTAATAGGATCTACCTTCTAGGTTGTTTTAAGAATCAAATGAGATGAACAATATAAACTATTTCTTATGGGCTAGGTACTGTATAAAAATGTTAGCAAAATGGGGCACCTGGGTGGTTCAGTTGGTTAAGCTTCCGCCTTTGGCTCAGGCCATGATCTCAGGGTCCTGAGAACGAGCCCCGCATCAGGGTCTCTGCTCAGCAAGGAGTCTGCTTCTCCCTCTCCTCCTCCCCCTTGCTCGTCCTCTCTTACTCTCTCAAATAAATAAAATCTTTAAAAAAAATTAATTTAGCAATTATTGTTGCTCAAACCCATGAAGATTTTTCCCTTCTCTCAACCCTTAGGTTCTTACAAAGTTTCTATGAGAGGGCCTGATTTCATCTTATTTTCAATATCCCCTTGGTGGGGAGGTATAAAAATACTCTCCCAATTAAATAGTGCAAGAAAGAAAGATACCCAGAGAACTCAAAAAAATTTTTTTAAAGATTTTATTTATTTATTCATGATAGACAGAGAGAGAGAGAGAAAGAGAGAGGGGGCAGAGACACAGGCAGAGGGAGAAGCAGGCTAAATGCCAGGAGCCCAACGCGGGACTCAATCCCGGGACTCCAGGACCGTGCCCTGGACCAAAGGCAGGTGCTAAACCGCTGAGCCACCCAGGGATCCCTGAGAACTCAAAATTAAGTAAACTTTAAACACTGAAACAAGAGCCATCCTTACCTTTTTGTATTGACTGAAGACACACTGAAGATAGGATAGACAATGGACTCAGGAGAAACTGGTCAGGGGGAAAATGACAATAATTATATTAGAAAATAAATCATAAAAAAAAATCATAAAATTTTAAAGGTTAATATGACAAAAATATCCCAATCACTTCATTTCAAGATTTAACAAGTAATCAAGGCTGTATGGTATTGTCAAAAGGACAACTAGATCAACAGAACAAAATAGCCCCAAACAGACCCCCGCAAATACAGCCAACTGATTTTTGACAAAGAGACAAAAGTAATTAAACAGAGAAAGGATGGGCAACAAATGGTGCTGGAACAATTGGACAGTCATATGCAAAAAATCCTGGCAACACTTTTCCATAAAAATTAACTCAAAATGGGGGGTGCCTGGATGGCTCAGTGGGTTAAAGTATCTGGCTCTTGGTTTGGGCCCAGGTCATAATCTCAGAGTTGTAACATCAAGCCCTGCTTCGGGCTCCATGCTCAGCTTGTCCCTCTCCCTCTCAAATAAAATCTTAAAAAAAAAAAAAAAAAAAAAAAAAAACCTCAAAATGGATCACAGATCTATATGCAAAATGTAAAACTATATAACTTTTAGAAGAAAACATAAGAGAGGGATGCCTGGGTGGCTCAGCGGTTGAGCGTCTGTCTTCGCCCAGGGTGTGATCCTGGGGTCCTGGGATCGAGTCCCACATCAGGCTCCCTGCATGGAACCTGCTTCTCCCTCTGCCTGTGCCTCTGCCTCTCACTCTTGTCTCTCATGAATAAATAAATAAAATAATAAAAGAATAAATAAATAAGAGAAAAATCCACATGAACATGGATTTGGGTATGTTTTTACATATAACATCAAAAACACAATACATAAAAGAAAATATTAAGCTGAACTTTATCAAATTTAAACATTAGCCGTGATGGTAAGGGATCCCAAGATGAAATGCAGACTGTGACAAGTGAATCTAACTGTATCAGAACTGTATGGAATAACTGCAATGAAAGAAGTATGGGAAGAATGGGCAGCTGACTTTACAAAACTGTTTTAACTAGAAATTAGAAGGCTAAAGACAAAAGGACTGAAAATATACTCTTAACTGGTATATATTTCTTACAGGAGTGTGAATTAACAATTCTGAAATTATTGTGCAGGTGTAGTGGGACTGAACAATTAAGTGGGTGGATGGTGAACAGTGGGAACCAGGTTTTCCACTGTCTGTGGGAAGCTATGGATAAATAAGCAAGGAAGGGATACACGTTATGGTACTGGATTAGAGTCAGAGACATTAGGTTTGAACTTGTGTTTATTTAGTATCTGTACAGATGGAGAGACATAAGAACAGCTACAGACATGTGTGTTTACGTGGGTTTACATGGGTTAGTATATATACATCTAGTTCCTAGTTTCGTCTGCTGACAGGGCATAGAAGCAATGACACACCGGGAACAGTGAGCACAAGTTCAGATCTTGGTTTCTAAATAGAAACCCAACGGAATTAGTTTCCTTGGAGAAATGGCTGATTCTAGGACTGGGGCAGGGGAAATACAAGATGAGCCCGGAGCACCCTGAAGTGCTGGAAAGTAAAGAAGCGTTCAAAAAACAAAAGGATGGGACATACCAAAGAGAAGGACCTGAAAAGACCTTCTCATGGTCAAAGCTAGAACAATCTGAACAGTAGAATAATGTAGTATGCCATTATCACCCAAAATAGAAAATATTCATGTGTCCCTACTAATAAGTATCCATGAGTCCGTTTATTTAAAGATCGAATAAATAATGAGAAGAGAAGAGAAAACATTTCTTTACAGAAGAATGCCAAATAAAATATGCAAGTAATTCTCCCTCCAGATGATGGAGCTTAAAATCCCCTCCCTGAAAGGATGGGCTAGACTTAGTGATTTACTTCCAAAGCATAGAGTATGGAAAAGGAATATGAGGGCAGCCCAGGTGGCTCAGCAGTTTAGTGCCACCTTCAGCCCAGGGTGTGGTCCTGGAGTCCCGGGATCAAGTCCCACATCAGGCTCCCTGCATGGAGCCTGCTTCTCCCTCTGCCTGTGTCTCTGCCTCTCTCTCTCTCTGTGTCTCTCATGAATAAATAAAATCTTAAAAAAAAAAAAAAAAAAAGAAAGAAAGAAAAGAAAGAAGAAAGAAAGAAAGAAAGAAAGAAAGAAAGAAAGAAAGAAAGAAGAAAGAAAAGGAATAGGAAAAAACTGCAAACCTGATCTTAACCAAATGACAGGTTAACATCATCTGTAATGTCATTTGGATATAAGTACTCCCAACTAAGTGTGGTGAGAAGCGTACTTCCCCTTAATTGCATTCTTCCCCAAAACCGGAAGGTCCAGTTGATTAATGAGACAAGGATCAGACAAACCAAAATTCGGGCCACTGTATAGGATAACTGGCCAATCAGTACTCAAGAAGGTCAAATCATGAAAAACATGGAACAAACAAAAGACTGAGTAAATGTCAGAGCAGAGGAGATAAACGAGACATAACTAAATGCAATGTGGTACCCTGGACTGGATCCTAGAACAGAAAAATGCCATTAATGGAAAAACTGGTGAGCTCCAAATAAAGGCTAGCATTTAGTTAATAGTAATGTACTAATAACATCAGTCTCTTAGTTTTAACAAACGTGCCATGGAGATAGAAAATGGTATAATGGGGGGAAATAGGGTGAGAGATATCCAGGAGCTCTCTGCATTTTTTTTTTTAAGATTTTATTTATTTATTCATGAGAGACACAGAGAGAGGCAGAGACATAGGCAGAGGGAGAAGCAGGCTCCATGCAGGAAGCCTGATATGTGACTCGATCCCAAGACTCCAAGATCATGCCCTGAGCCAAAGGCAGACGCTCAACCGCTGAGTCACCCAGGCGTCCCTCTGCACTTTTTAACTCTTCTATAAATCTAAAATTACTGCACAATAAAAAGCCTATTTTAAAAAAAGGACCAGGCATGCCTGACCAGTGGCTCAGTCATTAAACGTCTGCCTTCAGCTCAGGGCATGATCCCAGAGTCCCAGGACCCAGTCCACAATTGGGCTCCCTGCAGGAATCTGCTTCTCCTTCTGCCTATGTCTCTGCCTCTCATGAATAAATAAATAAATCATCTTTAAAAAGAAAATAAAAAATTTTTAAAATTTAAAAAAGGACCAAAGTTAAAAGAGCAGTTGATTAGAGAAAAATATATTGCAAGTGGGCTATGTGGTAAAAAGCAAACTTTTAACTTTCCATTGAAAAATAAGAGCCCGTTTAAAAAGAAAAAGAAAAAGAGCCCGTTCTCTAGAAATAAGGACAAGACAGGTCTGATCTGCTGTAGGTAAGTTACTTAACGTAAGTTTGTTTCCTCTACTATAAAATGCGTATACAAATCCATTTCCTAGGGTTGTTGTGAGAAAAGATAAATTGTAATTAAGTAATAAACTTTTGCCATTTGTATACTACCTTTATCAATTTTGCCATATCCTTATACCATCTGTATTATTTTTTATTCATTAGTTTTCTTTAAATGAACTTAGTGTAGTGAAATAAATTTATTAAAAAAAAAACTTTATAAATACTGTAAAGAGAAAGCCATTATTGTTCTGTTACATGTTCTATTATATCAGTAATAGCACAACCCATGTGAAGCCTGACACATACTAAAACTTAGCACTGCCTGGTACCTATTCAGCACCTAGTAAATATTAGTTATTAGCAGTGTATCTTAGAATTATCATTATTGACAATTCTTCTATATATATCATTAGATCCTCTTAAGGACTATTGTTCCAGATTATGCTTTTAGTTTTATCTTTGTTTTCTTCCTACGAACTGCAGTTTTCTCACTTCAATCAACATATATACTCCTAGGATTTTCATTATTTCCAAACTTACAGATATAACCAACAAAGTAAAGTGACCACCAAGAATCTGGTTGGTAAAACAAAATGTTAATTAACCTCTTTATATATTCATAGTTTAGTAAATACTGTTTAATCGAACAATGATACCACAAGTTAGTAATGGGATTTCAGAAGAGAAATATAAAAATGAAGACTAACCTCTTACTTTAGAGCTCTCCTCCCTAGATCACATAGCTAATTAGTGGTAGGACCTAAACAAAATCCCAAGGTTCCTGATGCCCAGTTCAGTGTCCTTTCTATGGCTTTGTAAATTATCTTACAATAAGGCTTTAATCACAAATATGTAACACAAATTGTTTTTACTCCTTCCTATGATTTTGGGTAAGATAAGTAGGTTAGGTGTGATGAGAAGACTGCGTTTTAGGGAGCTTAAGTAACTTGACCACATCACATGAACCAATCATACATCCGTATTTAAATTCCTGCCTAACATCTCTGGCTCTCCTCAGTCTCCCTTGTTTTTAAAATGCACCATGTTGCTTATCAAAGAAAAAGGTGTCACTGAGATAAACACAAAGATACAAACACCACATACTTGAATTAAAAAAAAGCACACCACATACTTGAATAAAAAAAAAAAAACCAACACAGTATTGTATATAACTCCATATTGACTCATGTAATGAATTATCACTCTAAATAAATAAACTCATTTTGAGAAGTTTCTCTTACTTACCCGCCTTGTTTTTACTGAGAGAATCCTCTGAAGGAAAACACGCATTTTCATTAGGTTTACATTCTCTTAAAGAAACTACTCCACCAAATGAGTCCTGAAATAATGAATAGAGAAAATTAAAGGAAACCTATAATTCAAAAAAAAAAAAAAAAGAAACCTATAATTCTTAATTATTTTCTATCTCATGAATGAATCCCAATAGATCTATTTCTAAAGCAAAATATCTAGTTCATTATAAATTACACTTCTAAACTGATTTTAAATCCTCAATTTTCAAACTACTTTAAGGATAATTTCCCCTAAATGTACATAACCTTTCAAAAGATAGAGTGGGCATATTTAATACTGTAATTTGTCATCCTGTCAAAAATGCATTACACGTTTGAAATATAATATATAATATCAGGAAGTATATTATATACTTATATATTATCAGGAAGTATAATATATACTTCCTGATAAAGATGGTAGAATGACGATTATAAAACATCCTTTCTATGATCATGAAATTAAAAAAAAAAAAAAGTAAAAATGTCAAAAAAATTTCCCGAGCAGCCACCAAACTGGAAGGGACAACCTGTCATAAGCCTTAAAAAGACAGCCAGGGACACCTGGATGGCTCAGCATGTGATCCTGGAGTTCTGGGATGGAGTCCCACAACAGTTCCCCATGAGGACCCTGCTTCTCCTTCTGCCTGTGTCTCTCATGAATAAATGAATAAAATCTTAAAAAACAACAACAAAAACAGGCAGCCAAGGAAAGAAAAAGAACTCTCTGGAGTAGCTGGGAGGCTTCTACATCCCACTTGTTGGGCAGTAGCAGGGAAGGGGGAAAAACAAAGTAGAAAACATTTTGAAGTATTTCACTAACACTACTAATTTGGTAAGACTCAGAAAATACATATAGCTTGGGAGGAAAGGAAAAAAACCCTTTTCTTTCTTTTTTTTAAAGTTTTTAAAAATTAATTAATTTATTTATTAATTAATTTAATTTATTTATGATAGACATAGAGAGAGGCAGAGACACAGGAGGAGGGAGAAGCAGGCTCCATGCCGGGAGGCCGACGTGGGACTCGATAACGGGACTCCAGGATCCGGCCCTGGGCCAAAGGCAGGCGCTAAACCGCTGAGCTACCCAGGGATCCCCAAAAACCCCTTTCAACTAAAGTAGAACTCCTATTCAAGACCATTACATCTCAGTAGAGATGGGACAATGCATCAGTTTACTATTATTTCTCAGGGCTCCACAGGGATTTGAGGAAAGGTGATGTACTCTCTAAAGAAGACGGGATTCATCCTTGGCTAGGAGAGAGGACTACTAGTAGTGATATTTAACTTGAGCAGAGCTCCGTTTCACAAACATAAGGTGCACAAAAGCCCAGCTTCTCAAAGATTACTGAAAACTAGACAGAACTCAGTATCATGCCCCTTATAATGAAGTTCAGAGAAGAAAACAAGGCAGAGGGAGAGTGTAGTGGAGAATTCATCATGTCACTGTATAAAGGCTGTATCTTTATTACCAGATAGGGAGAATACTAACCAGGAGATGGATGGGTAGAAATGTGGACACCCTTCTCCCCTGCCACTTTTACTAATTTGAGAATTCTAGCATGAATTGTGCATTTTTTAAAATTGAGGTACATTTATGCAAAATCCACAGATGTAAAATATACAATGATTAGTTTTGATAAAATTATACACTCATACCAACAAATCCAGTCAAGATATGGGGGTGTTTTTCGGCAGAAAAAAATAAGAGAATTAGTAAAATCAGAATGTCATGGCTTAGCCAGCAATAACAAGATATTAAAAAAAAAAAATTGTCTTTTCTAAAATTTTTTTTCTACAATTTCCAAAATAATCTAGTACTTTAAATAATGACCTGAAACAACAAAAAACCAAATGCTCATATACTGAAAAACTACTACCTGTGTTATTTCTACTTTCTAAAATACTACCAAATAAAAATCACTAAGCTTCCCTGGATTTTAGTAATTTTTAATGAAATGCATACCTTAATGCAAGAAAATGTAGGCTTCCTTAAGCCAAAAGAGAAAAGTCCCATTATCCCACTCTGCCCCTAAATTCTTCATAGTGATTAAAATATAGTATTTGGCTTCATAAAAGCAGTCCGTTGGACTGTGAAGAAAATAAAAAGTTTTCAACCACGTTATATGTATTATGTATACTGAAGTTATTCATATAGTCAACTTAGTTTTTAAAGTGACATATTTGGTTTTCTTTACCTTTGTTAATTTCTCTTCATTTTTACTTCTTGTATGAAGCAACTCAATGTTTGGTTCTTTTTCTAGTAACAAGCACTTTGGCACTTGCCTTGCAGTCTCTGCATTAGAATCTTTGATCACTTTTGATATATTCTTTTCTGTGAGTTCCAGTAATGGCTTGTTTTCCAGAGACAATTTTCTAAGACAGGGCTTTTTTCTAACAAAAAATGCTGCTCCACCCTGGAGTGTAACTTGTGGTTTGACTTTTTGGCTTAGAACCCGAGGAGCATTCAGATTATTTTGAGCTGAATAGTAATTATTCTCTTTCTCTACAATTGGCTTATAGGCCACTCGATTTTGCTTGGAACTTTTAGAATTTTTTGATGGAGGCTTGATGCATTTGTATTTTGGTTGACATTTAGAAGTCTTTTGTGGCCTTTTAATCATCCTCTTGGAGCAGACTGGTTTTCCCTGAATTTTTTCTGTCACAACAGGAAAAGATTGGTCTTCATTATTACTTTTTAGACAAGCAGATCGACTTTCTTTTATCAGCTTTCTCTCTAATGGGTTGAGGTACCACTTATCTTTCTTATAAAAGGATACAGAAGACATAGTAGATTTAAATGGTGAACCTTGACTTGCAGATGGCAATCTGGTTTTAGTTGTTTCGGATGGATTTGAAAGGAAATGACTTTGCTGAGAGCAATGAACCTTCTTTTCATTGTTATCACTGTAATTTTCATCAGGTGATGGAAATGTATTTTCAGCAGAGTCCAAAATTAATTTCTTCGATGGAATGTCTGATAATAAGCTATGAAAAGAAATGAAGTCCATTAGTATCATTTTGCTTCAATTTTATGCCAATCTACAACTAATAAACAACCATACTTGTAGATCATACTAAAAACAATACATTCTCTCTACCAAACATCCATCCATACACATTCTCTATTAGTTTACCAGGATTCTCAAAATGTGTCCATACCGAAGCAATGAAATATTTTTCAGAAGTAAGTCCCAACAACGCTTGCCAAAACAAACACTGTTAAGAAAGAACCTTTGATATCATGTGCGCATGCACATGCAACTGTGTATACGCTTTAAGACCTATTTCTAAGTTTTGGCCATATACTTATAGCTCATCTGGCTTTACTGGCTACTGTGAGTCCCCTAAAAGTATTAATTCTAATAATAAACTGACTCCCTCAAGCTTGTTCTGTGGGGAATAATTTATATCCTGTTAGGACATGTACTAAGCACTGAGTAAACACACTTTCTAGGATGGCTCACAGAGGAGGAGTACTGTATGAAAAACACTTTGTAAATTATTATATAAGAAAAAGGAGCAAGGTAATAAAAGATTTGACATACATTTCCAAGTCATAGAAAACAGCTCTTTCTGATTCTCTCCAAAGACACTAAATAACTAAGGTTGAAAGCTTACAGTATTTCCAGATTAGAATTAGAATATAAAATGTTCCTATAACCACAAGAAAGGACAAGTAGAATAACAGAAATTTTAAGAAACAGAAGAGAGAATATAAGAAACACAAGGAGGTGGATTTTTCTTTTTTAAGAATTTTTACACACAGGATGAGACTCACTTGTCACAGTTCAAAGAAGGCTGCTTCCTTTTTCTCAGAGTAAAAGCTGACATCTTCTTAACCGAACTCCTAAAAGCAATAGGAAAAGTAAAATAACCAATTTTATCCAATAACATATAAAAATCACTATATCAAATTATACTTGCAGAGTCTGAAAAAGCTTTTAGATGGGTAAAGGCAATTTTTAAAAAAGATTTTTATTTATTCATGAGAGAGAGAGAGAGAAAGAGGGAGAGAGAGGGAGAGAAGGAGAGACACAGGCAGAGGGAGAAGAAGGCTCCATGCAGGGAGCCTGACATGGGACTTGATCCCGGGTCTCCAGGATCAGGCCCTGGGCTAAAGGCGCCGAGCCACCCGGGCTGCCCGAGTGAAGGTGTTTTAAAAAGCAAATCATTTTATTAAACATTTAAACCACGAAGGTTAAAAAAAAAAGAGAAAAAAAAAGGAAAAACACTTTACCATGGCAATGAAGAACAAGAAATAATAGCAGAATTAGCACATCTGTTTCAAGCTGGTAAATGATCCTACCAAGGAGGAAGCATTTTTTTTTAAAACTCGATTTTAGGGCACATTTTCCCCCCCTTTGATTAACTTATACCAAGTTCAAATACTCTGCGGGGATATCTTTCTGTGATTTCCCTCGGCAGACCCTACACTTCCTTCACGCTCCATTTGACACATTTTCTTGTTGGTTTAACTGTCTTCCTCAACAGCCTGAACGCTCCATGAGGACAGAGGCTGTTTCTAGCTTTTTCTTCAGAGTTCAGCAAGGAAACGGGTTTGGCATAAGAGCCTCCCAGCTTACTCCTGAGGAGCCTAGAGCAAGCCGCAGGTTTCCTAGTTCCTGAGATACGAGGACCTCCTTCGGCTGCTGAAAATCAACACAATCCTGCACGTTAATTCTCGAACACCAGAAAGCCTGGTACGTTCCTTTCCCCTTCTTTCGGAGCAGGTATAGTAATTAATAATAATTCACGAGCATGATTTCAAGGTCAAACAGGAAACCAGGGTCTCTGGAACTCAAGGTCGAACCGCGGCTGAAGAGAAGGTTCTTGTGAGGCTGAATGAAGAAATGTGTGGCAGAAAAGCGCGCCTGTCCCCGAACCCAGTCATGGCAGAAAGAGACAAGGCAATCCTAAATCAGAAAGATGGAAACCCGCTGACCTCACAGTGCGGAGAATCCCCTGCGTGGCTTCGGTCTCGAGCTGCTGAGGCGCCAAGCCCTGAGCTAGAGCTCGTTTTCCTTGACGTTCACCCCCACGTTCCACAGAACCCCCCGTGCTCCTCCGTGTTCCGCCCCACGCCTCCACCCCCAGCCCCGCGCAGCACTTACCTGAGTCTCCAAGCCCGCAACCTCTCTTCGGCGGAGCCAGTTTCTCCTCCGCTGTATTCAAATTACCGCGCGCCCGTGCAGGTTGAAGCCGCTTGCGTTCTGATTCGCCGCTTTTCGGACTCTCCAAGGGCTGGCTCGCTGATTGGTCGCTCACTAGCTCTTGCCCCGCCTACCCAGGAGGCGGTCTCCAGAATTCTCCCGCCCTTAGCAGGAGAAACGCTCTCTCCCGGCCTAGGAATCAATGCCTTCCATAATCCCTTGCGGCAGCGCCGGGCTCCATTCCCGAGGTCTGGTTTAGATGCATTCTGGGAATTGTAGTTTTCGGCAGAACAAAGGTACTCACTTGAGGTCGAGGTGGACTCTGGGGTCACGTGGTTTAGCATGTTTTTGTAAAGTAGCCTCCACAAGATTCTCCAGACGGCTACCTTTCACATTTGAAACTTTGTTCGTCAGCTTAACATTTTTATTAATTATTCGTTAGATTTCTAGTTCGTTTTTTTTTTAATTTTCCAACTTAAATTTAAAAATTAAATCATGGCACTAAACATCTGTAATGTGCCAGCCAGGCAGTCTCACGCGCTTTACTAGGTTTATTCCATTTACTTCTCGTCACAATGTATGAGATATGGATTATCCTTCTCATTTCATTGAAATGAAAACTGGGGGCCTGCAAACAATTACTATTTATAGGAGATAGCTGGGTTCTTGCTCTGGGAAGCCGTAGTGTTCTTAAAGTACTCACGGGTTGTCAGCTACTGTTTATTCTCTCTGTGTCACCAGATCCTGCTACAGTCTTTGTTCATTTTTAGTTCTAAATAAATTTAGTTAAGGGATGCACTCACTTTACTTCATAGAACTAGTCTCTCGAGGGAAATCTGGGTGGCTCAATGATTGAGCGGCTGCCTTCTGCTCAGGGTGTGGGACTCAGGAAATTTAACAGAATCCCCTACCTCTGGACAAGCAGAGCAGGACTGACTCTATTTTGGGCTGCACCCGCCTTGTGCTGACCTGCTTATTACTTAGGGCACTGTCCCGCCTTAATCAAAGACCAGGGCACACCCTAACGGGAAATCCGGCTCAGTGGACCAGCATGACTGTGCAACTTTCTGCGTATCCCATTGGCCACTGGCCCCTATAAAGTTGCTAAGCCTCTTAGTCTCGGAGTCCAAGTCCCTGCTCCGCTGCGTCGGGTATACTTGGACCCAGGCTCGGGCTTGTAATAAACCCTCGTGTGATTGCATCGGTGTCGGCTCCTTGGCGGTTTCTCGGATTCGCGATCTTGGGCACAACAAGGGCATGATCCGGGGGTGCAGGGATGGAGTCCAACATCAGGGTCCCTGTGAAGAGCCTGCTTCTCTCTCTGTGTGTGTCTCCGTCTCTGTCTCTCATGAATAAATAAATCCTAAAAAAGAATAAAAAGAACTTAGTCTTTCGGAGTGAAGAGAAACAATCAGGTCAAAATTAATGGCTGGGGAGCTTTATAGGAGTAAGATTATGCCCACTTGACAAAAGCAGACTTCGGAGGTCCATTGGTTTGGAAGTGCCCTATCACACAGATAATAATAGATGGCAGATCTTAGATTTAAAGGCAGGACAATGTAGAGTCCAAACCCCAAGGCGCATATGCCTCCGGGGAATATCGTTAACAAATCACTTTAGTTGAGCGCTCAGTAGGTTCTAAACCCTTTCCATTTGTTGACCTATTTAACCTTAACAATACAACCTATGAGTTAGCTGCTCTGCTCATCTTCCACTTTGATGATGGAAGGGACGCACAGAATGTGCCCCACAAGTACCTTACAAGTGGCGGAGCCAGGTAAGGACGTGCAGAGTGGAAGAATTCGTTTCATTTTAAAATAAATTTTAAAATAAAATATTTAATATTTAATAAAATATTTAAATATCTTATTTAAAATAAAATGGTAAATAAAATCATTTTAAAATAAATTTTAAAATAAAATGAGCACCTACTACGTGCCAAGAAGCGCTGTGATTGGCGCAGGGAACGCCCATCTGTGAACAAGGCCAATGGTTCCTGCAGTGCGGGGGGAGGGGCGCCACCAGGGTGTGATGGGTAGGAGATACAACCAACAGGTAAACTTCAAGGTAAGACCGCCCACTCGGTGGAGAGTCTAAAAATGGTCAGCCGAAGGCATTTTTCTTTTAGGAAGATAGAATTTCCCCGCTTCGTTTTCGGACCATGAATTGTCCTACCTCCATCTTCTTTCCCTCTCCAACCCCCAAACCAACGAAGCCCCCGAGCCCGGCTACACACTCCTCCTTGCCAGAATTAAAAATGGCGCCGACGGGCCGGCGTTATGACGCGCCCCGACTTCCGACTTCCGCCGGAAGTGCGCGAGGAGTTCCGGGGACCGGGAGGCCTCCGCGCGCTGGTCTCCTGAGCTGGCGAATTGAGTGCTGCTGTTCCGCCCTGGAGCCGCTCCGCCGCCGCCGCCGCCGCCGCCGCCGGGATCATGGTGTTCTACTTCACCAGCAGCAGCGGTGAGTGGGCGCCGTGACCTCCTCGGTCCCTGCTCGACGGCGGGGCTCCCAAGCTGCTGTTCAGCCTGGACTTGATCCTGAAGCTCCTCCTCGGCAGTGGGCGCTTCTTTCCTGCGCCCTTTCGGTCCCCAGCCTCTGTCCGCCCCTGTCGCCCCCGTATGGCTCGTGCCAGGGCCTGGGGGTCGTGTGGATGGACTATCACCCCTGCCGTCTTTGTACCCGGGAGTTCCTTTCCCTCGGCAAAACACCTCCCTTTGCTCCCTGGAAGTGGGCAGAGTTCGTGGGCTTCTTCACACCCCCATCTCGAGACTCCTCCTCACCCCCTTCGCCTTTATTCTGGCTGCGTCCTGGTGATGATCCACTTTGAGGGAGAAAGGAGATACCTGCCAACCACACTGCCTTACAGGAAGTGCGCCCGTCCCTGCTAAGGATAAGGATATCCTCGTAGGGCCCGGAATGCAACAGAAAACAGTATGGACCCTGGAGTGGCGGTGCAGCCCCTCACTGGGCAGAGTTGTCCCATATCTCAAATATTGGCGTATGATAGTGTTCCTGATTGGTCTTTGGCAGCCAAGGAAGGGGTGCATTTAGTTCCCAGGAAGTGCTACGTCTTGACCCTGTTTTTTCTGCCTATGTTGTTCCCTTTGCCTGATCAGTCCCATTAACTCCCGTAAGACGCCCACCTAACTCCCACCCAGAGATTGCTTAGCTGGACCTCTTTGGGGGACCCCCCCTTGACGCCCCGTGTGTATCTTTGGTATTGCATTTATCATATGATATTAAATGCTGCCTGCTTGACCTGGGGTCTAAGCTCCTTGAGGACAGGGGCAGGATCTCCTGTTTCCTTAGACCAGTGCCTGGCCCACAGTAGTTAATAAATGCTTGTTGAACCAACTAATGGTATTTTTTGACTTTGTCTTAGCAGGTACTATTCCATTGCCGCTCTCTCTGCTTGCATCTTAAACGTGAGATTTTATGCCGAGCTAGCCCTTTTGTTGTTTGCGTGGGTTTGAGTAGGGTGATACTTTCTCTTGAGAGATGAGAACAATAAGGCCCAGGGAATTTGTAAGCCAGAGACCCCCACCCCCACCCCACCCCGACCCTTCCTGTCTCATTTTTTTTTTTTTAAGATTTTATTTATTTATTCATGATACACATAGAGAGAGAGGCAGAGGGAGAAGCAGGCTCCATGCAAGGAGCCCGACTCGGACTCAATCCCGGAACTCCAGGATCGCACCCTGGGCCAAAGACAGGCTAAACTGCTGAGCCACCCAGGGATCCCCACATCTCATTATTTTTATCAGTAGTCTAGACTTCCACCGTGTGCCATAGCCATTTCTCTGCCTTTATAGGTTTGGTTTGTCTTAACTCATGTTATTAAAATTAGCAGAAACAATATACACACTTGCCTGAAAAGTCGTAATAGGCCTTTTCATCCTCCCTCTTTTCTGTTTGCTCACTTTGTCATAACTCTAACATCTCTTTTTAGCTTCTCCACTCTTGAGAGTTCCCAACGACAGAGATACCCATACAAACCCAACAATGGAATAAAAAATACAGGCAGGATGTATGGTACTAGATGTAGTTTATGTTAGCTGCTTTATTCTTCTTGAAGCCATTCTGAATTCTTTGAGCACTCTTCATACACACAGATGCCTGTAATTGAACAGTGGTTCAGCAGATTATGGGTCACATTTTTCTCATGGGCTTCCGTTATAAGGTCAGAACTGCTTCCTATTGGAAAAATATTTGACCTTTAAGTCTAACAGAAACACACTTGGGCGGCAGATCTTTTAAAATGGCAAAGTTAATGGAAAAAATTATAACTTTGTTAGTAAAATAGTAGTAAAACTTTACATGTTCCTATAGAGAAAACAACTTGAACAAGCAGAATTTTCAGGAAATGACTTCATATAGCTAGCCAAGCTTTTCAACCAACTTAGGGTTTAACTGTATGAAAACATTTTTTAAATGGAGAGAACATCTCAATAGAAAGTTTTTGCCTTTCCTTTTAAAGTTAGTATCTGACTAAATCTCTTCAGCTTTATACCTCTTTAATGCTGTGTCCTAATGGAATGATGAAACATTAGCCTTAACTGTATTTCTGCTGTCAAATTCAAGACCCTTTGGTTTATGGACCCACAGAGTATCTGCACTTGGCCCATCAAGTCCGTCTGTGCTTTTAATACCTTTTAATTGCATCTACCTCAGGATAGCTTGTTATGTAAATTAAGAACTAATCACTGAGCGGCTAAAGTTGGATTGGTCACTTGAATCCAGTACCTTCAAGATAACTGAATCCAGTACCTTCAAGATAACTAATTCCCATACTAATCAACCCTATTCTTTGGGCACAAATAACAAAAGTACTAGAATAATTTATGTTTCCTTTATCCCTATTAACATAGACAGGAACTTCATTCTGACTTCTTGCTCCACAGTCATGCTCCTTTTTATTTTGAATTTTCTATTTTGACTAATTTCAACTTTCAGAAAAGTTACAAAAAGAATAAAAGATTTCCTCTGTAATCTTTCAGATCCCCCAAATTCTAACATTTTCACTTATTTCTTTTCCTTTTTTCATCTCTCTTCTCCCCCAACCCTAGATCTTTTTCTTGAACCATTTGTTGGTAGGTCACAATTTACCCCTAAATACTTCAGGGTTTTTTCTCCCCCCTAAAATCAAAGATGTTCTGTTATCAAAAAGCATTCCTCATTATCAAAATTAGGAAATTAACATCACAGCAATACCATTATCTAATCAGCTTTTATATTCAGGTTTCATTAGTGTCCTAATAATACATTTATAACAAAGGAACATTACAAATCATTGTTGTGTTCAATTGGCACTCATTACTCTTTATTCTAATCTGGAGCAGTTGCTCAGTCTTTGTCTTTCATGACACTGTTGTTGAAGAATTTTTTTTGTAAAGTGCCCCTTGGTTTGCATTGAAGTTATGTGCTTAATCACCTCATTTTATAGGTCACCTATCCAAACAATTGTCTGTCACTCTCTTGACTGTAATTTAGACAGCTTAGCCTGCACAGACACTTTTATTTTAATCATTTGAAAAATTACTTTCATTCTGATTACAAAAGCCATCTATATGTCTGGTAAGCAAGCTAGCCACGGTAAGTATTGTTAACAGTTATATGTCTAGCTCCCCAAACATATAAAGAAAATAGGTGCGTATATTAAGCATATAGTTGTAAATGTGTGTACAACTATATATTCACTTTTTACACATTGAATCTTGCTGTATGTAATACTGCTATTTAATTTCTGCCTTTTCAGTGGGTACATGGTATTTTGTTTATGGATGTTCTACAGTGTGTTTAACTAGTCTTAATTAATGAGTGCTTGGGTTGTAAAAAGAACATTACTGCTTGATTGAGTAATTATAGTATGCACTTATAGTAAAAATATAGTATTACAGGATCAAAGAGCGTACACATAGAATGCTAGGTTGTACAGAGAGAACCTGAAATGGTTTTATTCCTGCACTTCTGGCATTTATTATAATGGCTGTTCTGGCTATGCTGAGGCTTAGCAAGCTAATGTAATGCTCAACAAGTCCATGCAAATACTCTTTCCTTCCCAGTTCCCTCAACTACTTCCAAGTAATTTTGGGTTGTAGTCATTATAACTGTTGACTGAAGGAAATGAGATTTTTCCCTTCCCAAGAGAGGCAACTAAAATTGATAATTTAAGGAGCTCCTCAGTACTGAAAGTGCAAGGCAATTTATTGAAGAATTTAAGAATTTATAAATGAACAAGTGCTGCTCCCTGGCCTTTAGAGTTTCACTCACACTTCTTAATTTAGTCCTCTGGAGCAACAGCCAACAAGCTGTCCAGACTGAGGGCCTGGTGACTATTAATTCAGGAGTTTAGATGCAGATGGAGCCAAACAAGTTTTGGTAGACTAGCTTGGAAACCCAGTACCCAGATAGAATTTCAGTTAGGAAACTTAACTTTTTGTTTGACCCTAGATGGAGGATGCCTATGTTAAAAGACAATAGCTCAGTAAAGCATATGTCATTTCTAAGGTAAGCCATACCTAGAATATTCAGTTGTGGTTCCTAACATTCTACCTTACATTAGAAATAGTTGAAGATCCTTAAAACAAACAAACACCATTGCTTACCCACCAGAGATTTGGATCTGGTTAGTCTTAATGGAGCTGGGACATAATTAGGTGATTCTAATGTATAATTAGGGTTTAGAGTCTGATTTAGAAGGTGTTTGAAAATCATGTTTCCCTAGAATGGGATAGAGTCCATTATAATATGCAGCACACCTGGACGATAACTAATATTGGCTAAATAAAATTATGAGAAAACTCAGCTAAGAACCTATATTTAAGTGGTGGAAGTGAAGATTGGGTTTTTGTTTTTTTTTTTTTAACTCTTCTGAAGAAGGCAGAAGTATAGGACTGGAATTGTATTGAACTATATCCCTAATGAAAGTAGAGAAGTAGCTATTCTGTAATAAGGGTCAATAAACTTTTCCTCTTTGGGCCAGGTGGTAAATACTTTAGACTTTGTGAGCCACATCCAGTCTCTGTAGCTTTATTCTTCTTCATTTTGTGTTTTCAACTCTTAAAAAATATAGAAGTAATTTCTTAGCATGGAGGCTGGCTGGCTCTGGCCTACAAGCCATGTCTTGCCTACCCCTAATCTAAGCATTTGTCACTTGCTTTTCCTGTGAAGCAGTTTTGTTGGGGGTGAAGTTATCTAACTGTTTTTTATATTTTTGTTTTTCTCTTAGTTAACTCATCAGCTTACACTATTTACATGGGAAAGGATAAATATGAAAGTAAGTTTTCAAAAGCATTGATTTTGAAATTTCCAGCAGGTAAGTGTTAATCGCCTCCTCCCCCAACCCCCATGGTTGGTTGGTTATGAGTTTTCAACTAACTACTAGTAGTTAAGCCCATTATACAGAACTTCAGTGAGTTAACTTTCCTTGAATTTAGTTATATTAAATAATATTGGGGTCTATAGACCACTTTTTGCTACTTAGAAACTTTAAGAGTTTTGTCATATCATTTGATTTAGGGTGATGTCAGTCAGAGGTTAACCTGTACTAATTTATGTCAAGTAAAAATCTGTGACTTGGTTGGAAAGTTCATTTTCTGTACATTTTACCACATTTATGAATAAAGGAAACATATTTTTAGGGTTTTTCAGGCTGAGAAGGCTCCTTTTGAGTCATGAAATGTTAACAATTTTTTCAGACTTTGAAAATGTCTGAAAGGACATATCTGAAGGAGATATGCTCTCCACAGAATGAAATACAGTATTCCATACTGTACACATTTATGCAACTATAACAAAAATTTACCAAAAAAATACTCATACTCTTTGCTATACCCTCATTTGTTTGTTTTATTTTTTTAATTTTTTTTTAAAGATTTTATTTATTTATTCATGAGAGGCACACCCAGAGAGAAGGAGAGAGAGGCAGAGACAGAGGCAGAGGGAGAAGCAGGCTCCATGGAGGGAGCCCGACATGGGACTCGATCCTTGGATCTCCAGGATCATACCCCGGGTCGAAGGCGGCACTAAACCCCTGAGCCACTGGGGCTGCCCTGTTTGTTTTATTTTTAAAAAGCCAGTCTCAACCTGCCAAATTAATTTTTGGACCCACTAATGAATGTGAACTAAAGTTTTTTTTTTTTTTTTTTTTTTTTGAACTAAAGTTTAAAAGGAAAAACTGCTTTAGGGGATGGCCTCTGACTGCAGGAGCGAGGAGGGTGACAGAGTTGAGCTTTCTTCCTCTGGAGCAGTGAATTGACAGCACTGGCCCTTGGGGTGTGGAACACTGAGCTGAGGGAGAAAAGATCTGCAACAGGGGAGCTTGGAGACCTCACAGGACCACTCTTTCTCAAGCTTGGAGAAAACAGTGGCTCTTCTCACAGGGGTAGTATAATGTTTTGAAAAGGGCTCCTCTCAAGTCAGGCCCATCTGGGTTAAAATCTCAGCTTTTGGGACACCTTGGTGGCTCAGTGGTTGAGCATCTGCCTTTGGCTCAGGTCATGATCCCAGGGTCCTGGGATCGAGTCCTGCATCAGGCTCCCCACAGGGAGCCTACTACTTCTCCCTCTGCCTGTGTCTCTGCCTCTCTCTCTCTCTCTCTCTCTCTCTCTGTGTCTCTCATGAATGAATGAATGAATGAATGAATCTTTAAAAATATATATGTATTTAAAAAATCCCAGCTTTTAGCAGAATAGCTCTAGTCACTTCACCTCTCCAACCCTCATATTGCTGAGATGTGAAAAGAGGACCATAGGATAGTATCTGCCTTGCAGGGGTGTGAAGGTTAAATAAAAGAGCCTGACTAGAGTGCCTGGCTCAGGGTGAGCTCTAAGCAATGGTAGCGGTCACTGCTGGAGCTTATTTAGCTCCTCAGAGTTAGCTCCTCCCTCTCCTGGGAAAACTCCAGGGCTGGATGACCACCTCAGTAGTCCAAGAGCTGGCTAATTCCCTATAGTTATTTATCTTTAACCTTCAGATATTGCTTTCCCCCCACCCCCACCCAAAACCATCAGTGTTTGTTTTAGGTGCAGGTTGAAACTGACAACATTTTAAACTTGATTCTTTTAAAAGAGGCAAGTATAGTAGTCTCCAGTATGAAACATTTGACACCAACAGAAAAATTAAGCCAAAAACTGAAAAGATGTCAAAGAACAGTAATGTTACATGTAACTATAGTTACATATATATAGGTATATATAACTCTAGTTAATACATTCACATATCTAATATAACACAGTGTAACACATATAAAATATGTAATGTGCTATATGTAATAGCTGTGTAAATATATATAGTTATTAATCAGACCTATATAAATGGTTTTGAATTTTGCAATAATACTGGTTGCCGTAAAGCAGAATCAGACTAAGCACAACTATTACATCCTAGCTGAGAGAAAAACACAGCAGAATAAAATAACTAATTTTAAAAGTTTTCCCTTAAGATGAATTTATGACATTGTCTCTGGTGTGACTTAATGGAGGAGCAGTCTGCGATATATTAATACTTGAGTTTTCTATTTTTCCTAGTAACTCTTACATCATCACAGATGATTTGTATATTTTTCATATCATTCTCTTGATGAATGTGGCCGAGAAGGGGATGCTATCTCCTTGTATTACATTGAGCAAGGAAGCACGGTTATAACCAGTCATGGTTATGTATAGTAGATGTAGAGCTACACCTGATCAAACCTACTTTTCTTTCTACCACATCAAAGATACAAACCCAAGACTTAGGTAACTGAGAAGCACCTAGAGGAGAGCTACTACATACACTTGTGTGGGTTTTGCACTGTTTGACTCTGGGCAGGGAACTTTCTCACAGTGAAGGACTGCATTGATACTGGTTCACACTGATGGGCTCCCAGTGGTACTGACTTAAGGCAACTGTGCCAGGGCCACCGTGTCTCTTTTTCCCTTCCATTCTAGTTTACCGTCTGCTGGGACTTTGCTGCATGGGGCCGTATGCCAGCCACTCTGAATATCCAAAGGGGAAGATGCAGTCTGTGCTTTCACAGCATTTAAGATAGAGAGGCATACACAAAAACAAATAGTGGGTCATTTTGCTGTGAACCTAAAAACTCCAAAAAATAATGTCTATTTAAAAAAGCATGGGTGAAATGAAGCCATATTAATAAGTGCTGGAGAAACAGAGGGGGCAGAGAGTAAGTGTGATTTGGAGAGAACCAAGAAGGCCTCGTGGAGGAGTGGGTTAGGATGGGCTTGATTGTAGAATCCTTTGAATGTCCATTGTAGAAATTTGTGTCTACAGATAATAAATCTAGATATACAGGCTATACCCACAGGTATAAATTTATTTTTTTTTAAGATTTTAGTTATTTATTCATGAGAGACAGAGAGAGAGAGACATAGGCAGAGGGAGAAATAGGCTCCATGCAGGGAGCCTGATGCGGGACTCGATCCCGGGTCTCCAGGATCAGGCTCTGGGCTGAAGGCGGCACTAAACCACTGAGCCACCCAGGCTACCTCCCACAGGTATAAATTTAGATTCTTTTCAGAGCCCACTGGAAACACCAGGGTGGTGTTTTGCTGCCATTAAAATATATATAGGGGGACAGCTGGGTGGCTCAGTGGTTGAGCACCTGCCTTCAGTTCAAGGCATGATCCTGGGGTCTGGGATCAAGTCCCACTTCGGACTCCCTGCGAGGAGTCTGCTTCTTCCTTTGCCTATGTCTCTGCCTCTCTCCCTGTGTCTCTCATGAATAAGTAAAGAAAATCTTTTAAAAATAAATAAATAAAAAATGTATGGAGGAAAGGGAGGAAGGTGGGGGGGGGGTAGGGTGACTGGGTGATGGGCACTAAGGAGGGCACTTGATTGGATGAGCCCTGGATGTTATACTATATGTTGGCAAATTGAATTTAAATAAAAAAAATTTTTTTAATGTATGTAGGAAAAAAATCTGTGTGTAGAACATTTTTCCCCAGGACCTCTTGGAATCATTTGAAGAGGTCAGCTTTCCTAGTTTGCTTTGTAAGAAAGGTATTACACATTTAAACCACCCTGTTCTCTAGTGCTCCCAGCACTAAATACTTATTTCTAATAACCTTGATGATTTCAGACAAATGACTGGATGGAACATAAATGCTTTTTTAATTGAGCAATTTACTTTCAAAAAAGTTTTCCGATGTTTTCTTTTTATTAGCCAGCAGGTGTCACTGGAGAGCCAAGCATTGCCTGACTGAGGAAAATAGGTTTTTTTATAGTTCCCTTTACTTTTTTTTTGATTACTTGTTGGCTATTGGCTCAACTTTCTGTTTAAGCTAATAGAAAGCCCTTCAGAAAATTTATAGTGTCTGCAGTTTCTGAGAGTGTCTTTATCCAAGATATATCATCCTTTTGTTTTTCTGGAAAATGAACAACCCTTTCAAGTTAGATAGATTATACTTTCTTGGGGATGCCTAGGTAGCTTAGCGGTTGAGCATCTGCCTTCAGCTCAAGGTGTGATCCCGAGTTAGGGATCAAGTCCCACATCAGGCTTCCCATGGGGAGCCTGCTTCTCCCTCTACCTATGTCTTTGCCTCTCTCTCTGTGTCTCTCATGAATAAATAAATAAAATCTCTAAAAAAAAAAAAAAAAAGATTATACTTTCTTGGGTATGTTTTAAATCATCATATCATTTTGTTTACCTTACAGTTTTTAACTTTGTATCTGATACTTTAAATAATGCTTTTGTATTAAATATAATTACTTTCTAATTATTAATGTCACTATTAGATGTGTATATTGATATTAAGTTTCTGTAGTGATATATATTATTAGCCTTAAAAATGTAAAAGTATACATTTTGATCTAATAAGTTCCCTTTCATCAATATGCTTGAAAGAAATAATCAGGCAAAATGGATATATTTACTTTAAAAATATTTACCAAAGCATTTATAAGTAAAAACAACCCAAATGTAGACAGTAGAAAAGTTTATTCACATGATAGAATTAAGTAAGTCATTGTTTCCAAAGACCTTTTTTGTTTATTTTACTTTGTTCTTACACTAACACACATAGCTTAAAGATTGAAATAGTTATAGAATGTGTAAACATCAGTTTTTCACCCTATCCTTTCCAACACCAATGTTCCATCCCACAGAGATAGTTACTTTTAACTTCTAGCCATTTATTTTTCTTTTTACATGTGACAGAATTTTAGATATTTATTTCCTTTTTTATAGTTCTGGTGGTTTTATTTTCTAAGGTTCTACAATTTAATAATTGAGCAATGGTGTTTTTAAAAAAGTAAAATGCAGTCCACTGATTAGCAAAACCATTTTAACAAATAAGTTCCTTATAGTAAATCAGTCTTCTAAGACCTCATCCAACTTCTCGGCTGCCCTAATTTGAAATTTTACTACCTTTTAATAGAAATATCTTTGAAGTTTCCTATAAGTATTATTGTAAAAATAATAATTATGATGGCCCAAATATAAAAACCATTTTTACAAAAAAAAAACTTTTCCCTATTTTCAGCATCAAAGCCTCTCTGAATTACCTTTTCTCCACTAAGGGAGAGAAACAGTTGTGGAAAGGGTTGGTATTTCTCCTCTCCCCAGCTAATTATAACTGGCATCTTCATCTGATGGGTTTTTTTTTTTTTAACCTTTTCTTTGTTTTCTTGTATCTCACTGTAGATGAAGATCTAATAAAGCATGGCTGGCCTGAAGATATTTGGTGAGTAACAATTTTGCTTCTGCTTTCTGTGCATTATTTACCTTCTCAGATTTGGCCAGCCACCTGACTTTTGTGATGAAACCTGGAATCATGCTTTGCATTTTGTTTATGAATATTCAGTGGTAAGTAACTGACTGCCGGTGCCTTTCATTTGTAATCACCATGTAAACTAGGGATGATGTCTTAGGGCTGGATCTCAGGCCTGACCACAGAGGCCTCTGGAACCAGAGTCTTTCTTTAACCTTGTGTGTGTCTTCTTATAGTGGGCTGGTGAGACCACCACACTCACACACACAGACCACTCTTATTGAAAGAATGGATGAAAAAAAAAATGAAAGAACGGATGAGGGCTTCACAGGGAGCAGTGAGGAAAATAAAAGCTTCCGTGTAGGTGGAATAGAGCATCTGACCAGGTCCAGCTTGAAAGAAAACACGGGTTAGGTTCCCTTTGTCGTCTCAGCTGCCTCGTGAGGTTAGCCCTGTTGTGATCCATCCTCTTCTCCCTCTTTCTAAACTATTTTCTGGAAACTTAAAAAATAACAATTATACTTTCTTCACTTATTTCCAAGATAATTTTCGCTGCTCACAAAACCCAGCCCCAAAAAACAATGACAAAGAAGCCCTTCATTTTAGTTGAATTCTTTTCTTTTTCTAACTGCCTTAGAATGCCATATGGGTGTTGCTACCACTCAGACCTCAAACCTTTTAGGGGACCCAGACTCCTATGTCTTTGACGTAACACTCTTGGGCTCAGTTTCCTCTCTTGTTCTGTCTCCAGCTTCTGCTCTTATAATGTGTCTTTCCTGGAGCTGAATCCCACATATAGAGCGGGGTGTGGTCTCCAGAACTCCAGACTGCCTCCCTCTCTACCCTCAGTTCCCCCCCACACATGTTATCCCTGAAGATAAGTGCACAGATCCTGTTTGCTTTAACAATAGTAACAGTGAACACTTAGTGAATAACTAACTATATGTCAAATACTGGTAGGTGTTCACTTTATTGATACATTTAATTTCACAGTAGTCCTTTAAAAGAGTTACTGGTGGTGTTCCCATTCTCAGATGGAGAAACTGAACAGATGTGCTCTGGTTGTTGCTGCCCCCCCCCCCCCCCCCCCCCCCCCCCCCGTCAACTCCAGTTCTGACTTACCGGTTGTTTTTCTTCCCTTGGGCTGCTGCTCTTGGCTGAGGGTGACTTCCTTCCCTTTCCGGCCTTTGCCACAGCTCTCTCTGGACTTCTGTTCTCCAAGGGTGGGCCTGGATCCTTCACCTATTTCCCTACAGAGACAGAGGTGAGGCACTTTTTAGAAGAGCTGCTTGATTTTCAGTAAAGTGGACAGCATCAGACATTTAATAGGAAGACTATCGCACAGAGACTAACTGAAGCTTCCCCCCAGACATGGCCATCCTCAGAACCCCTGAGCCTGGCCACAGGTACCCACTAAAGGGCGCCTCCTCTCTTGCTCCAGCCTGCCCCCATTGTGGCGGGGCTAATTCATGACGCAGAGGAAATGCTTTCCTGTCTGCCCGCTCCAAAGTCCACACTCCAGGAACCAAGAGACACTATCAACCTGGGGAATTTTAAAGTTTTTTTTTTTTTTTTTTTTAATCAGCCCCCTTTTCCAGTAAAGTGGCCTGTCTGTCTTCTCAACCCAAATATCAAGTGTCATCAAAGATGCTGCTTGGTACCCTCTCATCTCAGATCACTTTGTTAACTACCACATCACGTTACCTACCATAGGATCTGGCACCTGGTATACATTCAATAAATATTTGTTGACTTCCTAATTAACTCTCTGCCTTACTAGCAATGATCTCTATTGGACATTTCTTCACAGCAACTGTATTCTGGTATCTCCATTTGGAGCACCTGTCACCGAACTGGATTATTTCAGTTGTCCTTAAAGCCCAGAGGTCTCCAGATCCTGTCAAGAGAGATTCAGATGGCTGCATATGTTATGTAGTTATCTGCTATGAATTTTTTACATGTCAGATTTGAGGCATAAATACTTGCATAGTAAATGTTACATATTCAGATGCACCATGAAAGTCAATTTACCACAGCCTTTTACCTGACTTTTTTTCTTTAATTAAATAAGTGGAAGAGAAATTTCTAATCTATACCCTGTATGTTCTGAATTGGTTTTTTTTTTTTTTTAATTTCATTATTGTTGGCTATCTTCTGGAATGCTATTAAACCAAGTCAGTGTCTACAGATACTTTGATACCCATCTTGACACTCTTGAGATTAATGACTGTTGTTGGAAGTGATTGACTTTTATTTTCAGAAGCTATTCGAGTCCTAATGTGATGTTGAGTAGCCAGCCCTAAATTTCAAACCATTCTGTCAATCCTGGAAACGTTCATGGGCATGCTAGGAATGATTTGGTTGATTGACATTCCAGAGCAATTTTTCATCCTGCTTCTCTCTGAGGTAAACTTTGGAACTTTATGTGTGTGAATATCAGCATCTGAGTTTATACCAGAAAACTTTCTGAGGCACCTGTAAGCAAAGGATTTTCCCATGACAAAATGAGAATAGAACTGAATTTATCTTTAATCAAAAGAAAACAGAAATAGTGTGTGTTTACTGCCTCCAAACTCCCTAATGAACAGTATTTCCAGGGACCCCACTTTCTGGAGTTAAATGACTCTGCTTCTGAGGGCCCATATCTCTGCATCCCCTGGTCATTGATGCTCATTGATTGAGCTTTCTAGTCTCTGCATTCATTAAAGAAAACAATGATAAAGTAGAGTGAGGAAGATAATAAGGACAAGAAGGAACTAGGGATCTACTGGCCATAATTTGAACTTTTTGTAGTAAACATTTAGGAAGGTTTGTAAAGGTTTCTTAAGGACACTTGCTCATGATAGTTTATTTACAGAGCTTGCTTTTTTGTGTGTTTCTACAGCTCAGCCAAAGCCCCATACCTCCCCCAAATTCCCTGTGTCCTGTTGAAGTACCTACCAACCTGGAGTTGGTCTCTGTATCAGCAATGATATTCCCATATGTGTTTTGGGATTTTGATGACTTATGTATCACTTCATTAGATATACATTGAATTATTTGTATATTTCTTTTGACAAAATTGTGTGTCAGCGATCTTAAGAAAAATCACAATATAGTTGAGCTACTGTGGGTATGTAGGAAAAAGTTGTTGTCAGTAAAGAACTGGCTTAAAACAAGTTGGAATGGGAGAAGACATCTCAACTGAACTTGCTTCCTAACAAAGTCTTTTCCTTAGCTCCTGAAAGTGGGTAATGAGATATTTAATTTCTAGATTTGCAAAAACACATTTTTTTTTGGTGGAAAAGGCCAAGCTAAAGACAATAATCAGTAGGAATCTTCTATGGGAATGCAAATGTATAAATGAACCAGTTGGGGAAAAATAAATCAACGTCCACTTCTGGCTAGCAGTAATTGTTAATAATAGAACCTAGAATCATCATAGACTGCCAAAAATGTGTAATATTTTTCTGTATCCACAGTGACTAACAAGATGCTTAACATGTTGAAGAGGGCATTAGGAACACCACAATCTTAATATTTATATAGAATGACACTGTCTGCATCTTGTAACTAGGTATGATTGTGTGATCATTTTCACCTCCGGAGGATACGTAAATGCTAAGAAAAGGTCTAGAGAAGCATATAATGGGATGTAATGGTACCTCCTTAGGGTTTTCCTTATAACTCTTCAGACTGGAAAGGTAAGAGACTAAAGAAGAGATGACTAAAGTTAACAATCCCAAAGTGACCATTATGTGTTACATTGTTTGGTCCTAGAATTTGGAAAGAGAAAGTCAACTTTATTTGGTGAATTATAAATATGAAAAGCTTAATATCTCAAAACGTTAGACTAGATGAGAGAGGAATTAAGTTTAGAAACATTTCATTAAATTGGTGAATGAGAGAGCCTTAATAAAAGGTAAATTTGGGGCAATGGAATGGAAGGGCATTCCACATGTTTTCAGGACACTATCATAAAGGTCAACCCCATGCTTTCCCAGAAGATGCCATTGTCAGGTGTGAGGCAGGATGAATTGTTGGTCTGCCCCATTTCATGACTCGTATAACTCTGTGCTTCTCTTTGGATTATTTTGCCATCACTTGAAACTTAGGGTGTCCCAAACCAAACCTCTCATTTTCCCCCCCAAACTGGTATCTTCTCCAGCTGTAAAATATTTCTTTCTGTGGTCCTGCCGTCTTGATGACTTCTCTCATTCCCTTCTCTCCTCGCCTAAAATACCCTTCCCTGTTTTTTTTCTAAATCCTGTGCTTCAGCCAGGGACCCTCTAGAACTCAGTCCATTGGTGAAGCCTTTGGTCACTGATGGTTCTTTCTTACTTGAAAAATCACCCCTTCTGGGGCATTTCCATTGTCTCTACGTCTTGGCACTTAGTCTCACACAGCTGCAGAGCTTTCCATGTTTATCTTGCCTCTCCCGCTGATAACTGCCTTTGGAGGCAATCATTGTGTTTTTATACTCCCTATGATGCTTGGCATGTGGTAAACACTGAGCTAATACTTTCTGGATTGGAATGCTTTAAATGCAAGGGGCCTGAGGAGATGCTTGTCTTGTACCTCTTGCTAAAAGTGATTTTCATTCTTTGTAGGTTTCATGTGGACAAACTCTCTTCGGCTCATGTATACCTTCGATTACATAAGGTAACTGGATTTAAACATGGACTCATAACTTTTTCTTTATGATGAGCATCCTATTTGTCCCCTGTCCTTTTTGTGCGATTTAAATTTCGTAAAGTAACAAATTATGTACAAAAGTTGAAAAAATTAGCTGATGAAGGGATGTCTTATCCCTGACCCCACCAATCACTAAGGGAAATTCTGGTGATTTCTGATACTTGGAAGGGGGCATAGTACATATACCATGCCACTGCCATCACTGCCGTAATTATCCTGCCAGTTCAGGTATGTTGTTGGTCACCTCTGCTTTCTCTCCATTTCATTTGACAGTTATGGACCTTCTGTCTTCTCCAGTGGAAATCATGTGTGGTTCCTTTTTTCTCATGCTCATGTGATTCTCCTGCCTCACTAAGGGCAGATATTCCCATTATCAGGGGCTTCTTTGGGAAAGGGAAAACATGCAGTGGTTCCTAGTAACATAAAAGCACTGTTTTTCTAATGCCTTTAAGTTCGTTTATTTTATACAGCTGAATCATAGGATGTATGTACTTGTTATGTATATTGGGTTTTTTTTAATGTCTTATTTTGGAATGATTTTAGATTTAGAGAGAAGTTGCAGAGATAGTACAGAGTTCCCATACATCTCATGCCTCGCTTCCCCAATTGTTAACATCTTATATTACTATGGACAGCATTGGTACATTACTGTTAACTAAACTCTGGACTCTATTTTGATTTCACCAGTTTTTTTCATTAATGTCCTCTTTCTGTTCCAGGATCCAATCCAGTCCCGCATTGTGTTTAATTGTCATATCTACCTAGCGTGAGACTTTCCCTATTTTTCAGAACCATGACAATTTGAGAAGCACTGGTCATATTTTTATAGAACGTCACTCAATTTGAGTTTATCTGATGTTCTTCTCATGACTGGGGTTAGGATTAGAGTTTTAGAGGAAGAATAGCAGAGTGGAGCATCCTCCTCATCACATCACATCAGGGGTACATGCACTAATAGAACTTAGCACTAATGTTGCTAACCTTCATCTCCTGGCCAGGCCAGCGTTTGCTGGGTTTATCCACTGGAATGTTGTTTTTCTTCCCCCTTCCATACTCTGTTCTTTGGAGACAAGTCACCAGGTCCGGCCCATACTGAAGGGGGAGGGAATGAAATTAAGCTCCACTTCTTACAATGGGGAGTATTTACACATTCTCCCCTATATATTTAATACAGTAGCTTATTTATATCACTGTGGACTCATTTATTTTATACTCTGGGATATAATCCAGTTCTATATTATGTGGTTGTTGAAATTGTCCCAGCTTTGGTTGGAGCTCTTTCAGCTTGGCTCCTGTGGTCATTTGATATGTTCCTGTCATTTTGTTTTTTGAGCACTTGCTTACTTTCTGGCACTGTAAGATGCTGTGGGTTCATCTTGTATTTTCCCTGCTCCAGTCCTAGAATCAACTCTTTCACCAAGGAACATTGATTCCTTTTTTGGGTGGAATGGTATATAGAAGCCAAGATCTGGACTTGGTGTGTTCACGGTTCCTGGAGTGTCATTGCCTCTAGGCCTTTTCAGCAGACAGAGCTAGGAAATACATGTATGTATACTTAAGACATGTTAGTAATTCATAGAAATGATTGTTTTTGTGTCTCCATTTGTATCTATGTTAAGCTAATGTGAGCTCATACTAATGTCTTATGACAAATCTGTTATTACAGAGGCCATTCTAGCCTTTTCTCCTTGCTTCTCTATTACTTCCTTCTCATTGAGAAGTCTGGTTCCCACCACTCACCAGCTATTTGCTTATTTGACACCACTATTTGTATAAGTGGTTTCACATTTGTTAAGCTGTCTCTCCATGCAAAACAACTTTATCAACTAAAGTACAGTGTTTATGTGCAATTATTTTTATCTTTTTGCCTTTTAGTTTCCAGTCAAAATGCTGTTTTCCAAAGTTATTTGTAAGCTGCTCTTTTTTTTTTTTAACTCACAACCTTTCAGTGATCTTATGCCATGCACTTAGATTTTTTTTGTCTCAGTTTACATTCCATTCTGTTATATTATTACAATTGTTGGTTCCCCTAGTTAATTGAATTACTCTTTAAAGTGACAGTTTGATAGACTTTTTCATCTATTGTCTTGACTGGCCACTTTGAGTTGATAGATAGTATACCACAATTAATATGAAACCTCCCTTGTCAGAATATAAGTTGTTTATAGTTTTCAGCATTATGAATCTCTAACAAGAAGTTTTTTTATCAACCACTTTGTTTTTCTTTCGAATTAAGTTTTTTACAATAATTCTCAGAAACAGAATCACCGAGCCAAAAGATAGAAACATTTGGTAAATATTTCAGAGGCCAGATTGCACTCTAAAAATAATTGCACTAGTTCAAAATGCTACCTGATATACACAGGTTTTCCAAACCCTTCCTAGGACTTTATAACTTAAAAAAATAGCAACCTTTTGGCAATTTTTAAAAATAAATAGAATGCTATTTCATTGTAATTATAATATTCAACTTCTTAATTTACCAGCAAGGTTTTTTTTTTTTAAGTCTTTTTTTTTATTTATTTTTTTTATTAATGATAGTCACAGAAAGAGGGGTGGGGGGCAGAGACACAGGCAGAGGGAGAAGCAGGCTCCATGCACCGGGAGCCCGACGTGGGATTCGATCCCGGGTCTCCAGGATTGCGCCCTGGGCCAAAGGCAGGCGCTAAACCACTGCGCCACCCAGGGATCCCTACCAGCAAGGTTAAACACTGTGCCCCATCTTTATTTATACTGTTTATGTTGCAAAGGAAAAGAGGAAGGTTGGGAACTCTGTGCTGAAACAAAAGTCTGGATTCTCCTTGGCAGCTTCTTTGCCATTGGAACTATTTTTAAGTTTAGAGAAAATAGACTATGGTGTTACCAAGTTTCCTTTTGGTTCAGATTAAAGTTTTTTCCTTTAGACTCTGCTGTGTCAGAAAATGGAAACAACAGTGGTTGTCCCAAGTCCATATTACCACCATTTACCCCATGTTTGAAAAGAAGTTTAATTTCATTTTCTTTTGGAAGCACACAATATGCTCAATAAAAATACGTGCAATTTAGGGAACGTTTACCTGGTCGATTTGCAGTAAATGGCGTAGCCTTTTGTGGTTAGTAGGTACTAAGTAAGTGTTAGAGATGGAGTAAGACCAAGTGGATGGGGACCCAAACTGCTGGATTTGAATCCTGGCTTTCCTGCATACTGGCTGTGTGACTTTGAGCAAGTTACCTAGCTGTGCCTGTTTGCTCCTCTGTAAAAGAGAGCTAACAGTACCTATCTTCTCAAGCCATTGTGAAGATTAAATAAGCTAGCATGACTGAAGCAGTTAGAATAATGCCTGGCACATGCTAAGCATCTTATATGTTAACTTTTTGGTTGTTGAATTCAGTTGAATTCAACCCAGACCTTGAAGATCATAGATTTTCAGCAGTGTTCTTTCCTAGGCTTCTTTGATTTTTGAAAACCTACAGAAAAACCTCACTTACCTAGAGGTCTCTCTTATCTCATTAACACAGAGGGCACAAAGCCCACAGTCACAATTTTGAGATTTATGTATTGAGTTCACTCTGACTTTATGCATAAAGCTAAGTTGAATGATTGTTTTTTGTTTTTTTAAGTCTGCTCATATTATATTAGAAGTAGCCAGCAGAGAGATGAAATTGCTTTAGGAATAGTGACAGATGCAGGTAGTAAGGGATATCAGGATGTAGCCTGACATCAAGGACCAAGAAACTATGTTTCTGCAAGAATTCCATCAGTACCGTACTCAGGTCAGTTCTACAATCTTTAGTCCTGGGTTCATCTCTCAGCTCTAGCTCTGTCACTTACTGGATTGAGGGGACCCTGCCCCGTTACTTAACCTTGCTAAGCTTCATTTCCTTCATTGCTAGAGTGAAGATAATATTATCCATGTTATATGGCTATTTACTTAGTGCCTGGCATACAGTTGGCACTTAAAAAGCAATAGCTGTTTTGTTTTATAATTACTCATTTTGATTTATTTAGTATAGGGTCAGTTTGTTTCTGTGTATTTTAGAAGATCCAGAAGGCATCACTATCACCATATGTCCTGGTGTAATGCTTGATATTCTTAGTAATGACATTGTGTTATCAAGGTGTTAAATTCAGAATCCTTTCTGCAGGTGGTCAGGGAATTGCACAGCATGAGATATGTCATTAAATTAGTGGAAAACTTAAATCACTTTTGGGGGGGTGGTCAAAATGTGTTTATTTGAGAGATCCCCATTTTAAAACACACAAAAAAATTCAAAAACATCATGGAATAAGCTTAATTTATTTCAGGTTATTTAGGTAGGTAGAACATTTCATTCCCATACAGAAGTGCTTCTTTAATCCCATGTCTAGTTGGGACGAGTATTGAGGTGATTCCCACTTGCCCTGCCTTTGAAATATTTTTGTTCTTTTGGAATGGCTTTGCTTATTCAGCTTTGACTTTGTTATAGTATCTACACAGAAATTGAGTCAATATTATTTTTCCCTTAGGGTGGGTGGTTATATCTAACATGCCAAGAGCTGGGCTCCTAATTAAGGCTGATCAATGACCTACCTCAAACGATATTTGAGACCCAAGATAATAAGATATCTCTGAGAGGAAGGTCGTAGGGACCTCAGCAAAGAAGACTTGACTATTATCAAAAATAGGCACTATTTTCCCACAAAGTTTCCAGAAGAGTGAAGAGAATTAACAAGAAAGGGGGGTAAAGTTCCTGACACATAATTACAGTTAATATTTTGGTGGTTTCCCTTAATACCCTTTTCCCCACTTATTAAGAATTAATATTTTCCATATTACTTGTACTGCTTTCTCTCAGACATTCCATAATAGACTTCATTTTTCAATGTCCTGAGATAGAGTGAAGAGCCTCTGCTTTTAATAAAATTGTGCCGAGGCACTAAAGCCTTCTAAGTGCTCCAGTATTGATCAGTAACAAGGTGGTGGACCATCTTCCTTATTTTTATGTTTCAGGGGGAGAAGATAGAAGACATTCCAAAGGAAGTCCTGATGGACTGCGCCCATCTTGTGAAGGCGAATAGCATTCAAGGTCAGTTTTCCTAGAGGTGTTTTCAGAATTAACACCAAATTCTGTGTCTGAAATTGAATATGTTTTAGAGAACCTGTCAATGACTTTGGCTTGAGTCAGACAAATAATATGTAATATGCCTTTCCTCTGTTTTGTTCTTTAAGGTGGCAGTTCTGCTACCTATGAAAGAACTGAAAACTAATCTCTTTACCCCTCTAATGTTCATGGTCCTTTCTTAGCTCTTTCTATCATGTTTCCTTACCTGGACTAGAAGCTTGTCTAGATCTGCCTACTTGATGTTATATGTTGAAAGACTTTTGGGGGCTCATGGGTGGCTCAGTCTGTTAAGCATCTGACTCTTGGTTTTAGCTCAGGTCTCATGCCTCGTGAGATCAAGCCCCAAGTCAGGCTCCACACTCAAGAGGGGAGTCTGCCTGAATATTCTCCCTGTCTGCTCTTCCCACACACATGCACACACACGCAATCTCTCTCTCTCTCTTGCTCTCTCTCTCTCTTTCTCTCTATCAAATAAATATGTCTTTAAAAAAAGACTTTTGGAAATAAGGGCAGGTTATTTTTAGTATTGTGTGATGTCTTTCTATCATTTATCCTTAAATTCTAGAATTCAGGTCTTTATATCCCTGTTTCCTACTTATTCTTTCTCCTTCTCTTTCATACTTTTTTCTCTCTGTGTATTGTGAAGGTAACAAATCTGTTGATCTTTTCATCTCCCAGAGAATCTCATTTAGTTGGTCTGGGGTGATCCATGAGTATCAGTATTTTTATAGCACTCTCTGGGAGATTGTAATGTACACAGACCGTTAAGAACAATTGGCCTGTTTTAGGTGAGGCCTATAATTCTGGGCTTGGAATTTGTTTAGTTCTGCTCTCAGTAGTAGATTCAATCTGTCATTAGTTGATATAGGTCAAGAAAGACAATTTGGGAGGAGGAAATAGGAGTTAAAAAAGGAGAGTCAGGAGATGGTGTTCTGCTAAGAATGGTTGAGCTAGTAGGTAGGATTTTGGGGTGTGTGACATAGAGCAGATAGAGTAAAGGTAAGTTTGGTTTGATGTGAGGTTGAGGGATGATCCAGACGGTTGGAAATAAATAATGGTTTGGATAGAGGGCAGACACATAGCTGATAACAGGTACTAGGGCTGGTGAATACAGGATAAGAGCTGGCCAGTGTATCCCTTCCTCATCACTTAGACTGTGTTTCCTAAATCTCAGTTGGGCAGCTTTCATTAAAGCTGGGTCAGATGCTTAGCCAAAGAAAGTAGAAGTCTGGTCTTGCAGAGTCACTGATTTTCAACTCCTTAAATCATTAAATTGCACTTAGTTTTAAGACATTCCATTTTTATGAGCAGAACAGAGTTTTTAAGATTTCCAGTTAAGAGCTTCAGTTATTAAAGTAAAAATAATAAAATTAAAACAATCATTATCCTCTTGTGTGTTGCAACCTCTTTCACATGTTCTTGTCCCCTTTCCATGCCCCTGGGTAGCAGATGTGGCTTTATTAAAGGATCTTTGGACTCTTTATCCTCAATCCATCCTCTTTTTTCTTAATCTCTTTATAGTTTACTAGTTCTAGAGAAAACAGAAAAGGCAGAAGAGTCATGCCACAGCCTTCTTCTGCTCTCCACTTCAGCCTTTCACAATGAGAGAGCTCTTTAGCAGAATAAGGAACTAAGCCCAGGAGCCTCACTCCTGAGTTGACAGCAGAGAATGCTGAGGATACTACATTTGCGTTGCTGTTAAAATATTTCCCCTCCTTTGACTCTCAGAACCATGGGAGTTAGGTTAAACTTGTTTGTCATCACAGAATCTGATCAGTTAGTTTATTCATAGAATCTTGCCAGATTAAACTTTCTAAAACTTAGATACTTTCTATGGCACACCTCACCTTATCTGTGCAATTAAGTCCAGATTTCTTAAGCTGAAGTTAAGCATCTCTGCTTTGACTACAGGCATCTTTTCCCATCACATATTTCACACTCCAGCCAAAGCACATATTGACTGTTTTCCTACCTTATACTTCTGCTTACGTTATCTCCTCTGCCCTCAGTTTGTCTGCTTCTCAAGTCATCTCATGTCTAGATGCAAGCTATGGTTCAAGGCCTACCCAGTAGTTGTAGTAATGGTAGTAATAGCTAACCTTGAACATTAATAGCTAACCTTGAACATTAATTATATGCCTAGCACCGTGCTAAAAACTTTACAGATTATTTCATTTATCAACCCTACTGAGATGTGCATTACTACTTTCATTCTAGAGATGAGGGAGCTCAGCTTAAGGTAGTTAAGGAGCCTTCTGAAGGTCTCAGAGCTCTGAATTATGGCAGTGGGTGCATCTGAAGTCAGACAATCTGACATGAAAGTCTTCTATCTTTACCACTAAACTGTGTTAACTCTCCAGTAGAGCCTTTCCCTTCTTAAAGTATGGGTGATCACTGCCCTCTCTGAGCTACATTAGCACTTCCAATATCCTTCCAATATCCTCCAATATCCCTTCCAATATCATTTGACAAGTTCTGCATTTTTTTTAAGATTTTATTATTTGGGAGAGAGTAAGCACGTGGGGAGCAGAGGCAGGGAGAGGGAAAAGCAGACTCCCCAATGAGCAGGGACCCAGATGCAGAGCTCAATCCTAGGTCCCTGAGAACATGACCTGAGCTGAAGGCAGACACTTAACTGACTCAGCTACCCAGGTGCCCGACGAGTTCTGCCTTTCATTGTAACTACTTATGTACTTATCTGCCTTCCTTTAGTCTGGGAAGGCGAGACCCATTGTCTAATCTATGTTTGGATCTCCCATAGCAGCATACACATGGAGATTTTCTAAAATCTTAATTTTGAATAAAACTTTCAAACCTACAGAAAAGTTGTAAGAAAAATATGACTCCTGTATTCAACAATTTTTCTTTCTTTTTTTTTTTTTTTTTTGATTTTTAAAAATGTATTTATTCATGAGAGACACAGAGAGAGAGAGGCAGAGACACAGGCAGAGGGAGAAGCAGGCTCCATGCAGGGAGCCTGACGTGGGACTTGATCCTGGGTCTCCAGGATCATGCCCTGGGCCGAAGGCGGCGCTAAACCGCCGAGCCACCTGGGCTGCCCTCAGCAATTTTTCTGTATGTATTTGCTTTTTCTATATAACATTCTAATTATTACTTTTTTTTTTAACTGAACCATTTGATGGAAGATTCTCGATCTCATTACTCCTTAGCATGTCCAAAGAACAAGAGTCACTGCATTACTGTGACCAAATTCAGGAAATTTAGCATGAATAGAATACTACTATTTGCTATATAGTCCATATGTAAGTTTTCCCAATTGCCCCACTACTGTCCCTTTATAGCATTTTTTTTTCTGATCCAAGAACATATGTTATATACATCAAGTCTCTAGTCTCTTTTTTTTTTTTTTTTTTTCTAGTCTCTTTTAATCTAAAGACACCTCTTTGTCTTTCAAGACATTGACACTTTGAATGGAGACCAGTTGTAGAATACCCTGTGATTTGGGTTGGTGTGATGCTTCCATCTGAGAAAGGACCACATGCGTTTTCAGGCAGGAATACCGGATAAGGGAAATCTTGTGCATTACAGTCAGGAGGCATGTGGTGCCATTTTGCCCCGTTTTTGTTGACATTAATTTTGACCACTTGAGGTGTTCACCAGATTTCTCCAGTGTATGTTGTGATTTAATAAACTGTGAAATATGTTGAAAAGAGCCTTGAAGAGTGTTGGACCAGTGATTAAACAGGGATTCTTAGAACTGCCTGAGCAGCAGTCTGGGGCAGAGGGAAAATGTGAGGTGGAGGTAGTAGGGAGGTAGGAGGAGGAATGAATGGAGTACCCACTACCCCTTTCATCCAGAGCATCTCCACTTTTATGACTTTGATGTTTTCTTTGGGAAAAAGGTTCCATGTGAAAAAGAAACAGCAACAACAGTTAAACCCTACTGAACTAGTCCAATTTCCTCATGTTTCAGCTGAGATTCTGGGAACCATGGGGATTTTGCCTAAATGACACAGCTGGTTTGTGCTGGTGCCAGGGTAGAGTGGGGGACTTTTGAATCCTGGACCATGGCTTTTTGCTTTATCTTGCTGTTTAGTCTTTCCTGGAGCAAGGACCCTTTTGGGAACTGAGGAAACTTTGTTTGGTTCATTTCTCCTTTTAAAAAAGTGCATATCATAAATTTTGCCTTCAATATTTGGGAGTCTCAGAAATCCCTGAAGCTAATCTAATCCACAGACTCCTGCTTTCCTTTGTAATACATTTGCTTGAATTGTGTTGGTCACCTTTACCATTTTCCTTCTGTGGGTGGGTTTTAAAAAAAAGTATTTGGTGATTTGAATCATTGGATGGCTGTTTGTGCTAAGCCTCTCCCTTCATTGGCTTTTGGTAATTTGCCAGTGGGTGAGGGAGTGCATTACTCAGTATCCTCCTACCTGCATGTTGAAGACAGTCTCTCTTGGCAGGCTGCAAGATGAACAACGTTAATGTGGTATATACACCGTGGTCTAACCTGAAGAAAACAGCTGACATGGATGTGGGACAGATAGGCTTTCACAGGCAGAAGGATGTAAGTGTTGCGTACCACCAGAGGAGGTGGAGTGGAGTCCTGGGCTTTTCTGTTTCCTGCCAGCATTGCTGAAGGCTCAGCATGATGCCTGCTTTCTAAATCCCTTTCAGCTGGGTTGCTCTGGCCCCTAGAAAGCATCTCCTCTGTTCTGGGGGCAAAACCTACAATAAAGATTCAATATTGTTCCTGGCCCCCTCAAAGGTGAAAATTGTGACTGTGGAGAAGAAAGTGAATGAGATCCTGAACCGGTTGGAAAAGACCAAAATGGAGCGGTTCCCTGACCTAGCAGCAGAGAAGGAATGCAGAGACCGGGAAGAGAGGAATGAGAAAAAAGCCCAAATTCAGGAGATGAAAAGGAGAGAAAAGGAAGAGATGAAGAAGAAGCGGGAAATGGACGAACTAAGGTATGTCGGAGTTGCAGTGTTGGTGTCAACCTTGGAGGCTCCTTGCTGCTGATTTTCATCAGGGACCAGCCCATAGAAGGATATACTGGTGGAGGGTGGGATGCAGACACACACAGGGCCTGAGCAGCCTCGGAGAAGGTTGTTGTACTGATGAGTGTTGGTCAATTGACGCCCTTTGGTAGAGGCAGGGTATGAGTGCGTGTGCAGTAAAAGAGCCCATTTTATTCTTAGATAAACTGTCAGAGGTTATCTTTAGCATTCAGTTTGTAAACCTCTTCAGGAAAAGAAAAAGCGGTATATTAACGGTTTAACATTGACTAGCTATGGTATTTGAATAAGGTTGTCTTAGCTCTGAAAGCCAATGCTAGTAATTCTTAAAATCTGTTTTTAAACCCCTCCCCCTTTTGGGACTCCTGGTGGCTCAGTGGTTGAGTGTCTGCTCTTGGCTCAGGTCGTGATCCCATGGTCCTGGTATTGAGTTCCCAGTCAGACTCCCCATGGAAAGCCTGCTTCTCCCTCTGCCTGTGTCTCTGCCTTTTTCTCTGTGTCTCTCATGAATAAATAAATATTTTTTAAAATTAAAAAATAACCCCCCCTTCTTTTCAGTATTTTGAAAGTTGGAAATAATTAATGTAATGTGGCCTACCCCAATGTAACATAAAGGCACTACATTTTGAAATGATAAATAGTAGGGGTTACCTGGCTGGCTCATTCTGAGTCTTGTTGATCTCAGGGTTGTGAGTTCAATCCTCACATTGGGTGTGGAGCCTGCTTAATAAAATAAAATAAAATCTTTGAAAAATAAATACAAATAAGTAAGATAATAAATAGTAGTTAGTATACAATTTGGATCCTGAAATTCTAGGGTATGAGAATATTGACTCTGTTAGTTTTCTGTGGTTTTTATTTATAACAAATTATCACAAATTTAGTGGCTTCAGACAACATAGATTTATTATCTTATAGTTCCATCCATCCATCCATATGTTAAAAGTTCAACATGATTCTCACTGGGCTAATATCAAGGTGTCAGCAGGGCTGTGTTCCTTTCTGGAGCTTTAGGGGAGAATCTTGACTTTTCCATCTCCTAGAGGCTACCCACATCCCTTCCTCCATCTTCAAAGTCAGCAACATGGCATCTCTGAGACCCTCCCTCCATAATTGCAGTCCCATCTCTGACCACAGCTTTCTCTACTGTGGAGGACCGGTGTGATGACATTGGGCCCACCCAGACAATCCATAACCTCTCCATCTAAGATCCGCATTGCAAAGTCCCTTTTGCCAGATGAGGTAACATATTTGTGGGTTCTGGAGATGTAGACATCTCTGGGTTATTATTCTGCCCACCATAGTGAATCTGTAGTAGATGTGTTTAGTGTTATACCTAAAGGTACTCCTAGGTTTTCTTTGTCACAGAAGGAATTTAGTCCTGCAGTTTCTACTCATTGAATTTCTAGATTTTCCCACAATTCTCCATAGATAGCCATTTGTGTTAAGTATACCAAAAAGAAAGAGGAGAAGAAAATATATTGTTGTGCCTTTGCGAATAGTATAGGAACAAAATGGGCTGTCTTGCTATGTCCTGACTCCGTTTTCTTGGAATACACTGGATTATTAGATTGTTGGGTCAGAACATAGGTATTATGATGAAGTACTGGTATTTCTCAGTTATCTGCATGCGTATGCTCCCTTTGGGGGTTCTGCGAAAACGGGATAAGTGGCTTCATTTAAAATACAGTATTCGAATGGAGAACTCTGGAAATGTTATCCTGAGTTATCTGTCAACACAAGACAAACAAACTTACAGATTTGGGTTTGACCTAGATTGTGAGTCTGCTTTGTGTTGTGAGTGAAAGAAAAATTACCGACTCAGCGCAACAAGATGTGTGGAATTTTGAGCAATATGAGATTGAGAGTAACATATTCATTTTTGTTTTTTGTGTGGTGTGGGAAAAAGATTGAAAACATACCTTCTGGGCAGCCCCGGTGGTGCAGCAGTTTGGTGCCGCCTGCAGCCTGGGGCGTGATCCTGGAGACCCTGGATCGAGTCCCGCGTCAGGCTCTCTGCATGGAGCCTGCTTCTCCCTCTGCCTGTGTCTCTGCCTCTCATTCTCTCTCTGTGTCTCTATAAATAAATAAACAAAATCTTTGAAAAAAAGAAAAAGAAAACATAGCTTCTTGTGCCCTTTACAAAGCTAACAGTTTTATTTAGAAACATATGTTGGGAATATAATACCACCTAATTTACTTAAAAACTTAACAGGAAAGAATAGCTAGTATTTTGGACACTCGTCATCTGCCAAACACTGTACTGTGTTTAGCTGCATTATCTCATTTAATCCTAACAATAGTCTTATGAGACAAATATTGTTATTATTTGTATTTTCCAGAAGAGGCAGCAGCTTGACAAGCAGTTAAGTAGCTTGTGCAAAGTCACACATAGCTTAGTATGAGTCTTAAGCTCACACATGCTATTACCACTCTTCTACCTCTGCTCAGTCTTTTCAGCGTTAAAGTAAAATTTATTCCAGGGCACCTGGGTGGCTCAGTGGTTGAGCGTCTGCCTTTGACTCAGGTGGTGGTCCTGGGGTCGAGCCCCTCATTGGGCTTCCCACATGGAGGCTATCTCTCCCTCTGCCTCTGTGTGTGTGTGTGTGTGTGTGTGTGTGTGTCTCATGAATAAATAAATAAAATCTTTTTAAAAATTAAGTAAAATTTATTCCATATGAATCAAGTAATTTATAGATACAGTAATCTTCTTAAAATGCATTTTTGTTTCAAATCAAGCTGCGTACTAGTAAAATTTAGGGGATTTTGTATGTGTGATTCTATTAGTTTAAAATAAAACACAATGTTCATATCTCCCAGATTTTCTTTTGTAGTATCAAGAACACATAAAATCTTTAAATAAGCTAAGGGGGGGAAAATCTCATTGTTAATTGAATGAAATATTTGCCTCAAAAACAAATTTATCTAACCAGTCCTATTTTTTAAGCTGTCCCTAGTCCCTTGTAATTTTTCCATTTGTTTCTCAGACACAAATTTTTATCCTACATTGCTCTGGTGCATATATATCAAAAGGAAAATGTAAATGGAATAAATGGAAAAATTACTTTTTTAGTCCCATGTTTTTCTACACAGTTTTGTCCCTGCTGCTTTCTTTTTAATAAATGATCATGGATCTCAAAAAACCAAAAACAACCGATGTGTTTATTTCTGTGAGACCTGTGCCTCAACAATGACTTGCTTTTCTAAGCTCCTGGAGCTAGAAGGATGTGAGGCAGAGCTGCAGAGTGGGGAACCCATGCAGGGACAGACCAAGGACTTGCTTGTTTGCGTGCTGTGTCCTGCAACTTCTGTGAAATTCCAGCTACCAGCGCTTGCTTCTGACCTGTCTTAGAATTTGTTTTGATATATTTCTGGTGCTTTATCTATCACCTTAGTTTCTATTCTTTGACTCTCCCACCCAAGAGATCAAAGCTGGGCCTACGGAATCTTCTTATTCTCAAGTCTTTCACTTGGCTTTCTGACAATGAAAATTTCATTAACTTTCACCAGCAGTCAGTTCTTTTATTTGGACCATCTGGTAGCATATATCCACTTCAGTTGCTGCGATTGCTTAAGAAACGACTTTTGAATCTGCAGGGGATTCTGTAGAGAAGCCAAGAAGATATTCTCATCCCAGAAGTTATGCTTGCAGATGATTTCAGCAAAGAAATATTCAACAGCTTCATATCCGGGGATATCCAACTTCCCTCCAATTCTAAAACCATTATTTGCACTCTAGTCTCCTTTCTCTTCTCAAGTTTTTGAGCAAGAATGGCAATAAGCTTCTCATTTCTAATGTCTACTGTGAGAAGAAAAATGGATGGAATTGCCATTTGCCAATTGTAAAATCTCAAGTTCTTTGAGCTCTAGTTTGGACCCTCTCTTGTCAGCCCTCAGCTCAACAAGGAACAAAGCCAAGCCCACCCCTTAGAAGACGCAACTTCTGCTCAGAGGCAAAGAGCGGTAGACCTGGAGACAGAACTTCATCTTGTTCTTGCCGATGATTTACTCCTTGTTCTCAGCATGCAGGAACCATAACGATCTGTTTGACAATGTAAATAGGTCTCCGTAAAGATCATCCTTTTCGATAGGTTTTAGAAATATTTGGGTTGTTGGAAGGATGGTATATGAACACCCTCTGTTCACCATTTATTTTCTTCATTTAACCATTGTGAAAATTTCCCCTTCCTTAGACTTCGCATATTAATTCTCACTTGCCCATCTTACTCATTAGCTCCTTAACACATGCCCTGTAAGCCCAGAAACTCATGGGGTTTTGGTTTAGAGAGTCTTTGTGTAGGGTTCAGGTGTAGGGAAGAAATCTCACACATTCCTTCCTTTCCATAACCACTGCACTGTAAGGCATGCATTAAGTAAGACAAGATAACCAGAGACCCAACACAGGTTTTCAGAGTAGTCTTTTGTCTTAGGTTTGACCTTTCTTGCAGAACAAGAGAAGCAGAAGGGCTTTTGCTGAGTCTACATTTGGTTTGAGAGAGCAGGCATTTGGAGAAATCTTTTAGGCAGGTTACCCACAAGTCTCCCAACAGACACCATTTATTGGCAGGTGCTAGGGAAAAGCATCCCTGACTCCCTTCGGTGTGTTCTAACCCTGTTGTTTCATCTCAGTGGAATGCATTGGGTTGGATCCAAATGAAAGCTCACCTGCTGTAGGTCAATCTTGTATTTATTTATTTGGGCTCTGTGGTATCGTGTAATAAGCACCAACATCAAAATCAAGCTCTTCCAACATGTGGGTATTTAAACCAGAAGAAATAATAGAGAAGGGCAGTTAATAGAGGATAAGTAAATAACAGATCAGAAAAGAAAAAGGTGGGGACTGTGGCTACCTGAGATAGAGATATTTAAAAATTGGGAGTCTGAGAGGTCGGAATTTGAACCCAAGACTCAGGTGATGGAAGTCAAGACAAGGACAAGACCCAGGTAAAATGGCAAGTCACAACTGAATGTATCATCAGTTTGAACAGTAACATGAGCTTGATTTGGGGGCAAAGATTACTTTAGCAAGATTGTTAATGTGTGAATAGTTAGAAGATTTGAAGCTAGGTTGGGTTGAGGCCATGGGCAGGGGAAAAGAGTGATTCCTGGGTTTCTGGTGTGTGAGCAGGAATGGATGGTGGCACCATTCTTTGAGTTGAGGGAATACTGGGAAAGAACCAAACTGCTTTTGGACCATGAGTTGTGAGGGGATATATGAATCTGAAAATATCTTGAGGTATCCAAAAAACATCAGATAGGCAGTTGGATGTATGAGACAGGTCACTCAGAGGAAAAGTGTGACCTAACAAAGGCTAAATCTAAATCTGTATGTTGCTTTCATTGAAGTGAGCACTCAGACCTAGTGGTTCTTGAACATGGCTTGTGGATGCCTATCTTCACTAGGCAGTTTTAAAATGCAGCCAGGATTGAGGTTCCCTGCTCTATCCACTTTGTGCTCAGTATGCCTCTTTTCTTTTGCTCATGCAGCTTGTCGATCTTACCTGTGTATTTCTTATAGATACCACCTCCTCTGACAAGCATCGCCTAATCTCTCCCAGAGAGATGTCTCCCAGATGGTTGTCTCTAAATGGGACAGTTCTCCTTCCTTCTCCTCAGTTTTCCGTTTCGTATTCTCTACTTGGTAAAATGGCAGTTCGTATTCTCTACTTGGATGTCCTGCCATTACTTCATATGCGACATGCCCCAACCCAAGCGTACCTGCTTTACAACACCTTCCCATTTCTCTCAACTGTAGCATTACTTCCTTCAAACCACCCAAGCTAGAAACCTTGATATCCTCGTCAATTCCTCTCAGATTTATCCCTTCTTACCAGGACAGCTGTTAACAGCATGGATTCCTGCCCTCCGCTGGGGACATTGCGGCGGACTGAGGCATGTTGGCAGGAGTGTGAGCTGCTCAAGAGTCCGTTGGTGGGTTCAGACGCTAGCTTCTCCCCCTAGTTAGCTGGGAGACCTTGGACAACTTCCCTGACTGCCTCTTGTGTCTTCAGTAGGCCGGATACTGTCCCTCACCTTATAAGGCAGTTGCCTGATTAGCAGTAATTTATGAAGTATATAGAACAGGTCCTAGCAAATAAAGGATATTTGTTAAATGGTAGGTACTATTATTATTAACTTCTCTCCTTGCCTTAATTTCCTTTCTCTCTCCCTTCTGATACAGTTTATTCTTTTTTGTTTTTTTATTTTTTTTATTATTATTTATTTATTTGATAGCACAAGCAGGTAGAGTGGCAGGCAGAGGGAAAGGGAGAAGAAGCAGGCTCTCCACTGAGCAGAGAGCTTAACATGGGGCTCAATCCCAGGACCCCAGGATCATGACCTAAGCCAAAGGCAGATGCTTAACCAACTGAGCCACCCAGGCGCCCCAAGATTATTCTTTTTAAAACACTGGTGTTATGGGATCACTTTCCTGTGTCTCTGTGTTTTGTTTTGTTTTGTTTTTTAAGATTTTATTTATTTATTTATGAGAGACACAGAGAAAGAGGTAAAGACACAGGCAGAGGGAGAAACAAGCTCCCCGCAGGGAGCCCAATGTGGAACTTAATCCCGGAATTCCAGGATCACACCCTGAGCCAAAGGCAGTCTCTCAACCACTGACCGACCCTTGTGTCCCTCTGTGTGTTTTTAGTTGAATTTTTTGCATGGTTATGGTTGAATAGGTCCTATCTCCCCTACTGGTAGGCTCTTTGAGGCTATGCTCTGTCTTATTCATCATTTTCTGTTTTCTTCCCATCTTTCCTTCACCCAGGCTTAGCACGGGGCTTTACACATCATAGATATTCAGTAAATACTTCTTAAATCTCATGTGTCTCTCCTCTACTCCCATCTTATGTTGTGACTTCTTGCCAATTGTCTTAACTCACACATAGGACAGCATAATTGGGCCCCACATATCCAGACAAATTTCTCAGTACTTTGCCTTCAGATTCTTGAATTGATTTGAGACATAATTACAAATACTGTCTCTTTGTCTTCACTCCTACCATTCTCTGGATGTGTCTCTGCCATCATTCAATCATCCTCCACACTGGTTAGGCTCCCTTTGGGTGCTGACTCATCTCCTCATGAGTTCCTGTAGCCTCTACATTCTGGGCAGTCTGCCCCAGCTAGGAATCCTCTCTGCTCTTGACCATAGATGGGTTGCCTCATCTGAATAATGTCACCTACCTCACGGTACTGTGGAAGTGACATGAAATGAGTATGAGCAAGCACTTTGTAGACTATCACATGTAGTGCACATCTTATTTACTGTTCGTAGATATCTACCCTTTTTTTGTTGCAATCTTCTTGAGGCGGGGATCGTATTTTCCTCCAAAAGACCCTCAACAGTGCTGGATTCATGGCACATGTTCACGAAATACTTCTGGCTGGACAGCCTTATTTTATTAATTTAGTTATTTTTAGAGAGGGGGTGGAAGGGCAGCGGAATTTGGGGGGGTGGAATCTTAAGCAGGCTCTATGCCTAGCACAGAGCCCAACGCAGGGCTCAATCTCATGACCCTGAGATCGTGATCTGGGCCAAAATCAAGAGTCAGACACTTAACCGACTGAGCCACCCAGGCACCTCTGGATAAACAATGTAAATGTTTTTTTCTTCTAGGAGCTATTCATCATTGATGAAAGTTGAGAACATGTCTTCAAATCAGGTATGTTCATGTTATTTGCTTCAGTGTTGTGCTGTGAAATAATTAAGAGTTTTTAATAATTGGGTGACTAGTCAATACTGATTCACATGTTGCTGATGGCTTGGCGTGATTTGGCAACCATCAAACATTCAAGTGGATTCTATTAGGCACCATCCCTCCTTCCCTGAGGACTTCTCACGTGTTTTTAAGTAGGTCATCTCATGGAAAAAGACTGTTGGAATTTGTTGTGGAGTGCGGGTCTGTTCCAGCACTTTCCTGAACCTTATTTCCCTTTTTCTAGTTGCTACATGCAGAAATGCCCTTATTAATACTCTATATTAATGTGACTGTAAATTCTGTATTATAACAACCGAAAACAAAATTGTCACCTTTAATTAAAAGATAAAATCAAAATATTAACCCCAAGATCTTACCTGCAGCCTAAGTGATAGCATTGATTTCATGCTTTTCAGGACCTCCGATAAGGAGACATGGAGCTCCATATTAGAGTACTGAAAGAATTTTCTTAGCATCAGCATCTAATAATTTTATTGGAACTATGTCAGGGACTTACTGTCCCAGAGTACTATCTTCTGAAAATCTATTTTGAAGTGGATGGCGCACAATTTAGCTATTACTTAACAAGCTGCAGAAAATTGAAACTGGGTGGATATGTTTGCTGTTACTTTGCATGTAGCATAGTTTATAAATACAGTTGACCCTTGAACAACCCAGGGGTTTGGGCATCAACCCCCTCTACACAGTTGAAAATCTGGATATAACTTTTGACTTCCCCAGAACTTTAACTACTATTGACCAGAAGCCTTACCTGTAACGTAAACAGTCAGTTGACACATATTTTGTATGTTATGTGTACTATGTACCATATTCATGCAATCTGGTCAGCTTAGAGAAAAGACCATAAAATCATAGGGAAGAGAAAATACATTTAGAGCCCCAAATCGTATTTATTGAAAAAGCTGTGTGAGTAGTAGACCCATGTGGTTCAAACACATGTTGTTCAGGAGTCAACTCTATACACTTCAGATCTGTGTTGTTCAGGATACTCGCCTCTACTTACATGTGGTCATTTAAATGTAATTAAAATTTGATTTCCTTTAAAAACTCAGTTTCTCAGTCATACTAGCCACTTGTGGTCCAGTGGTTGCCATATTGGTCAGTGCAGAAATTGAACATTTCCACCATCACAGAAAATAGCATTAAACATTACTGCCTTAGATGCTTAGAAATAATTAACAGAATTTAAGATCTCTTAAAGGTCATTTAGTCAAACCCCATAGGGTAATTCATCACTTGGGGTTGTTAGTAGGATTTTACCTTGTTCATAAGAACAATATTCTTATTCCTATCTCTGAATTTATGAGGCTCCTTTGTCAGAGTCAGAGATGTAGCTTTGTAATTTATTCCTGAAAAATTCAGGAATAGCATTATATAATTAAATACAGCCTTGAATTTGAAGGGTAGAGTCCTAAGCTGTCGTTTATTAAGTAGATAAGCCTGAGAAAGTTCTTTAACCTCTCTGAGGGATTATTCATCAGCAGTGGAAGGGGGACCTGTTACTTCCTGGGTCTGTGCTAAAATGTAAACAAAGGTGTATATGTGAAAGTTATCTCTGAATAGAAACGGTCATTGTTATTTCTTATCACTATAGTCTTTAGTTGCTGTTTTTGGGACAGAGTTTCAGGATTAATGATGATATGTATTTAATCCCTTCTGAAAACTACTCTTAGATTTCTTGGAACTCTTAAAATAGCTTCACAGTGAAGCAGAATTCTTTAACATACCCTCAGTCTAATGTCTTTGTTGTGGGTTATTGTTGCTTATCAGAATTTTCTTTTATTTAGAGGCTATTTTCCAGCAGAAATCTGGCACCTGTATTATGTTAATCTGAGGCATATTCATTTCCATCATTGTGGATTTTAAAAATATGGACATTCTGGAATTAATATAGATGCACATATATATGTACACACACACATGTTCTGTATACACATTAATACATGATCTCATTAGCGACAGATGTTAAAAGCTCTAGGGTTAGCAAGTCAGTTTTGTAGACCAAAGGATTACTAACTCTTACCTTTCCTCTCTCCTGAGCTTCAGGTTTCAATCAGATTCACATTTCCAAGAAAGTCTTCCATTGGGTGTTTTTACTCTTTCTCGCAATGGAAGGACTCTTAACAGCTTTCCCCCATACTTCAAAAGGATAGGTCTATAGGTCTTTTTTTTTTTTTAAGATTTTATTTATTCATGAGAGACACAGAGAGGGGATGGGGCAGAGACACAGGCAGAGGGAGAAGCAGGCTCTATGCAGGGAACCTGATATGGGACTCAATCTTGGGACTCTAGTATCACACCCTGGGCCAAAGACAAGCGCCAAACCGCTGAGCCACCCAGGCATCCCCAAAAGGATAGGTCTTAATTCTCCTTGTAACCATCTTCTGTTTAGGGGATACAGACCTTATTCAGTTTGCCTCCATGATCGCTTGATCTTCAGATGCAGCTTTGTGTTTATGTAAGGTAGGACTTGAGTTTTAATTTGGCTTATATAAAATCATCAGGAAAAATGTGAATCTTCCACTCTGAAGTTGATTTTAATTTTGAGCTTTTGTTCTCCTATTTAGAATAATCCTCTTCAGTCGGTAACTTCTTCCTAATCTTTCTAAATTTGGTATTAGTGAATAGTTCCTTTCAATTCAGTTTTATTTGCTAATCACTTTATAGGTGGATGACAGGAAGCTTGTCTTGCTATATTGAAAAACATATTGACTCTTAAAGTAAAGGGGACCTAAATGTAAAAATTGTCCAAATAGAGGCACCTGGGTGGCTCAGTTGGTTAAACTTGGGATTTCAGCTCAGGTCGTGATCTCAGTGTCATGGAATCAAGGCCCGTGTCCATGCTGGAGCCTGCTTGGGATTCTCTCTCTCCCTCTGCCCTTCCCTACTCCCTGTTCTCACACATGCTCTCTCTTTCTTAACAACAACAAAAAAAAGGAGTTCACATTAAGTCTTGAATCTCCAATGTATACTTAAAAGATACCATAATCTCCATTACCAGCAGACACGTGGGACAGACACTGCAAATCTGACTCACAGAGCCTAGGGAGTGACACCCTTTCATTGTCACCAACCCAAATTATCTTAAGAGTGTTTTTCCCAATGTTTGGGATCTAATACTTACCTGCCATGCTAGATGGTGACTCTTTGAACATCTTTAATGCTAGGATTTCTGCTTAGGACTGACTCTAGGACAGTCACAGTTCCGGTTCTTGTATAGAACACCAACATTAGTTCGCTCTTCATACAACTATCAAAAGCATTTTTACTGTGGCCTCAGTTCGTTGTGCTCATTGAAGGGAACTGGAGATCACACCAGACTTCAGAAACCATCGTTTCCTGCCTATATTTCTGTCTTTACTAAGAGCTATTAAGAAGGAGCAGAGTGTATACATCTGGAACCCTGAGCCTTCTCCCCTTCTCTAACAGCTCAGGTATCAGGCCATGGGTAAGAGAAGCTACAGCAAGGGATAAGTTCAGGTGGTGACATTTGCAAGCAAATGTCCCAGACTTAGATACTTAGTGAATGTTGGCATCCAGAGCAGTTTTTTCAGGGTGTGCAATAGCTCATAAAGGAGTCTGGGGCTCTACTCTTGTCCTTGGTCTTTAGGACTTGTCTCTAAGCCACACAGTAAAATCAGTGCCTTTATACTGATTATATATATCAGTGTGTGTGTGTGTGTGTGTGTGTGTGTGTGTGTGTGTGTGTGTGTAACGTGTATATATATATCAGTATACATATATGATATATATATACACATATCATCACATAAGATTTTTTAATTAAACTTGTCAGGCCACCTAACTTGGTAGTAGCCTATGGCTTCCTAATCACTTTTTCTATTAAAAAAAAAAAAAAAGGAAAGAAAAGAAATATCCATCTTGTGACAACCTTGAGGCTCAAAATAATGGAATTCAGGTCAAAAATGTGTTAGCCTATTGGCAGCATTGGTGGCATAAGGATATGAGGCAGGATCTGCTTGGATTCATATTTTGGTATGTTTGTTGAAGGAGCAATCCGTTTTCTTTGTGTCACACTTATTACGTCCTATCCTAGGCCAGGTGAACCTTTACTTCATAATTTGGAAACCGTTGGGCACTTGTTGCTATATGTAATTCAGGCCATGTTAAGACACCGTAGAAATTCAACACCTACTTTAAGATAGAGAAGTGGTGAGTGCATGTAATGATTTTACTTTCTGAACTCTGCAGTTACGCATAAGGAAGCTTGTTACTTAATAATTGTGTACATTTTAAAAATTGAGTTATTTATTTTGAAAGCTTTTACAGTTTCACCTTTTTGTTTTCTACAGGATGGCAATGACTCTGATGAATTCATGTGAATGGAGGAAAGGACCTTTGAAAGATGTGAATTACAGGACAGTTTCAGATGGTCTGATTTCACCTGTATTCAGAGATACAAAAAAACAACTAAAATTCTACCTTCATTCTGCACAAATACTACCAACGTTGGAGTTAAAAAAAAAAAAAAAGTGTTCCCTTTTTTGCTGACAGAAAAGGATCAGATATTTATAATATATTTGGACTTGAAAACAGCATATAACTTTAGGAAAGTGAAAATATTTTTGCTGAAACATGTCTTGGTACCTCATGAAAGTTGGCTGCCCCTGTTCCTGGGATAGACTTTAGAACAAACCAGCTCTGCAAAGTATTTGTTCCTGTGATCTGTCCCTGAAAACAGATGTCTTGAAAAACTTTTCATATTTCTTAAAATAGCTTCACTTCTGTTAAGAAGAATGTATCAGTGAGCAATATATGCAAACGTTGCCCTCAACCCTCATTTCCTGACTAGAACAAAAATGCTTATGGGTTTTGATGGTGATAGTGATATTTTCAGAAGATTGCTGGCTTCAGCATTCTCGTCCCATTGTGCCGTGTGAGTCTCTTTGCAGAGTTGTCCGCGGCTCTCATTTTGTCCTGGCTTCTGTCTTGCACATCCGTTCTCTGAGCGAGGGCCTCCCCCTAGGTCCCATCATGCTTAGAGAAGTAGTCCACATTAATCAAAGTTGAGCATGTGGCAGTGTTTACCTGAGCACCTAGTAACCCAAGCCACATACGTACAACTTCAGGCTCCAGAGCCATGTCTCAGCACCAAGTGAAGATATGGGGAAGAATGATCTGAATCATTTTCAGAATGTGTAAGTTACCTGATTTTTGCCTTGGGATGCAGCAGAAAGCAAAAGTCCCACATTGGGGTTATACTTTTAGAAAGAATGAGGCATTTTACGAGCCAACAAATTAACTTGTTTATTTACCTTGAAATAATATTTACTTTGAGTTGTATCTCCAGAGTTCAGATTTCTCAGTTGTAGGTCCAGTAATGTAATAGGTAACAGGACTCCTCATCTGAACCACCTGCTCTCCAGGGGGATTCTGAATAGAAGGTGTATTTTTATTGCAATCCCTGTAGGAAGAGATAAAACAAAACATGAAAGGGGAAGAAGAAAAGCCTGCAGGTCAGGAGGCATACAAATTCATATTTTAACCACACCCAGAACTCTACACAACCTTTTTATTCTTAACTGTATTCTAGCCCAGCAAAAGTTATCCTTCTCCAACAAATACTCTACCTGTAAGAGCACTTTGGAACTGTGGGTAAAACTAAAGACTTCAGTGTTTCTATTTATCCCAAGTTGGTGTGTGAGGTTGAACTGGAAAATTGCCCTGAGGCATACCTCAGCCAGATTTTGAGAGGGGGGGTATGGGAGATGACTCCAGAAATTAGTGATTGTGTGTATGTGTGTGTGTGTGTGTGTCTGTGTCTAATAACATTCAGCCTGGAGTTCCGTGATTTTAGAAATGTAAAAATAAAGAATCATTTTCTATTTGGAAGGACATTAATATATGAACTCTTAGAATTTGCTCTTTATCCCCATCCCCACACTGGTTCTGGGGTGATCTGGCTGTAAAAAATCCTCATCCATCTTAGGCTCAGCATGGCAGCTTCTAGAGGCTATCCTCTATCTCCCTCACTGCCACATGTGTCTCTCCCTCAGATGCCCATGGGGTCCGAGTGGATGACCTTTCCCAAACCCTCTCTGGATTGAGTGGAAACGCACATGGCCCCTGCCCGCCACGAGAGGCACATCTTACACTGTGGCAAACATCTAGAACGGGGATCTTGGCTCTGGCATCACCTGTGTCCCCTCAGCCTGCCACTGCTGCTGAAGGACTCCCCTGTACCATGCCCCACCCCCCCTGCCATGACAGCAGATACGGTTAGAGCTTTTGAAATAGATGACTGTTTTTAGTGTAGTGTGAGAGATCCTGGGGTCCAAATGTTAAACATATCCTAATTATCACCTCACACTGGTTTAAAATGTCAGAGCCTCTCCTCTGCATTCTCTTAGTTGAATTCCTAGCTCTCAAGCTTCCTGAGTGGCTCTGTGTATTGGGCAGTCTTTTCCCCAGCACCCATGTTCCCAAAAAAAAGAAAAGCAAGGACCTGTTCTCTTGGTGTTGGTTCCGTACAGGGCGTTACAGGTCACACTGTTGGCCCTAAAGCCATCTTTCTTCCTAGTGGCCTGTTAACTGTACTTCCTATAGGAAAATTCCTAATCATTATTTTGATGAGCTGTGCCCTTGATCAGATCCATGGGTCTGAGGGTGTCTCTTTTTAACTGTGTCTCATTTCCCCACTCAGATCTGCAGGCTGCGGGTGAGGTTCACATTATCATTTAATTTGTTAAACAAAGTCGACTCTGTTTTACTCTTAACAGCTGTAGAATCCATTTCTTATCAGCCTTTGTTGATCTGGGGTCAAGATCTTGGGCCGAAGGAGATCAGACACAGTGCTGGTGCTGAAACGCATATGGGGAAGCTTACTTACCAAAGTACGGAAGGTTTTGTTTGACATTAGCAGAATAGGCAACAAACTTTAGCTGAAGGCAGTAGCTCTTGTTTATTTTTGTTGTTTTATATTTAACTCTTTCTCCTAGCACAGCTTTTGCTGAGCCTTTTAACTGTTCAGAGCCACGGGTTGCCCCACTCAGAAAGGAAGGTGTCAGGTGTACAAAGGGCAGGAGTAGGAAGACATCAGCTCTAGCTTCCAGCTGTGGACCAGAGCCCTCCCCTGGACCCCCCACCTTCGCCTCTGAGAGGCAAAGCCCTTGGTCTCTGGGCTAGAATAGATTCTAGGGGAAACTGCACAGGACAGGGAAATAGAACACCCTTCTAGTGATATTGAAGCCTGCCTTTTCTCTGTTTGATTTCAAATACGGCATTGTGAACGACAAATCCCATGCTCAGAATGATCATGGTCAAGTGAGTGGGCAACCTTTGATTTTAAAGAAGCCTATAAACAAACTATAATATAATCGGAAGTGTAAAATTAGAAACTGAAATTCCAAGCTACATTTCCTCTCAACCCCTCTAACTGCAATAAGTATGGCAGCTCAGAAATGAGGACACCACTGCCAGCGCCCAAGCAGGCTCCCATTCCACTTTCACTTAGACCTCTTCTCTGCTCGGCACCCGTGGGCCCAGCACGGGGCAGGAGGCTTTATGTGCACTCTTGTATTTCACGAACGAGAAGATGCCAACTACATATCCATCACATCCGGGATGAGCAATATGTAAAATACAATAAAAGCTTTTAGTTTGAGTAGAACCAAGTGTGTGTGTGTGATTTTACTTTTCACTTTGCTTCCCCAAGCCTCTGCCTCACTGATGGGATGTGCATACTTCTTTTAGATGAGTAGGAAGAAGGAGGTTGGTGGCTGCCTGAAATGACGCCCTCTAAATGGTCAGGTTTGCTTCTTAGCAGGAGGAAAGGAATACATCAGGGTGAAGGGAAGATTGCCCAGGAGTTCCAGGAAGAGAAGCAAAGAGCCTGGAGCTCAAGGGCCAGGATTGAGCACTGGTATTTGAAATTTACCACTTGATACCCTGCCTTCGAATTCCTAGGGGTCTGCTGAGATTTTAACCAGGATGAGGCTACATATGTGAAGACTTGCTGGGATGGTATCTTTCTTTTTTTTTTTTTTTTTAAGATTTTGTTTATTTGAGAGAGAAAGCACAAGTCGGGGAGCGGCAGAGGGAGAAGTAGACTCCTCACTGAGCAGGAAGCTTGTGGTGGGGCTCCATCCCAGGACCCTGAGATCATAACCTGAGCTGAAGTCCCAAGTTGAACCAACTGAGCCACCCAGGCGCCCTGAAATGGTACCCGTAAAGAATGTAGTGGCTTTGGACCAGTGTTCTTTACAGATTCACCCTTTCCGTGCTGGTGCTTGTTCTGTGCCTGAGTGCATCTGCAGGGAGAGGTCCTGGGGTAGAGGGAGCTGCAGAAACAGTCAAGTGTCGCTCTCAACTGCAAAAGCATATATGAATTCTTTTTTTTTAAAGATTTTATTTATTCATGATGGAGAGAGGGAGAGGCAGGCTCCGTGCTGGGAGCCCAACGTGGGACTCGATCCCGGGACTCCAGGACCGCGCCCTGGGCCAAAGGCAGGCGCTAAACCGCTGAGCCACCCAGGGATCCTGCATATATGAATTCTTAAATGATTATTAGAAGACATTTGAGTCCTATTTCTCACTAGTCGGGGCAATGCTTACTTTTGGTTGTAACTGCCTCAGCTATGAAAGTTCCTGGATTTCTATTTCTGAGTAAATTAACTGATACGGGGAATATAGGTTGAAACCAGAATTCTTACACCCAAACTGTAGAGATACGTGCATATACTTGGTGGACTCGGGAGTCCACTGAAAATACAAATACCCATCTGACACCATACGGTAACTGCAGTTTATAATTAAAATAGATTTAACCTCTTTTTCTGGCTCACGTTGATTGCTTCATTCTTTCTGATTTCACAGTATCACTTACTTGAGGAACTTCCCACCTTAGTGGTTGTGACTGTAGTTCTGCCCCGGAGCCAGATGAAATAAGAAACTTCTCTGCTGCTGGCAGGCACCGACTGGCACTGACCTGGCATTTTCTGCCTTTGTCTGTCGATAGCCAAGGAATGGAGGCCAAGGGAAATGAAGGCTCACCCTTCCTATCTTATGTTTACTTGTTTCCAAACTGGTGAGTGGGTGTCGATATTTAAGGCTGAAAAAAAAAATCTCCTAGGTCAGTATGCGTTTTCATTCCCACATCAACCCCATCCTGTAACCACTGCAGTAAAAATATAAGACTAATGGCCTGACATTTCACATCCTGCCTGGCTGAGGCCTTAGGCGCCCGCTCTCCTGCTGGTATTTTGGGTTCTGCTTCTGCAGTCTGCCTTGCATAGAACAAGCTAACCTTTGCTTCTGATTCCTGGGATCTGTTCGGAGAATAGGATCTTTCAGCCACTCAAGGCTGGTCCGTTAGTCTTGAACCTTTCTAGCTCCTCGGCCAAATCCAGGGTCAGCAGGTCTAAACCACAGACTGAAAAAGGTCAAGAGAAAAATATTGTTAGAGGCAGTGCCCCTTACCCAGCTCAGTCTTCCCAGAATTTTCTTCTGTGGTGAAGCCCTCAGCTTTGCTCTGTCCCTTTAAGACTTGACTTTTTCTTTTATATCGTTAATGTCCTCAGTATTGGTGAGACGTATGTAACTTAGCCAAAACTAGAATTGCTTTAAGAAGAGACTTTGGAGGGACCCATGGATGGCTCAGCAGTTTAGTGTCTCCCTTCGGCCCGGGGCGTGATCCTGGAGTCCCTGGAGCAAGTCCCACATGGGGCTCCCAGCGTGGAGCCTGCTTCTCCCTCTGCCTGTTTCTCTGCCTCTGTGTGTGTGTGTGTGTGTCTCATGAATAAATAAATAAAATCTTTTTTTAAAAAAAGTTAAAAAAAAAAAAAGTCTTGGAGCTCTTCTAGTTCATTTTCCCTTCATTCATAAGCCAGTTCAAAACTCCACTCCTCGGGGCAACTCCCTGCTTGGCCTCACCTGCCAGTATCCACTTGGATTTGGCCCTGGAGTGCTCAGCGTTACCCTCTCTGTTTGCTCTGGTAACTCAGGTTGCACTGGAGCTGCAATCAGGGGATGCCCTGACCCCACTTCCCTCAGCCTGGAAGGCACCCCAGCCTGAGAGCTGGGCCTGGACTTTTATCTTCACTGCCTCCAACATCCTGTGTGACCTCGGGTGGCTTAATCAACCTCTCCAAAATCCTGTTTCTTCTGGCAGGGTTTCTAAGCTCCACTGTTCCTTCATCCCTGCCCTATGGCCCCTGGGAAGAGGACTGTATAGAGTTAGCAGCTTGGGCCTGGACAGCATGTTCAAGGTATAACCAGTAGGGAATGACTCCCAGTACTTCATTATCTCCCCTCCCTCTGTCCAAGTGAAAGCGACATTCACATCCAGGAGGCTGTCGCCCTGGACTGAGATCGTGCACCACTATGACTTTGACCTCTTTGCCAGTGAGAGTGCCTGACCATGTTGGTTATGCCAAAGGGGAGATCACCTACATCAATGAGTACAGCAACCGGCCCATCTTCAGCCAGCCACTATACGTTGGCTTATGTGAGGATGTCACTGTGGGGACCCCTGTGCTGACAGTTCTGCTCCAGACCTCACATGAAACTGTGTGGGCCCTCCTCTCCTTGCCTTTGCTGTCTGCTGGTCTATCCACCTCACTTCTGAGAGGCTTCATTTCCTCATATGCAAAATGGGCGTGAGACTTCCCAAAGTTGCTGTCAAGAGGTGTGAATGTTGGATGTGAAAGCATCCCCTGAGCAACCCCACCCACCATCGTGTCCCAGCCTCTCCAAAGGTGCTTCCGGAGCTCCTAGCAAGTGGCAAGTTTTGTGGCTTCTCCCACCACCCTGCCAGGCCTGGTCTTTGCTGCCCCTGCCTTTTTCCCAGGGTCAGCCTGGTCTTTCTACTGCCTTTGCTGCAGGAGGGGCTGAAGTTATGGCTCTCTGCTCAGACACTGTGAAATTCCTTCTCCCTGGCCTTCTCTGGGATGTTATTAAAATGTTTCAATTTGGTCACAGAGAAAGCTTTATGGGTGCCCATAGTTAGAAAATATTTCCTTTTTCAATAAGAAAGGGGAAGGTGGTCCATATTCCTGTTCCCTTACCCCCAAAGTGAGGCTCTGCTTGGTCCCTCTTCTGCCATGGTGAAAACCATTATCCACCATGTTTAAAACCAGTTAATGATTGAAGATTTGTAATAGAGTAAAACTTTGGTGAACAGGACAACATGGTGATTACCTGGACTTTTTCTTCCTCGCTTTTCAGACAACTGCTCATATAGCAGGGATTAAGAAAGTACAGGAAACTCAAACCCTCCCTCACTTCAGCTTGCCCACTCTTGCCTCCAGGCGCTGTGAATGATCTCCACTGGAGAAGGGCCCCTCACCCCCCAGGATCTCCTAGGATTCTGAGTTGGGAAGAATGTTTAAAATGTTTTTACTCAGGGACACCTGGGTGGCTCAGCAGTTGAGCGTCTGCCTTCGGCCCAGGGCGTGATCCCAGGGTCCAGGGATCAAGTCCCACATCGGGCTCCCAGCATGGAGCCTGTTTCTCCTCCCTCTGCCTCCCATGAATAAATAAATAAAATATTTTTTAAAATGTTTGCACTTCTATGAATTAGGTACACAGGGTTCAGAATTCAAAAGGTGTAAAAGGGCAGAGGGCAGAGATTTTTTTAGGTCAATGAAAATGCTCTGTATGATACTGTAGAGTGGACACACGTCAGTATACATTTGTCCAAACCCATAGACTGTACGCCAAGAATGAACCACAAGGTAAAATGGACTCTGGGTGATTATGACGTGTCAGTGGATGTCCATCAATGGTAGCAAATGTACCCCTCTGGTGGGAAGTTGATAGTGGGGGAGGCTGTGTGTAGGTGTGGGGGTAGGTGGAAATTGGAAAGCTCTGTATCTTCTGCTCAATTATGCAGTGAACCTAAAACTACTCTAACAAATAAACACTATTTAAGAGAAGAAAAGGGTACAGAGTGATGTGTTCTCAGTTCCTTCTTGGAGGCAAACAATGTTACCAGTTTTGGGGTGGTTTTTTGTTTTTTATCAAAGGTAGAATTTCTCTGTCTGGACTCAGGCCAGCTTGGTAATTCTGCCCACTTCTTGGGTGACTATGTCCAGCTAAGGAGGGAGGAGAGGCTTCTCTTTACCTTTGCCTCCTGGGGCACCTAATCCAAAATGCCTAGCCACTTCCCAGACATCACACCTGGCTACTGGGGCTTAGGGGCAGGTAATGAGTTCCGAAATGGAGAGGAACAAGAGGACTAGGAGTGCCTTGGTGTCCCCACCCACAAAACAAAGTCTGCTTGGACACCAAGTAAAGGGGCAGATTTTCTCTTGATGAACTCCTGTGTTCTAGTTCAATCTGAGCTCAGGGGAGAAGGAACACAAGGAAGGAAGAGATCTGCTTGCTTTCATCTCAGTTTGGGGTGGTAGAGGAGGTGAGGACAAAACTGGCCTCAAGCAACTCAAGATGTCCTTGCCCCAACGCCCCTGCGACTGCCCCCGCCACCTGCTACCTTCACTACCCAGCATCCCAGTGCTTCTTCCTCCTGCGACAGAAGGAAAGGGAGGAAAGATCTAGTGTGGGTGGGGATGGGCACAAGAATGTGAAGGAAAGGGAACTGTACACCATTTCCATACCTAGATTTTGTTTATTTTTTATTTTTTAAAAATATGTTATTTTTTTCACGAGAGACACAGAGACAGGCAGAGACATAGGCAGAGGGAGAAGCAGGATCACCATGGGGAGCCTGATGTGGGACTCCATCTCGGGACCCCCGGATCATGACCTGAGCCGCAGGCCGACTTTCAACCACTGAGTCACCCAGGTGTCCCTCCATGCCTAGATTTTACCTTTAGGAGTGGGGGTTTTAGGATAAAACTCAGCTCCTTTTCTATGTGACCCAGCACAAGTCAGCTGTCCCCTCTGGGCTTCCTTTTGCCCACTGAAAAATGAGAACTAGGATGAGAGCAGGGTAAATTCCAGTGCAGTGGGGGTCAGGCAGGTGATGGGAACAAGGGCCAGCAAGGTGGGCAAGTACATACACCCACCACGAGTGAGCTTCTGAAGGGAGTGGCTACTTCTCAGCTCTGGCCAACAATCACCAGGGGGAAACAAGATTTTATTAACGGATTCATCAGAGGGGCTGAAATTGATAGAACAGGAAACAAGAAGTGACTGTTTCCTTCTAGGCCTTTCTTCAGCAGAATTCTGGGTTCTCTTGTCCACCTTTTGATGACGTATTGGACCAATAGGTCCAATTGACTTTCTGATCAAATGCCCAAAATAGGAACGTTCCATTTCAAAATTACAACTTCCTTTTAGGTATGAAAAAATGTTATCATTTAAATCAAAACTTGAATCCCAAATATAATTCAAAACTTCAACTCACCTGCTAGCTTAGGTCTGACTGGTCACTACCTCTTCCAGCTGCTTCTCTCTTCCCTAGAGGCTGGCTCTTCTAGAAGCTGATGTGATCTCAGTGGATCTAGCAGAGGCTAGAAAGGTAGATAAGACAGGTTCAGGCCTTTTGTGACTGGTACTATTGTAATCTCATTATTGGAGTGTCTTGTAACTGAAATGTGGGTGTACTCACCTGCGTACTGCTCTGAGCTTTACGACTTCGTGAATATCCAATAGCAAATTACATCATGCATCTGATTTTTAAGTCAAATTTGTATATGTTAGCTCAGAATTATTTAACACGCCTGAGCCAAACCAGGCCTGTCTGTGGGCTCTCACTTGAGGGCTGGCTTAAAGCAGGTTTGAGGGTCTCTTCCAGTCATTGTCATCTGCAAAGTTCCGATTTTCTTAGATTGAATAAGAACCACTGGAAGTCATCCAAGCTTTCCTCTTACAGTCAGGGGGAACTCCTTCCTTTCCCCTCTAGGACTTCTGGATGCCAGATGCCTCCTGAAAATGAATTCTCCTGGGCAGACACCACCAGTGTCCTGCAGAAAAGAGACTTGAAGGGAAGGGCCAGCAGGTGGCAGGAGGGAATAGCACAGGTCTCAGCGTAGGTGCAGTTGTAGTTCCAGCTGTCACCTTTGTGAGTCCGTACTGTGTTCTTGCATTTGTATAGGTGGAGAAACACAGGACCTCCAGGATCCCTCCAGCACCAAGAATTTTGAAGCACGTCTGCAAAAGCTATGCTTTGGTGCGCGGGTAGGTGGGAGGGAGGGGTCTCAAAGCCCTTTGCCATTGAAATCTTAGAAATGTGGGGTAGAGGGCGCCTGAATCTTCTAAACCAATACCATGTATTGATCTAAAAAGAAAATGGCTGTCAAAACCATTTAAAAACAGATTTCTTTTGTTTTGGATTTTGCTTCTAGCTTTCCCCCATGAGTATTTATGCACAGGTTTCAAAGAATCATGCATTTTCATAGAAATGTAGCCAGTGGAGTTTGGAAGGGACCTTGGAGGTCACCTAAGCTGATTATGATCTTCTGTGCCCTTTAGGAAATCCGGTAACAGAACTCTTCCAGTGTCAGCATGAATGCATTTGGAGACAGGAAGCCCAGTACTTTCTAAAGCCATTTATCTAGGGGCGCCTAGGTGGCACGGTACATTAAGTGCCTGACTCTTGGTTTCTGCTCAGATCGTGATCTCAGGGGCATGAGATCAAGCCCCATGTTGAGCCCTGCATTGGGCTCCACACTCAGCACAGAGTCTGCTGGAGAGTCTCTCTCCTTCTTCCTCTACCCCTCCTGTGCATGCTGTCTCAAATAAATAAGTCTTAAAAAAAAAAAAAAAAAGATCTAAAGCCATGTATCTATTAGAAAGTTACTTATGAAGCCAAACAGGTCTCATGGTGACTTCTATCCAACATTTTGTCTTCTGGAGCCACACCCAGGCCAGGTTGAATTCCTTTTCTATGAACAGCCTTTAAAGGTTGAAACATGTCAGTTGCCCCCTGCGACTGTGCCTAAACATCCCATTAGCAGAAAAAACAGGCATCTGAGGACAGAGGATGACCCATCACATCACATGGGGCAAGTGCCCCTCACTCCCTAGTTTGCCTAACTCCCATGTAAAGAGCAGCTTCCTAATGGTTCACGGTCCATGGCCTTGGCCCCAGAGGCTTGCACCGAGCAGGGGTGGATCATGTAGCCTCAATCACTTGACTCTTTGACTGACGCTGTCAGCTAAGTCCCCAAAGTCTTTTCCATACATCATGATGATTAGACTCTCTGGACTTTGGGGAGTTTATTTGGATTCGAAGACTTTAGACCCATGGTTAGATGGATTGATTTTTTTTTTTTCTGTAAAACGTAACAAACACCCAAAGGAATGCATGGAAAGATACAATCACTTGGAATCTTATTGAAACTTTTTCCTATGGTTTTGTTTCATTACTTAATATAATGTGTTTAATGAATTTTCCCCATTAAAGATATCTTGTGAGAGTCCACTGACTTATTTCTGGCTTTAATTATTTACCCCAAAATAATCCCCTTTACAAATATTACCTACATATTTGTTAACATTCCTTCTATATTATAATCCAAAAATTTGGGAAAACATAAAATGTGGAAGGTCTCAGGCTAGTACCTTTAGCAAACTTCTAGAACCATCCTTTCTGATTGAAATTAATTATTTAGCACTTTTTAGAGACAGCCTCCCAGTAACTAATTCTCTTATTTTTAAAAAATATTTTATTATTTATTTATTTATTCATGAGAGACACAGAGAGAAGCAGAGACACAGGTAGAGGGAGAAGCAGGCTCCATGCAGGGAGCCTGATGTGGGACTCGATCCCGGACCCTGGGATCATGCCCTGAGCCAAAGGCAGAAGCTCAACCACTGAGCCACCCAGGCAGCCCAGTAACTAATCCTCTTAATTTTACTTTAATACAGACCATATTTTTCTACTTGCTCACATGAGTATCAGAAGACACCTTGTTTGAAATCCACATTAAATGGATTTATGACACTTTCCTGATTTACTCATTCAGCAACCTTGTCAAAATGAGACTTAGAGAACTTGTACTGGCTCCTAGTAATTGCTGTAACATTTTCTACATCACATAAAGTTGCCCTGTAGTCATTCTGCCAGAGATGATGGCAAACTCACCAAACCTATGGTTGTAGGAAATCACCTTTGACTCTCAGAAATTTAGAACTCCACCTTCTAATCTGTTGCCTTCCATGAGTTCTGAGTTCACAAATAACACTTGGGTGACCTCCCTTTGCAAGGTTTCAGTACCTGGAATGTCATTTGCTTGGGCCAGGGAGTTCTAACTTGGAGGGGATGAGAGTAATCAGCTGGGACAAGGAGGGCATTTTTATTACAGAGAGGAGAACAAAGCTCTTAATGATCAGGTTCCAGAAAGTGGCAGATGAAGTAATTTTCAGAAACTGGCAATGAGTGGGATTAAGAATTTGAGGATGAAGGAGCAAGGTTGCAATATCCACTAGAGTAATGAAAGCGTGCTTTTATGAGAAATGCATGAGATTGCCAAAAGGAAATAGTAGAGTTAAGATGATTTTGTAGTCGGTCTATTTAACATGGAATGATAACCCTCTCCACCAGCCAACTCCCAGCCAAGGAGCAGGAAAGGAGAAAGAAGACAGGATAGTCTAGGACTGACAATACAGCAAGAAAGGGGGAAATTTAGGTGAGTTTAGGCCATTTGTGGGGGCAACACCAAAGAGGCTGAGGCGATCAGGGACTCCAGTCCCCAGGGGATGGAAATCAGGTGGAACAAAGGGAGGTGTGAACTGGGGAAGATGGGGGGTGGTTATGTGACTGGTGGTTTAACGAGAGGTGAGTTTGGTTATGGTAGGAAAGGGAAGGCCCTGAGGAGGAGATGCACAGAGTAGGGTGGCGTATGGCCTGGGAAGTGGTGCTGTCTGCTGCTGAAGACGTCAAGAGGGTGGGAATAGGCTCAGGTGGGGGCATCCCTATGCAGGTGAGCACCACTGACGGTCAGGGCACCAGGCCCACACACTAGGTGCCAGAGTCACTGGAGATGAAAGGGAAAGTTCCAGAGCCAGATGGCATGATCTTCAAAGGAGGAGCAGGGGAATAGCAATGGGTTAATGGTCTGGATGCTATAGCAGGGAACAAGGCAGTTTCCCACATGGCCCTAGAATGTGATGGCAGTGGGTTCCCCAAATGTCTCCAAAGGACAGAGGAAAGCCACTTTGACTAAAGAAAAGGAAAAAGAGCAAAGGAGAGAAAGACATTGAGAGTGAATGGAAATTCACAGTAATGAAGCTGGAATGGCAGGGCTCTGGGAGTCAGACTTTCAAGAATGAGGCTGAGGCCTGTGGGGAGCTGCAGGACCTAGCAGTGGAGCTGGTGGTTGTTTTTTCAAGAAGACATGCTGTGGATAATATAGAGGAAGTCACAAAGAGTTGGCGGGTCTGTTGAGGAGCAGGAGTGATCTTGTTGCAGCCTCACGCTGCCCTGAGGGGTGGAGATGATCTCTCTTTCATGAATGCAGCAGCCCAGAGTAGATATGAACATAAAAGACGAGTGCCCTGCAAGCAGAGCCCGCCTGGGTCTTTACTCATCTCCAAAACCCACAGGAGCCGCTACCCAGCATGCGGAGTTCATTAACAAGACGATTTCTGGTGAGCTTTCCAGGGCATACAAAATATGTGAGACCTTTAAAAACACGTGTCTGAATCCAGATTAAAATAGAAACCAGCACAATCTAATATATTTACTTAACTCATGTCTACAAATGTAATACTAGGATCCCTTCCTTATGCTTAGATTGAGCGCTCATAAACATTCCATTTTAAACTTGTAACTTAGCAATACACATTGGTTATTGAGAAATCGTGATTGAGTTCATCAAAGCCAGACAACATCTGAATCATCCTTGGGTCAAGGCTGAGCTTCAGGATCCTGATTTTTCCTGGCAAGACCTTCAGTCTCACAGACTTTATCTCACTAGGGCTAATTTCAATGATTATTAATCATGGCCTTGAGCCACTAACCCCTGAAACCCAGGGAACTTTATAGGCAATAAGCCAACCTTGCCCCCATTCTGGCTTCAGTTTTCTAAATTTTTTGCTTTTTTACCCCCTTATTTTATTTTTCTCCCTAGCATTTATCACATCTGCCATATTATATATTTCTTGTCTATTTGTTGGGCTCGATTCCACATAGGCTCCATAAGAGTAGGGATTTTGTTAACCAAGCACCCCAGCATCTAGAGCAGCGCTTGGCTCATACTAGGCGCTCAATAAAACATTTGTTCAATGAACGAAATTTTCAAAAGTGAAGTTGAAAAAGTTCAGCTTTAAGTTTAAAAAAAGTTTAAAATATTTTAAATTTTACAGCACATATGAGTATATATTTAGTGGGTGATATGAATGCATCTTGCTGCATCTTGCTGTATTTAACGTGAGGCTGGAGGGGGCTTCTAAAAAAAGTAACAGGGGCTTGGATGACTTTTAAATGGGCTCGATGGGCAGTCCCAGTGGCTCAGTGGTCTGGTGCCACCTTCAGCCCAGGGTGTGATCCTGGGGACTGGGGATCGAGTCCCATGTCGGGCTCCCCTGCGTGGAACCTGCTTCTCCCTCTGCCTGTGTCTCTGCTTCTCTCTCTGTCTCTGTGTATCTCATGAATAAATAAATAAAATCTTTTAAAATAAATAAATAAAAAATAAATGGGCTTGCTCATGAAATGAATGAATGAATGAATGAAGCTGGAAAGGGCCTTAGAGATGAGTGAGACAGAGATGTGCTCTGATTTCACCATCCAGGGAATTGCAAAGGTGGGACTGGAACCAGAATCCTGACTCCACAGCCTGTACTCTCTTTGTAGCCTCCATCCTGTGTCCCTCTTTCCCCCACCCCCCACCAGCTCCACGCACAGTGGGCGGAGGGTGTGGTGAGCATCTTAGCGGGGATGGGCATGAGGTCAATGATGCTTAAGTTGTAGAGTCAAGTCACTTGCACAGACTTATACCTAAGGTCTATACTTTTGCATTTGCAATGTTGTGTTCCTCTTCTTTAAAAGTGCATCCTGACAGATTGTATCAGCTTCAGGCTTCCCCAGAATTGGGATCCACCCAGTTTTGGGCACAGACTGAATGGCCTACCTCACTCCCCACTCCCACCCCATACACATATCTATAAAGGACTGATCCACCCACCTTTCAGGCCCATCAGGGCCCAAAGTTGGAGAACAGACAAGATTCACCAAAAGGTGCTATTTTTAGGCCATGGCTTAGTAAGGACCTGCAACAATCTCATTGGAGAGGTTGAAAATAGAGTGGTTTGGGGGACAAATCCCTCCTTTTCCTGCATGAGTTCTGGCATTGCTGAAGAGATAAGGGAAGGGGTAGGCCTTGGCAAGCCAACTATCCTGTGGGCTGGGATGGTAGTCAGGGAGAGAATGAGGTCCTGCCCAGGGCACCTATTCCCTCTGCATCTTCCACCCCCTAATATGGTGCTGAGAAGACCTGACCTTCATGCTCAAAGAACAAAGGAGAAGTCTGGGGTCGGAGGCAGTGACCGTGGCTCCACCTAGCTTCTGCTGCCTCCAAACCATCAGCCTCACCTGGAATCTTCTGAGCCTTGGGTAAGGCTGGAGACCCAGCCTCCATTACCAGGGCTGCTCAGCACCTCTTGACCTAAGCTTACTAAGGTCAGGTGCACTTTCTCACCCAGAGGATACCCAGCCTTGGAGCCCCCTGCCTTCTCTCTGTAATCTCCATAACCCCAAACCTAGGTCCTCCAGGTCCCCTCCCATCCTTTGAGCCAGCCAAGGCCTTGTTCATCCTTGAAGGCTTTGCTCTCTCTGATCTGCTGCAGGCTGAGTTACCTGTTCTTTCTCTGTGTTCCTTGGTTTTCTGGAATTATCTATATTTCACACTTCTCAAAGTAAATAGTTATCAATTATTTATACCCAGGAAGCAAGGACTATGCCTTTTATCTCTTAAATCTAAAGATGTTTTGGTAGCAGAAGTTCAAACAAGTGAGGAGGGTTGGCTATGTAAAGGCAGTTGGGAATGGAGACAATTCATTTGCGAAGGGCCAAACTTGCTTTTTTAACTGCAAAAACGTAAAAAGCATAGGGGAAAAAGCAATTACAAAGAATTGACTAAGTGCCTCCTCTGTGCCAGGTACAGTGTTTTTCATCCTTAAGACTCCTTTGCTAGTATGCACATTAAACAGATGGGAACGCAGACCGTGAGAAGCGAAGCCACTCACTCAGCATCACACAGCCTGGGCTTTACCAGTCAGGGAAGAAATCATCACTCACCACCACCCCCTCCCATCCCCTCCACCCCCGCCCCATCCTCCCTGTGTGGACAGGATCACACATGCTGCCCTTTCCCTGTCTTCAAAACCTCCACCGCCTAACAATCTCCCAGAGTGGAACAACCTGCATTTCTTCTTGCAGGGGAACTAGCTTCTCTTGGCATTAAAATTCTTCCTAAGGTGTCACATTCCAAACATAATGATCTTGTACTTGTGTCTGGAGACTGTGGGGTGTCTGAGCCTAGCTGATTTAAGAGGAAGGGAAAGTGATTATTCTTTCCCTTTCAGGAGAACATAAGAATTATTTTCTGGGGCACCTGAGTGGCTCAGTTGGTTAAGCGGGCGTCTGTGTGAGGTTCTCTCTCCCTTTCCCTCTGTCCCTCCTTGCCTCTCTCTCTCTTTCTCTCTCTCTCTAAAATAAAATAAATAAATAAAATCTCTTTTTTTTAAAAAGAATTATTTTCTGTGTTTCTGAAGTTAGTTATAGGAGTATACACACCTTACTTCAAAGAAGGGGAGAGAATGTAATGTAAAAGCTTGAGATTTTTGCTTTTATCCAGTCATCTGGGTGCTGTGAAATTCTGATGAATTCTAGTGGAGGGTGAGGAGACGTGGGGCATCTCCCCACTCCACCCAGAGTCCTTCTGTCTTCAGCTGATGAAGGGCTGTGCTTACACTTGTGTATTGCATCTTTTGCAGCTTAAATGAATTATTCCACTGTTCTGGATACTTTTCCCAAGAGATACTCCTGCATTGCCCAAGGGGCGGGCCTACAATTATGCCAACAGTCCAGCTGAAGTTTCGGGAACAATGTTGCTGGTGAGAGTTCCTTAAACTTCTGAGCTCTCTGGGATTCTGTTCAGGTAGAAAAGCTATAGACCCAAATTTGTTTGAAATCCATTGTTTGCCCAGAAAGATCTTCCCGGCTGGTCTAACATTTTGGGGAATATTTTTTTCAATTCAAATGAATTAGGTAAATTTTTCACTACATCTGACCCTTTCCCATCTTGCTTGAGGATCTGCAGAAGTAGCTAACTTTCCGCAAAGACACTTCTGAAGTTGCTAGAGGTAGACACATCCACAGTGACAAGTGATCAAATGACAAAGTTCCCTGAGAGCCCAGGGGAGGGGGCGATTAACCAGCATGGGCCAAGGAAGCTTCCACAGAGAAGGCTGAGTTTGAGCTTAGTTTTAAAGTAGAACTCACTAGTTCTGGAAGAACATTCTTGGTAGAGGGTCTTCATGGAAGCAAGGCCATAGGAGGGGAAGCACATGCTATTAGATAAGGTACCTGCTGAGTGCTCAGCACAATCTGAGTACCTACTGAGTACCCATGTGTTCATGGTAGTAATGGAACCCGAGGGACGGCCTGAGGGGGCAGGGTAGAAGGGGTGTGACTGGAGATAAGAACAGCAAGGAAGCTTGCTTGAGATAGGAGGACAGACCGAACGAAAGGCCACGATGAGGTTTAGGCAGAGTAGGGACATGGTCAGACCTCTTAAAATTGGTTTATTTTAATCAATACTTGCATGGTTTGAAATAAAAATTATATCAAAAGATATGCATTGAGAAGTTTTGTCCTTGTCCCTGACTCCAACCATTCCCTTTCCCACACCCTGGTGCCTTAGTTTATCACTTTTTACTTGGGTTTTTAAAAAATTATTCTGATGTTTATATCTACATTTACACCTATCCCTGTATCTGTAGCTACACTATATCTCTATTTTATTTTGAAGCAGTTTCGTTCTTATGGAAAAGTTGCAAAAATGCTGCGAAGAAAAAAAAAAAAATGCTGCGAAGAACGTCACCCAGAGCCCCCCTTTATGTTAAACCAATTGCTCTAGTGATATTCTAGTACTGGCTCCAATGCAGTCTGGGGGTACACATCACACCCAGCTGTCATGCCTGGCTAGTTACCTTCAGTCTGTAACAGGTCCTCCTTGAATTTCAGACCCGGGGTGTATTTTTTTAGGATTATAAAGCCAGCCTTTGTAGAAGATCCTGCGATTTGGATTCATTCAATATTTCCTTGGGATTAGACACAGATTATGCATTTTGCAGGTCAGGAATAGCGCAGAAGTGATGCTCTGTGTTCTTGTTACACCTTATTTGATGTCACTTGTTGACTTGTTCCATTCTTGGTGGTGTTAGTTTCAATCACTTAATTAAGATGGTGTTTGCCAGGTTTTTCCACTGGAAATCTACATATTTCCTACTTTGTACCAAAAAGAAACTTGGTGTGGTGATCCTTTGAGACTATGTGATTATTCTATTTCTTATTCCACTCTCACCTACTAGTTTTAACATCCAACAATTTTGTTTTGGTCTGATTTAATTATTCCTATGGTGGAGATGAAGTGGGTTTTTTTTTTTAAACTTCATTATTCCTTTGTATGTATTATATGGCATTTAATTATGTGGAAGAGGTTTCTCTTCTTGCAATCTATTTATTAGTTTGTTTACATATATCAGTGTGGATTTCTTATTTTAAGTAATGGATTAAACATCTATTAATATCATTGTTTTGATGATTAAATTGTTCTAGATTTGACACACAGGAGCCCCTGCAAGCTAGTTTCCACGTCCTTTTACATCTTCCCATTGTTCTTTGGGAATTTCCTTAATTTCTGGTACTACAAGAAAGAAAGAAGGAAAGAAAGAAAGAAAGAAAGAAAGAAAGAAAGAAGAAAGAGAAAAAAGAAAAGAAAGGTTAAGTTCCAGGCTCATCTTGTATTTCCATTGCTCCAGCCTTGGAATCAGACATTTTTTCATGAACTCCTTGTTCGTTTTAGTAGAGAGAGGTATTTAAAGGTCAGGGCCATTTAGATGTCAGAGCCAGATGTGCTCATTTCTGCTGGGGTGCACTGATCTCAAGCCCTCTTAGTGGAGATACACACATGTACCCCTTACATGTCCATTATCTACTATCTATCTATCTGGTTCTTGTAAAATAAATCTGCTAGATCATGAATTCACACTGATACTTTCTATTTCAATCTATACTTCAGCGTTCATTCTTCCTTTCCCCCTTTTCATATTTACACTGACTGTCTCTGTCAACTAGAGAGCTGACTCCCATTGTCCTCAATTTATTTGCTTATTTGTTCAATCCCATTAGGATCAAATCCCATTCATGTAGCCAACCACTGGGCTTCCCCAGCCACAAGCTCTAATGCCATTTTTGTGTGGCTCACCATTACTAGCCATCTCAGCCAACACACATATACACACACACACACACACACTTTTCTTTTTTTTTAAGGAATTGGCTCAGCAGTTGTAGGGCTTGGCTGGCTAGAAATCCAAAAAAGAGTTGATATTGTAATTTTCAATCAGTAGACTGAAACCTCAGGCAAAATTTCTATGTTGCAGTCAAGAGGCAGAAGACCTTCCTCTTTGGGAGACTATAGTCTTTAGTCTTAAGGCTTTCAACTGATTAAATGAGGCCTACCTGAGTAATGGAGGGTAACCTACTTTAATCACAGTCTTTACTGATGTAAATGTTAATCAATCTAAAAAATACCTGCATAGCAATCTCTAGACAGGTATTTGATGAGATAACCAAGGACCATGGCCTACCCAAGTTGATGCACAGAAGTAACTACTTTAGTAGCATAGTAGCATAATCAATGTGTGGTGCGTAGTATAACAAATAGTCCCTACATCTCAAAAAATATGTTTTGCTTTTTGTGGGGTTTTTTTGCTTACAACAATCTGGTATTGGTTGGCAGATCCTTCAAGAACTTTGCTTCTAATTAGTACTTCTACCATCCACTAAAATTTTGGAAAGCTCTATAGGATCCTATGCACCAGTAGGTACAAAAAGAGAAAGAATGGTGAATGGCCCATGGGACAATTTTATGGGCCAGGAACATTTGGGAAAACAACTAGCTAGTGTCTGCCCTTTATATGTATACATGGGCCTGCATTTTGATTTCTCATTAATATGTCCTGGAGATCTTTCTTATTAATATATTTCTTATTTCATTTATTTTATTTACTTATTTATTTATTTTTAAGATTGTATTCATTTATTCATGAGAGATATATAGAGAGAGGCAGAGATGTAGGCAGAGGGAGGAGAAGCAGGTTCCATGCAGGGAGCTCAATGGGGGACTCCATCCCAGGACTCCAGGATCATGTCCTGAGCCAAAGGCAGACACTCAACCACTGAGCCACCCAGGCATCCCAATATATTTCTTTCTTTAAAAAATAAATCTATATAGTATTCCATTTTATAGATGTACCTTAGTTTATTTAATCAGTCCCATTTAGATAGGCACTTGGATTGACTCCAATCTGTAGGAATGTTGAAATTAATGATCAATAACACTGTTTAGCATTATTTTACACATGTGCACATAAATCTGCAGGATAAATTCTCACAAGGGGTTTATTGGTTTAAAGATGGAAGTGCACTGTAATTTGGATAAATTTGCCAAATTACCCCTTTGGGAGCATTTCTCTTGTTAAGAGTTAAATTCATCACTCTCTTACAGGCCATTTGTATTTCGTTTTCTCTCTTTGTTTCCAACCTTCTTGACTTCTTGATCTGTAGGACATCTGCTACTAGGGAGATTATTAGCTCTGTCTGTGATGTAAGTTGCAAACCCTTATCCCACTTTTTAATTTCCCTTTGGATTTTGCATAAAGGATATTTTCAATGTGGAAAATTTTTATTTTTATATAACTGAGTTTCTTAATCTTTTCTTTTTTTGGTTTCTAGATATTTAATTATCATTAGAAAGCCTTCCCCATTGTGAAAGACCATGGAGAATGGGTCAGAGCAGGGCCAGCCCAGAGGCAGAGAAACCAGTTAGGCAGAGAAATGTTGTTACAATTGTGAGGATGGAGAGAAGGATGTATTTGTCACCAATGAGGTGACAGGGTGGTATAGAGGGTGGAGCAAGAGTGGAGAAAGAGAAGGGGTGATAGTAATCAAGGTTTCCGGCCAGATAGTGTTGCTAAGAATGTAATAAGGTTTCCTATTGTTTTGGATATTTGGGCTGATTTGAGGAGTGTCGGGGGTGAGGTGGGGGGGTGGGCTTAGAATGGAATTTGTCAGGAAGTTGTTTTACTTATACCTTATTCACCTTCTTGTGTCTGGGTGCTATTAAGTTTTGTGCAATTAAAAAACAATTTACATCATAGAGTAATTAAGACAGGCTTCTCATGTTTCCAAAGGCAATATAGAGCTCCCTCAAATCAAGAAGTCCAAAAAGACATTAAGGGCCAAAAAGGAAAAGTACAAATGGCTTATAACATAGGAAAAGAAGAGCACTTGATTGGCTCAGTCAGTAGAGCGTGTGACCCTTGATATCAGGGTTGTGAGTTCAAGCCCCACTTTGGGAGTGGAACCTACTTAAAATAACAATAACAACAACCAAACAAAACAAAACCATATAAAAAGATGATCAGTTGTACTCATAATATAAGAAACGTAAACTTAACTACACAGAGGTATCACTTCTTAATCTATCCAACAGGAAAATGCTAAAAGTTTGACCAAGTATTTTGATTCTGATAATTCCAGAAGACAGGGAGCAGATTTTATCTTGATCCCTGAGTGAGATCTTTGGATCCCAGGATGCTTTGAATCAAACGCCCTAAGAACATAGTGGAGTAGAGAAAAAATATCTTGCTTTCTTTTTCTCCTTTCTGTGGCTTGCATAGTTGTTTTTTGTTTTGTTTTGTTTTGGTTTGGTTTTTGGTTTGTTTGTTTGTTTTTGTCACCATGTCGCTCTGTCAGGTTCATTCTTTCTTCCTACCTTGCTAAGTTATTTATTTACCAGCAAATATTTATTGAGCATCCATTATTCACCAAGTACCATTTTAGGTGTTTGAGATACTGTGTTGACTAAAACAGAAAAGTTCTTGACGGGCTTCACAGAGCTGCAAATTGAATCCATTCTTCTCTTCCTGCATTTCTCCATCATAATTCTGTTTCCCTACAGTTTCTGCTTCCTCAAACTTTGGTTTATCATGAGTCCTCATGGTCGCATGTTTTCATGATTGTCTTAACATCTTGTATTTTTAAGATTTATTTATTTATTTGATACATATAGAGAGAGCAAGGGGAGAGATAGGGAGAGAGAGAATCCTTAAAGGAGACTCCCCACTGAATGTGAAGCCCAACATAGGGCTCAAACCCAGGAACCTGAGATCATGACCTGAGCTGAAATTAAGAGTTGGACGTTTAACCAACTGAGCCACCCTGGCGCCCCTGTCTCGACATCTTGATGGACATTTGTATCATCCCTAATCTTTTACTATTACAAACAGTGCTGCAACAAATATCCTTGAACACATATCTTTTCATATTTATGCTGGTATTGTGTCTTTGGGATAGATTCCTAGATGTGGGGTTTGTGGGTCAACAGGTAATTCTATATGTAAGTAGACTTATCTAGAAATTTACGTGGTATGTCTATAATGAGTAATAAAATATTACATGGTAGTAAAGTATCCAATATATGTTAGTAGATATTGCTAAATTCCTCTTAAAAGAGGTTATATGGTTTTTGTGGTTTTTCCATCCTTTTTTCTGACCATCTAACTTTTTGGACCTCTCTACTCTATGCAGCACTCATCCCAAACTAGCCTCCTTTGGACAGTTCTTCCTGCTAAAATTTCTTACCACTCTCAGTTCTCTATTCTCCTCTAATTACCCCTAAATTACAAAGGCAAATGAAACGAACAAACAACCACGTTTTGAGTTGGTCGCTTAATCACACTGAGAGTAAGATTTTAATTGACCTAGAAAGCATAGTGATTTGGCTGTACACTCTTAGTTAGAAATACCCTATGGATTAAAAGAACTCTAAAAGATCTTAACCTTGTTTCACCATATTATTCACAATGGTATTGGTTTTGTTATTCTGAAACTATTAAATATATAGTGAGGAGAAGTAAATACATAATAATCTTTTAAAAAAATTTTTTTAAACTTATGAGAGACGCACAGAGAGAGGCAAAAACATAGACAGAGGGGGAAGGAGGTTCTCCTGCAGGGAGCCTGATGCGGGACTTGATCCCAGCATCCTGGGATCATAACCTGAGCTGAATGAAGTCAGATGCTCAACCATTGAGTCACCCACGTGCTCCTTTAGTAATAATCTTGATGTCAGGAGTCAAGATTTTTAGCTTAAGAGAAAAAAGATAAAAATATGGAATCAAATAAGTTAAATAAAATTGTGTACTCCTTCTAAATCTGAGTTGGAAATATTATATATACTCAACAAGTATTTTCTCTTTATTTAAAGAAAAAAATATAGCTATTCTTCCTTTTCCTCATCTTCTGCTTACCTTTCATTTCTCTTCCTTTCTTTTCTTTCTTTTTCTCTTTTTTAAGATTTTATTTATTTATTTGAGAGAGACAGCACAAACTGGGGTGGGGGCAGCAGCAGAAGCAGAGGGAGAAGCAGACTCCCCACTGAGCAGGGAGCATGATGCAGGGCTCAATCCCAGGACCCCGGGATCATGCTCTGAGCCAAAGGCAGACAGTTAACTGACTGAACCACCGAGGCACACCTCTTCTTTTCTTTTCTTGAATAATTCACTTCTAAAACCACAATGTGCAGCTGAGGAGTAAAATAGATATCCATGCTGTGGTTTGGGGACAGCGGAGACCAGAGAGTACAGAGTGTGTCCTTGTGGATGGGTGCACTGCCAGTGTTGGGGTCAGAGCTGAGCAGGACAAGGAGAGTGCCTGTAAAGAGGAGCATCTTGACACAGGGTATTGGAATGTGGGCAGGATGAAGAGGGTATCCATATAGTTAATGGCAGTACCTGAAGTGCAGTCAGTGCCCCAGTAGGGTGGGCAGAGTGATCCTCATAGGAGACTAAGTGGCAGCTGCTATGGGATATTGTGGAGGACTGATTCAATAAGTAAATACATTACAGATAATGGGAGCAATTGTCTAACCATTGGAAAAAAAGGTATTACAAATACAGAAAGAGAAAAGCAGAATGGATCCTGTGGTGTTAGTTTGGAATTGAGCGCTATAGAAATAGAAATAAATATAGATTTGTGTGTATGTACACACATATATCTCCCCTATGTCCACTGAGAAAAGTTCTGTGAATGCAGACACCCCAGAAAGCAATAAGCCCATCTAGAGTCCTGATCTTGTTTTCTAAATACCATTCTATACTAAAAGAAGCTGGATTTTTCTTTTCTTTTTTTTTTTTTTTTTGAATTTTTTTTTAATTTATTTATTTATGATAGTCACAGAGAGAGAGAGAGAGAGAGGCAGAGACACAGGCAGAGGGAGAAGCAGGCTCCATGCACCGGGAGCCCGACGTGGGATTCGATCCCGGGTCTCCAGGATCGCGCCCTGGGCCAAAGGCAGGCGCTAAACCGCTGCGCCACCCAGGGATCCCTGGATTTTTCTTTTTAATAAATGGTTTATTTCACAGCTGGGATGGGCAAAGGACAAGATGGACCTAGAACATAATGGGTACAAGTCAGAGAGGCACAGAGCTAGTCTGAAGGAGCATCTACTAATCATATCTTTGACAATTTGAGCACCAAACTAAATAATGTTTGCAATGGATTATAATCCATTTAATAAAATAGGAAAACTTGAGTCTACACAATATAAATGTATAAATAATTAAACTGAAAGTTGGACAACAAGTTTTTAGAATACCTCTCCACAAAATAGGTATTGGTTACAAAGGGCAAAAGAGTTACTTTACAATGGAGAAAGTTAGCGATACTACATTAATCAAGTGATAAAAACAAACATCATTTGTAATTCATCATATTGAAATCAGGTGTCACCTAATAAGATGCAGTGTTGTCACTTCTGTGATATTTTTGCCCTAGATGCATAACCTGAATCTAATCCTGAGGAAACATCAGACTAACACAAACTGTAGGACATTCCACGAAATGGCTGCACTAGAATCCTCAAACATCAAGGGCATGATTTTTAAGGAAAGATGGAGAACTGTTCTAGACTGGAAGAGACTAAAGAAACATAACAGCTATACAATGTGTGATTGTATATGGATTTCTTGTTACTTTTTTTTTTTTTTTTGGATCTCTTGTTATAAAAGACAACGAGACCATGACAAAACATCCTCATTTTGATGATTGTGCTGTTCTTGTGGGGGAAAATATTTTTGTTTGTTGGAAATACAGCTAAAGGATTTGGGAGTTATAGGATATTCATGCCAGAAATTTACTTTAAAATTATTTTGGGAGGAGGGGAGTTCTTTGTACTTTACTTGCAAACCTTTTATAAGTTTGATTTTTTTCAAAACTAAAAGTGATAGCAAAAAATATATGTATTTCCTAGCTCTATGCATTAAAAATAATCAGGGCTGCATGAGTGGCTCAGTCAGTTAAGCATCCAACTCGATTTTAGCTCACGTTATGAGTCAGAGTCCTGGGATTAAGCCGCACATCAGGCTCCACCCTCAACGGAATCTGCTTGAGGATTCTCTCCTTCTCCCTGTGTTCGTCCCCTCACTTTCTTTCTCTCTCTCTGAAACCAATCAATCTTTAAAAATAATTAGAAGCTGTGATCAACCAGTAGCAATGAGTGCCTCCTGTGCCCAGATTATGAATTCTAAATATCATTTTCCACCAAAAGGAGTCAGAATTCCTTAAAGAGCACCGAAATAGGGATCCCTGGGTGGCGCAGCGGTTTGGCGCCTGCCTTTGGCCCAGGGTGTGATCCTGGAGACCTGGGATCGAATCCCACGTCGAGCTTCCGGTGCATGGAGCCTGCTTCTCCCTCTGCCTGTGTCTCTGCCTCTCTCTCTCTCTCTGTGTGACTATCATAAATAAATTTTAAAAATTAAAAAAAAAAGAGCACCGAAATATAGGTCCAAGACTAAAAACATACAAGATAAGCCAAAAACATATTATCATTCCTGAAAGCAAGGAAACCAGCAATGACTATTAAGGTTGGGTTGGAAGAATACAGGAACAAACTTGAAGAGGCCAAAGATGGGACTATTTGACCACAAGTAAGAATAATAAGTACAGGGACGCCTGGGTGGCTCAGCGGTTGAGTGTCTGCCTTTGGCTCAGGGTATGATCCTGGAGTCCCAGGATTGAGTCTCACATTGGGCTCCCTGTATGGAGCCTCCTTCTCTCTCCCTCTGCCTGTGTCTCTGTCTCTCTGTCTCTGTGTCTCCCATGAATAAATAAATAAAATCTTTAAAAAAAAAAAAGAAGTGCAATAGGTTGAAACACATCCAAATTGTTAAAACCCACGAGTTCATAATAATGATAAAAACAATAAAAAGAACTCATAGGTCATCTTTGCATGACATATGAGGGGCAGGCAAAGTATTCTGAACACTAGGGGAAAAAAGGAAGGGAAAAAAGAATTCAATCTGCCTTTCCTAGAGGAATTTTATACCATTATTGGAGGTAATCATTATTTGAGTTTAGATAGTCTTCTCTCTGTAAGAATTCCTCAAGGTAATCATTATTTAAGGATAAAGTCTTCTCTCTGTAAGAATTCTAGCTGGTAAGTGAAGATGCAACACTAAAATCATCATGCTGCAAAACCCTTATGAGCTAGTGGACCTAAATAATGATCATAAATTTTCACTAATATCAGAAAAAGATCAGTAGATATTATGCACTTCTTAATGATACAACATCACCCACAAAGAATTTTTGTTAAAAAAAATCATACCGCATATGTATATATCTATGTGAGAGTTTACTGTCAGGAAATATCTGGGGCAGAGGAACAGGTTTTAAAAATGTGACCAGCATAATTGAGAATATGGGAAACTCTAGAGAGGAAAAAATGACCTGGTTTTGTCAACAAATCAAGTTCAGAAGAAAAACGTGGGAGCAGGAACGTGTAGTTTCAAAGAGATTTAAGAGACGTAATAGCCAAATCTATGTGAACATTGGGGGGAAATTTGGACACTGACTGAATACCTTATGATAGTATGGATTTGCTTCAAAACAATCTATTTGTGGAGAGGAGAAGTGGAGTAAGCAATGACACAGTGGAAAGAAGTATATAAATAAACCATGGGTTTATTTCTTTTTTTTTTAAATCTGAGTGATCGGTTCAGAGTAGTTCAATACTCTCTACTTTTTTACTTTTTTTATTTTTAATTTTAGTTTTAATTTTTGGGAGAAAGAGAGAATGCAAGTTGCAGGGGCAGAGAGAGAGCAAGAGAACCTTAAGCAGACTCTGCACTGAGCACTGAGGCTGACGTGGAGCTCGATCTCACAACCCTGAGATCATGACCTGAGCCAAAATCAAGAGTCAGACACTTAACCGACTGAGCCACCCAGGCACCCTTGTTCTCTATTTTTGTTATGCTTTAAATTTTCCATAATAAACATTTCTAAATGTAAGTAAACTCACTATACCTATTGATTTCTGCCTAGGTTGTTCTGGCTCTGGTGCCTCCGTTAACCTGCCTCCCACTACTTCTGAGGGGAGCAGGAGACCCTCTGTCATGTTGTGTTAATGGTATCCCCTTGAACAGAAAACCTTTCCTCTGTCTCCATACAACAATAAGGGAGTAGAAACAAGAGAAAGTGTTGATGAGGTGGGCAGTGTAGGGTCTCCAATAGCAAACATAAAAATTGCTTGTGAGGCTCAAATATCTGAGAGAATATATACGAGAGAGCCTATATGTAGAAAATGATATGCAAATGTAAAGTGAGATTGTTTTTATTTTCAATTCCTTCTCCTGAAAAGAATTTTTCTTGGCCCTAAGCTATAAGGATATAGGGAAAAATTAGTATAAGGGAATTATTCAAGCCTAAGAGACATTTCTCTTTGATTTTCTGCAAGCATATACCACTGAATTTGTTGACCTGGTGATCCTGACATCTGTGTCTTGGCGTAGAGCTACCTAGGCCAGCCCATCAACCAGTCGCTGGGAGGGAGGGAAGAAAGGAGGAACAGTGGGTGGGATTTTGCCCCAGTGACGAAGTATATGAATCAGAGTTGGCTGGAACCATGCATTAGCACTAGGTTGGCCATGCAAATGGCACAGCTGGATTTTCTGGCTCCAGCCCTGGGCCAGCATCCCATGCTTCTGGGCATAGAAGGGCATTTTGGGAAGTCAAGCAGCTGTCCACTTAGCAATGGAGCTCCACTGCTCCTCTGGGTCTGAGGGAATCCAAGGGCGGACAAATGAGTCTGAGCTGAAGTCCGTGGGACTTGAAGCACCATTCCTCCAAACCTTCCCCTTGCCCTGGTATTGAATAACACTATCCAAAGAGGCGCATGGTAGGAGCTTTCTGGACCCAATAAGATCTATTAAAGAGAAAAATAGGGTGTCATAGAAGCCCAGATGGGTGTGTAGAGGCCATGGCACTGTGGGAAAGAAGCTGGGACCTTGTTCTAGTTCTGCCTCTTCCTGGCCTGGTCACCTACTCCTCTTCCCTGGGTCCAAGTCACCCCAGGTCTTAAGGAGGGAAATCTTTTCTTGCAAAATCTCCTTAAGTGATTCTGATAATCACACAGGTTAGAAACTATGTGCTAAACTACATGAAGTCTCCTGCTTCAGTCTGTTCCTGCCTGATCCTTTGCCTTTCTCTGAACTGTGTTCATTAAATTAAATAATGAAATATATGGGAAGTGCTCCTTCAAGGGGTGGGGAGAAAGGAAAACTGACATTTCTTGAGGAGATTTTTGTGCTGGATACTTTACCAACTTCATCTCTGTGCCCTCTGACCAGAAGACAATCATAGACTGTAGATATATTTTCAGCAACTTGCCTTCCTTTCCTTCCCTGACTCTTCCTGACAAGGGTACTCTGCTGGGGTTCTCCTCATACTCTAAGAGCCTGGGGGGTGGTGAGGCAGAGAAGGATAGGAATGAGAACTCACATTTCTTTTTTGTTATTTCATTTACATTTAATTTTTTAAACTAAAAAGTTGTATAAAAGAAACATCTGTATGTGGTTTTGAAAGTCTAATGAAAAACAGTAACCATCTGTTTTACTTCTCCCTACATTCCGAAACCTTTTCCTCACCAACCACCTACACAACCACTTCCACCCATTTCTATTGGTAGTTAACTTCACAATATAAAAATAATATACTACTACTTTTTTCTTGATATGTCAGTTTTAGACATAATATATTTATTGACATTACTGTTATGGTAGTATATGATGTCGGCTCTCATTACATCTGTTGTCTCCCCATCTTCTCAGTGTAGTTAAGTTACTATTTTTTATTTTATATCAATAATCAGGGTTTACATCATTAAGATCTTGTAAGCACTGTTTGCGGCAGAGTCAAGTAGCACACTATGATTGCATTCTCTTTCCTGTATAGTTTTTTGTTTTTCCTGGAGTTACTAATTGCTCTTGTCTTACTTGCATCATTTTCCAGACTTCTTTCCAGAAGCTCCATTATATAATCTACCATATCATTTACATTGCCAGGTCTATGTTTTTTTGTTTTTTGTTTTTCCAGAGAACTCCCTTTCAGAGAACTCAGTATTTCTCCAGCCTGGACAAGTCGTATTCTAGCTCTGCTGTAGAGTCCTCTAAGATGTTTTTTTTTCACTACTCCTCTAGGTTGCAATCCCATTTCCTGGAATCTATGACTTCTCTCTAGATTTACTTTTTCGTTTTGCTGGTCCCTATTCTCCCATAGTTTCCTAAGTACATTTGGATGGGAACTAAATTTTCTGAATCTTGGCATGTTCAGAAAACATTTCTCTCCTCCTCTCATACTAGGCTAATAGATTAACTGAATACAGAAAACAATTTTCTATCATTATTTTAAGATACATTTAAGAATCCAGTGTCTTTCTTAATCCTTTGTGTATTTTTTTCTTTCTTCTGTCTTTAGAAGCTTGTAAGTTCTTGCTTTATATTTGGTGTCCTGAAATTTTAGGATCAAACTTTTAGGTTTAGATTTTTTAAAGTTCTTTGTTCTGGGCTCTTGGTAGGTTCTTTTAATCCAGTGACATGTACTCTTTAGTTCTGCAAAAAAAGAAATTCCTTCTATTGTTTATTTCATAAGTTCTTCTTTTCCATTTTCTCTTTCCCTGGAATTTCTGCTAGTCAGTTGTTGAGCCCCTTGCATTGATCCCTTAACTATCTTATCTTTTCTCTCTTATACCTAAATTCTACTTTTTTGGAAATATCTTCAATCTTATCTTCTAACCCTTCTATTGAATGTTTTCTTTTATTTTTTAATTTCTAAGAACTCTTTTTGTTAAATGATTATTCTTTTTGCATAGCACCTTGTTCTTGTTTTATGGCCTCTCATATTTCTATGAATATGTGAGATCTATCGTTCATATTTAAGAATGAGAAACCACAAAAGTTGACTGTAAGTTCTGTGTTGCTTATCACTTTAGGATGAATGAAATGAGACTTGGCCATTTCTTTGTAAGACACCACCCCCAGAATATTAGTATCTGAGAGTTTTTTCCTCAGGCACCATTCGGATCTCTTGTTGTCTCTTGCCTCGTTCACTCCAAGAGCCTTCTTCTAACAGTCTCTTCACATTCTCATATTTTCTCTCCTTCAGTCAGGTCTTCATCCTGGAGCCACATCTCATTTCCCTGCTGAAAGCCTCTATTATAGTGTAGACTTGGGCATGGAACTCAAGCATGGATAGCCAACCTCCACTGTCCTCTTCAGCCTCTCTCTTCCCTAATATCCTTGCTACCACACATGCTCCATTTCTGGGCATTCTGAATGATTTCTGTTCATCTGATTAGGCCATACTTTCTTTTACTGCCACATCCATGCACATGTTCCTCTTTGCTTTCCTTTCTTTTCAAAAACTCCTTCCTATATTACCAAACTCTGCTTAGATGCCATATCCATGAAAGATTTTCCTTGTCCCCAAACTACTATGTGTTTCTATATATAGCCCTAGGGTAGCACTACTAGTCCTTGCTAAACTATAAGCTCCTTTGGAACAAGGACAATAGTTTGATTACTATTGCATCCCCAGTGCCTAGCACAGCACTTGGCACATAGTAGGCACTCAACAAATAGCTGTTGAACAAATAAACATATGAATAAATGATTGGATTCCCATATTCATATGCAGGAATTGAGGTTTGGAGAGGCCAAGCAAATCATCCAAGTTCACCCAGCTGGGATCTGGATTGAAGTCCCTTTTGGTTCCAAACCCTGGGAGGGCCCCTGTTTGACAATAGGCATATAATCTTTGAAGCTGCACTTACTTCCCTAGGCCCTGGCCTCTGGCTCAGATATGTTAACCTTGGCCCCCCAGGGATTAAATTTCCAGTGTCCTCTGGGGTGGCTTTACCACCAGCATTATTTTCAGCTGCTCCTGCCTGGGTCTGCCAACATCCTGCAGTGGGTTCCTGCTAGCCAATGCCCGTTATAAAAGACACTAGCCTCAGAGGGAGGCAGAGGGTCATTCCCCATTCTGTACCAGGCTCTTTGGATCTGTGCTTCCTTCCCTCCCCCACTCCTGAACTCACCCTTGCACTCATTTTTCCAGCCCTTGGCACCCATAGAAATTCAGACTATGAGGATTTTTTATGGAGGAAGTGAGTGGGAAATGTGAGAGAGGCAACTTGTTGGTGACCTTACTAATTACTCCCCAAATGAGCAGAGCCGTGAGTTCTATTTTGGCCCATTTCAGAGGACATTGCCCTCTGGGGAGAAGTTAGGGTTGAAAGTTCAGATTATTTTGCAGCTTTTGAAGCAAACATCCACTCAGAAAACATGATGTCACCAAGGATGGTTTGATTACCCTGTAGTGTGCTGGCAGCAAAAACACCCCTCCTTCACCTCCAGCTCACACTCCTTCAGGAGAGAGACAAGAAAAGCATTCATTTCAAAATAGGAATGATGCTCTGAAGGAAGCTGGCCCAGTGTCTTCTTGTTGTATGAGTATGTGTGTGTGGGTTTGTGTGTGTGTATGAGTCAAAGAGAAATAGAGACAGGGAGACAGAGATGGAGACAGAGAGACAGGCTGAGACAGTTCCAGAAATCAGAGATATATAACAAACCAGGGACTCTATAAATGCTTTTATTAACTCTCTCTCCTGTTGAAACCACAGCTAGTTAAAAAAGCTTCCCTCTAGTCCAGCCCAGGCCAAGGTTTTTAATATTGACCCTAAGAAAAGCAAAAGGAGGGACACCTCCATGGCTCAGCTTTGAGCATCTGCCTTCTGCTCAGGTTGTGATCTCTGGTCCTAGGATCGAGTCCCGTATCGGCCTGCCTCTCCTTCTGCCTATGTCTCTGCCTTTCTCTGTGTGTCTCTCATGAATAAATAAATAAAGTCTATTAAAAAAATAAAAGGGAGCATGGACTAAAATTTCTTTTGCTGTCCCTGGTGACTTATGCTCTGAGAGGCCAACATGGATCCCCAAGAATCTGGCAGGAGAACATTAACTCTTCATATCCACACCATTCGTCCTTCACTCTTCCCTCTTTCACTCCTTTTCTTTCTGCTTTGATTCCTTTCTTATTTCAGAAGTTCCTCTCTCTCCTTTTTTCTCACCTTTTGCTTCCTTTTCTTATCCCCTTCTCACCTTAAGCTAATAATACCCATTAGTAGATGCCAATCCCTCATTTTGCTAAAACATCTTATGTGTAGTGCATCATCTAGTGAGAATTGTTTTTTTCCCTTTGAATGTTTTACAAAAGTAACCCTTGCTTTTTGTTAAAAAAGAAATTAGAAAATACAGGTGAGGAAAAACCAAAGAAAAACACAACAAATGTTTTAAAAGTTCACTTCATATTCATATCGTTGACATCTTGGTGTCTGTTCTCCCAGATTTCTTCTTAAGAATAAACGCTTCAAAATCTAGTAGGAGATTCTTCAGGAGTCAGGAGTCCTAGGTCTAGACTTGAAGCTCCATCTTGAGCTCCATCACACACACACACACCCCCGCCCCGCCTCATCTGGATCCCCGTTTCCTTGGCCTACACCTGTATAGCAGGAAAAGGCCTGGCTGTGCCCCCAGTAACCACACCCAGGTTGAGAGACCAGATTTTTCTCTCAAGGAAGCCCCAGCCTGTTGCCTTTTGCCACCATTTCAGGAATCAGACCTAGAGTCTCGGCCTAGCTACACACCCCCTCACATCCCTTTGGGCCTCACCCCTGACTTCTCAGCTTTCACTTTTTCTGCTAACGTGTTGGAAATTGCAGCATGCTCCTGTTTTCCCTCCACCTGCACTAACAAACACAAAGTGCTGCCCCAAGCACTATTACCCACAGTCTAAATGTCCTCCGCCAGGCACAGGGGCTGCCTAATAGCCTGCTGAGGGTTCCTGGGCATGGGTCCCTTCTCCCTTGATGTATCCTGACTGGCAGTACATGGGAGGCTCCTCTCCTGTGTGGCTCAGGGCTGTTTTTTTCCCCTGAAGCATTGTGGCCAAGTTTCCGTGGCCCTGTGCTCAGGGACCCAGGGCCAGGGCTGTGGGTGTGGGCAGCTTTCAGTTCCATGTGGGTTCTCAACAGGAAGGACTTTCATGTGGGTGCCAGCGGGACTCCTGCGCCCAGCTTCGCCCTGGCAGGGTCTGAGGAGGGAGACTGCAAGTGTGAAAAACACTCTGTTTGGGAGCTAGTTGGTGGGAAGGAAAGACAAAAGGGAGGGAGGACAGGCAGGTCAAAGCTTTTGTCCAGGCTGAGACATGACTTTGTGGAAATGAGATGATACAGCCTTTTCCACCCAAGAAGCCTTGGCAGGGACACACGGAAGAAAAGTGTGTTGGGTGGGAATAGAAAACAGTTTCTCAAGGCTGCCTTTGCTCCCTCCCTCTCCCCAGGCTCATGGAGCCTAATCAGGTCAAGCATCCAGCTCTGCTGCCAGACACAGTGGCATTGTCTAAATCCCCGGTCTCCCCAACCCCCATCCCCTCTCCCCACAGAGAACTGAGTTCTGGCAAAGGAGGCCCTGAGGGACAGGCCTGAGAGGACAGAGGCCCAAGGTCTGGGATGCAGGGTCACTCCCTCTGTCACTCTCTCCTTCCTCCCACTGGGTATTTTTCTCCCTGGGAACTGAAGAAGAAAACAAGTCTGCTTCTGGAAAACCTGAAGGCTGTTTTTGTTTACCTAAAGTCACTTTCTTACCAAACTGTTCCCTGGAAGGTCAGCACTAAGCCCAAGCAGTGCTGGCACTTGACAGAGGGTTTAGAAGGTGTTGGGAGAAAGGAAACTGTTGGCTACCTGGGGTCAGATGACTTTAACAGTAGGTAAATGGCAGGCCAGGTGGTGGGGAGTGGAGCTTCCTGGAGATGGGGCTCTGGAAGGTTTTCGCTCTCCATAAAACTTAAATAGGCCTTGTTTATCTGCCTTCCAGAACACTGAACGTCATGGTAGAGAGGCCAGAGCCATGGGCAGGACACAGTGAACTTGGCACTGCCTCTGGCTTCACCTCTCCGGGCCTGTTTGCATGAGGGGATCAAAGCAGAACCTTGAGATCCCTACACACCTGTATTTGTCTGGGACTCTCCCAGTTTTAGTAATGAAGATGTGGGTGGTTGGTCACATCAGTCCCCGACCTCAAGCAGCTCATGGTCTGGAAACAGTGGCAGATGTAATAGCATGTGATGAATGATCGAATAGAGGGTATGAGCATGGGACTTGGTGAAAGTAGAGACTAGCTCTTGCTGGGGCAGCTGGGAAATTTTACCATATCCACACCTGTGGACAATGGGAAGGTAGGGATAGATTTTTTTTTAATCTACTGTATTGAAGTATAATTAAGAATACAACATACATACTTCAATGTACAATGAATTTTGGCAAATCCATATGTCCATGTGACAATGAATCAACTAGAATATTTGCCTCACCTCAGATACTTCCCTAGTGTTCTTTTGCAAACAATCCCATCCTCACCATATCACACCAGGTAGCCATTTACCTGGTTTCTATAACTACAGATTAGTTTTACCTGTTTTAGAATTTCATATAAATAGAATCATATAATCTATGCTCTTTAGAGTCTGACTTCCTTTGCTCAGGTTTCTTTTTTGTGAGATTCACCAAAGATGTATGTATCAGTAGTTGGTTCCTTTTTTTCACTCTGGAATATGGATATATGACAATTTGTTTATTCTTTTATCTATTGATGAACATTTAAATTGTTTCCAGGGCCTTTTCTATTTTGAATAATGCTGTTATGAATACTACATGCAAGTCTTTGTGTCTCTTGAGTAAATACCTAAAAGCAGAATTACTGGGTTATTTATTAGGTTATATGTTCAAATTTACAGAAAACTGCCTGACTTTTCCAAAGTGGTTGTATCATTTTACAATCCCACCATCAACGTATGAGAGTACTGGTTGCTCCACATCCGCATCAACATTTAATATTGTCAGTTTTTAAAATTTAAGCCATTGTAGTGAAATCTCATTGGGGTTTAATTTTCATTTTCCTGATGAATGTAATTGAACACTTCTCATGTACTTCTAGGTCATTCATGTATCTTCTTTCACAAAATGTCTGTTAAAATCTTTTACCTATTTTTAATTTGAGCTGTCTTTTTAAAATTGAATTGCTAGAATTATTTATATATGTTGAATGAAAAACCTTTGTCTAATAAATGTATTGCAAATATCTTCTCCCAGTCTGTGGTTTGTCTTTTTATTTTATTAAAGGTATATTTTGAAGAACAGAGGTTTTTAATTTTGATCAAGTATTATTTATCAAGATTTTTCTTTTATGGCTTGTGACTTTTGTATAGTAAGAAATTTTTGCCTATCACAAGGTCATGAAAACTATCTCTTACGTTTACTTCTAGAAGTTTTATAGATTTAGTTCTTATATTTAGGTCTGTGGTCCATAAAAGATAAATTTTTGTGTACGGTATAAGGTAATGTCAAGCTTAATTTTTTCAATATAGAAAAAAATCATTTGTTGAAAAGACTTTTCTTTCCTTATTGAAATCCTTTGGTGCCTTTGAAGAAAATCAATTGATAGTATATTCAGTTCTATCTGCATTTTCTATTTTGTTTAATCGATCTATATGTTTATCTTTACACTGTCATCACACTTTGATTACTGTTTCTTTAGAGTAACTCTTGATATCACATAGTAAAAGTTCTCTAATTTGACTCCTCTTCAAAATTCTGTTGGCTTTTTCTAGATCCTTTAAATTGTTTCCAGAGTTTTTTCTATTTTGAATAATGTTGTTATGAATATTACATGCAAGTCTTTGTGTCTCTTGAGTAAATACCTAAAAGCGGAATTACTGGGTTATTTGCATTTTCACATATATATTTTAGGATCAGTTTGTCAATTAAAAAATCTGCTGGGATTGTATTGGGTATGCATAGAATCTGTGGATGAATATAGGGAGAACGGACATCTTAATAACACTGAATCTTCTTCTTATATATGTGAACATGATATATATTTCCATTTGTAAAATATGTTAAAATTTGTCTCAGAGATATTTGATAGTTTTCAATATAGAGATCATGCACATCTTTCATAAACTTTTTCCTATATACCTTATGTTTTTATTCCTATTGCTAGATAATTTTTTAAATTTTAGTTTTCTAGTTATTTTGCTCCTGGCTTATAAAAATGCAATGAGTTTTAGTGTATCAGCCATCTATGTCGGGACATTGATAAATTCCCTTACTAATAATTATTTTCTTGTAGATTCCTTAGGATTTTCTACATAAGTAACCCTGCAATCTATGAATAAAGACAATTTTCCATTACTCTTTCCAATACTTATTTCTTTATTTGCCTTATTTCACTGGTGAGGATCTCCAGCAAAATATTGAATAGAAGAATAAGAGATGAGATCCTTGCTTTGTTCCTAATTTAGTAAAAGTCTATAGTCTTTCACCATCAAATATAGGATTAGCTGTAGGGTATTTTTTTTTTTTTAGATTTTATTTATTTATTCATGAGAGACAAAGAGAGAGAGAGAGAGAGAGAGGCAGAGACACAGGCAGAGAGAGAAGCAGGCTCCATGCAGGGAGCCTGACATGGGACTTGATCCCAAGGTCTCCAGGATCAGACCCCAGGCTGAAGGTGGCGCTAAACCACTGAGCCACTGGGGTTGCCCTGTAGGGTATTTTTTATAGATGTTCTTTATCAAGTTGAAAATTTTTCTTTCTATTTATAATTTACTGGGAGTTACTTTTTAAAACCACAAAAGGCTGTTGAATTTTGTTAAATTACTCTTATTCATCTATTGAAAAGGTTATGTAAGCTTTCTCCTTTATTCTGTTAATGTGGTAAATTATCTTGATCAGTTTTCAAATGTTAAAATAATCTCTCATTTCTAGTATAAACTTCACTTGGCTATGGTACTATATATATATATATATATATATATATATATACACATATATACTATCGTTTAATTTTATTTGTTAATATTATTAATTGTACTTGTTAAGAGTTTCATGAAGTTTGGGATCCCTGGGTGGCGCAGCGGTTTGGTGCCTGCCTTTGGCCCAGGGCGCGATCCTGGAGACCCGGGATCGAATCCCACATCGGGCTCCCGGTGCATGGAGCCTGCTTCTCCCTCTGCCTGTGTCTCTGCCTCTCTCTCTCTCTCTCTCTCTGTGACTATCATAAATAAATAAAGATTAAAAAAAATGAAAAAAAAAAAAAAGAGTTTCATGAAGTTTATGTGTCTATAATTCTCTTCATTATAATGCCCTTTTCTGATTTTGTCGCCAGATTTAAACTGGCTTACTCAGTCCATTTAGGTTGCTATAACAAAATACCACAGATTGAGTGGCTTATAAACAACAGACATTTATTTCCCACAGTTCTGGAGTCTGGGAAGTACAAGATCAAGGCACTGGAAGATTTGGTATCTGGTGAGGGCCCATTTCCTGGTTCATAGTCTTCTTTTTGCCATAAAAGGGACATGGGATCTCCCTTAGGTCTTTTTATAAAGGCAATAAACCCCATTTATGATGGCTGTTTCCTCATGAACCAGTTGCCTCTCAAAGGCTCCACCTCCTAAAACCTTTATCTTGCAGGTTAGGATTTCAACATAGGAATTTGGGGGGGAACACAATTATTCAATCCATAGTACTGGCCTCACAAGATCAATTGAGAAGATTCCTCTTTTTCTGTATTTTCTGAAGTAGTTTGTATAAGAATGATGTTAGATCTTAAGTATTTTGTAGAATTCATCTGTGAAACCATCAGAGACTGGTTCTCAGTTTATGAGAAATTTTCTTTAATTAAAAACTCAATTGCTGGAGCACCTGTGGCTCAGTTGGTTGGATGTCTGACTCTTGATGTCAGCTCAGGTCTTGATCTCAGGGTTATGAGTTTGAATCCCATATTGGGCTTCATGTTGGGTGTGGAGCCTACTGAAAAAAAAACATCAATTGCTGTAACACATATAGTACTACTCAGATTTTGAATTTCTTCTTGAGTTAGTTTTTATAAGTAGTGCTATTTGAGGAATAATTCCATTTTATCTAAGTAACCAAATACATTGACATAACATTGTTCATAATATTCCCTTATTTTTTAAATGTTTGTATGATCTATGGTAATAGTATTTTTATTTATATTGAAATTTATATGCTCCATTTTTTATTATTAACCTTTCTAGACATCTATCAATTTTATTAATTTGTCCAAATAACCTATTTTTGGCCTTGTTAACTCTATTGTTTGTATGACTTGTTTCTTGTTCTTTTATTATTCTCTTACTTACTTTAGATTGACTTTGCTCTTCTATATCTAGTTTCTTAAGGTTCTTTTAAACTTTCTTTTTATTCAGTAGAGATATTTAAGGCCATAAATTTCCCTCTAAAAACTGCTTTAGCTGTACCCGATAATTTTATATAGGTTGCATTTTTCTTATTCATTCTAAATGTTTTCGAGGGGCACCTGGATGGCTGAGTTGGTTAAGCATCTGCCTTTGGCTTAGGTCATGATCTCAGTCAGAGTTCTAGGATGGAGCCCTTCATCAGGATCCCTGTTCAGCGGGGATCTTCTTTTCCCTCTCCATCTGCCCCTCACCCGTTCATGTTCTCTTTCTCTCTCTCTCTCTCTCTTTCTCTCTCTCATAAATAAATAAAATCTTTAAAAATAAATAGATAAATAAAAACTTTCTCATCTCTCTTATGATATCTTCTTCACCAAGTTGTTTCTTAGTAGTATGACATTTAATTTTCAAGTATTTGAGGAATATTCTAGATATCTTATTTTCATTGATTTCTAATACAATTACATTATAGTCAGAGATCATTTTATGTAAGATTCCAATCCATTAAAATTTATTTAGACTTAACTTATGACCCAAGATATGTTTTATTTTGATGGCCTATATTTCATTGAAATAAATGTTTATTATGTTCTTATTTGGCATAGCATTCTATAGTTATCAATTCCAGTTGCTTCAGATTTTCTGTATAATTACTAGAGGTTTTTTTGTGTACTTATTTGTCAGTTCCTGAGGGAGGGGTGTTAAAATACCCAACTATGATTGTGAGCTTGTGTATTTCTTTATTTGGTTCTCTTATTTTTGCTTCATGAATTTTGAAGCTCTGTTATTAAGTTTATACATGCATACATTGTTATGTCTTCCTGGTGCATTATCTCTTTTATTTCCTGATATGTTCCTCTTTATCTCCTTTAATGTCCCGAAGTCTGCTTTACCTGTTATTAATATCCCCATTCCAGCTTTCTTATGCATGGTACATCTTTTGCCATCTATCACATCCAATCTATCTTTGTATCTAAAGTACCTCTATGTAGATAGCATCTAATTGGGTCTTTTTCTTTAAAAGATTTTATTTATATATTTGAGAGAGAGAGTGAGCAAGACAGGAGAGAGCACACAAGCTGGGAGAGAAGCAGAGGGAAAAGGAGAATCAGACTCCACGCTGAGCAGGGAGCCTGATGTGGCATTTGATCCCAGGAGCCTGGGATCATGACCTGAGCTGAAGGCAGATATTTAATGGACTAAGCCACTCAGGCACCCCTAATTGGGTCTTTGTTAAAGAACTAGCCTGACAAACTCTGAATTTTAGAGTGTTTAGTCCTTCAACATTTAATGTAACTATATCCTATGATGTTATTATTTTCCTTAAAAAGTTATCTTTTAAGAAAACTTAGAGAATATAAAAATTCCATACATTTTAATATTTATCCACTCATTTATCATTTCTGCTGCTCTTCCTTCCTTCCTGTAGATACAAGTTTCTATCTACTATTTTCTGTGAGCATGAAAAATATCCTTTAGCAATTCTTTTTTTTAATATTTTATTTGTTTATTTGAGAGAGTGAGAGAGAGTACAGAGAGGGAGAGGGAGAGGGAGAAGCAAACTCCCTGCTGAGCAGAAAGCCTAATATGAGGCTCAATCCCAGACCCCTGATATCATGACCTGACCCAAAGGCAGACACTTAACCAACTGAGCCACCCAGGTACCACCACCCTCCAGTTAGCAATTCTTATAATGAAGATATTCAACTCAAAAAAAAAAAAAAAAAGATATTCAACTCTGAATTCAGTCAGCCTTAATTTTTCTGAAAATATCTTTATTTTCTCCTCACCTTTGAAGGTTATTTTCAATGAATACAAAATTCTATGTTGACAATATTTTCTTTTAAAACTTCAAAGATTTTATTTTATTGTTTCTTGTGTCTATTGCTTCTGATTAAACAATTAACAGTATTTCATATCATTCTCCCTCTGTATGTAATGTGTCTTTTATTCTCTGCCTATTTTTAAGATTTTCTCTGTATCTTTGGTTTTTGGAATTTGACTAGTAAGTGAATAGGTGCAGTTTTATTTCTATTCATTGTCAACTTTTTTTTTTTTTCATTCTCCAATTTCATGTATGTTGGACTATTTGACATTTTTCCAAGTGCTCCTGAGGTTCTGTTTATTTTTCTGCTGTATTTTTCCCTTCAATTTGGATAATTTTAATTGAGCTGTCATCACGCTATTCTGACTTTTTCTTTTCCATTGCCAATGGTCATATTTTTACTCTTTGTATGCTAACACTTGGGTAACCTCCGGGTCAGTTTCTTTCTTTCTTTTTAAAAGATTTTATTTATTTATTCATGAGAGACACACAGAGAGAGAGGCAGAGACACGGACAGAGGGAGAAGCAGGCTCCATGCAGGGGGCCAGATTTGGGACTTGATTCGAGGTCTCCAGGATCACACCCTGGGCCAAAGGCAGTGCTAAACTGCTGAGCCACCTCGGCTGCCCTCTGGGTCAGTTTCTATTGCTTATTTTTTTCTTGATGATGGTCACATTTTTCTTTTTTAGAGAGGGAGAGAGAGATTTTTCTTTAAAGTCTTTATTTATTTATTCATGAAAGACACAGAAAGAGAGAGGCAGAGACATAGACGGAAAAGCAGACTCCAAGCCTGACGTGGGACTCCATCCCGGGTCTCCAGGATCCCGCCCTGAGCCAAAGGCAGTTGCTTAACTGCTGAGCCACCCATGCATCCCAGAGAGAGAGAATCTTAAGCACACTCTATGCTCAGCACAGAGCCCAACATGGGCTTGATATCACAACCTTGAGATCATGACTTGAACTGAAATTAAAAGTTGGATGTTCAACTGGCGGAGCCATCCAGGCACCCTAATGGTCAGATTTTTCTGGGTTTTGTTCTTTGAGGGGCACACTAGTAATTTTGGGGTATTATTGATGACACATTTTAGAGACTATGGAATCTGTTTTTTTCCTTAGTAGAGTATTGACTTTTGTTCTAGTAATCGGTTTGATCATTGGTTGATCCCTCTGAACTTGATTCGATGTTTATGCTTTTTTTACAGCAAGTTTGTTATTCCCAACCCTCTAACTTCATGGAACTCAACCTCAAAACATTGTCTCTTAGACATTTTCCAGAGCTTGGCTTTAGTTGTTTGGGGTTTTTTGTTTGTTTGTTTAGGATGAATCTAAGATAAGCCTTACTCTAGGGTGTAGTTCTTACTCCTAAAGCACAACTTTTCTGATGTCTCAGCCTGATGTCCTAATAACATCTCTCCACTCTGCTGCATGGATCTCCAATATCCCCAGGACTTCTTGATCTCATATCTCTGTGCCGTTCTCAAGCCCATATTAGCCTCATAAGTATTCTTTTGTAGTCTTTACTTGTATGTGTACAGCCCTCATCCAAAGTGCTATAGGTAACTCAAACACAACTTTTGGGCCTTTTGTATGCATGCTTCTTTCTTATTCATTGTCTTGCTCTGCAATTTCCAGTTGTTTCAGCTACTTCAAACCCTGACTCCTCAGCTCAGGAGATTAGACTTTAACCCTCTGCCCTCTATTACAAAACTGTTCCCAGAGTGATCATGAGTTCATCTTGTGGGTTTTCTTTCTCTGGAGGACTAGAGTCTTGTATTACCTACTATCCACTGTCTGAAAATAGTTTTGTCACATATTTTGTCCAGTTTTATTGTTGTTTTGTTGGGAGGCTGGTATAGTACCAGTTACTCTGTTATATCCAGAAGTTGAAATCATCCAGTGGATTTCAGATAAGGAAGTCTCAACATCACTTCAGTCTGTATCATATGGTAAGGTATTGGGGGAGACTACTTAGAAAACCCTTGATCAAGGAATGCCTGGGTGGTTCAGTGATTGTGCATCTGTCTTTGGCTCAGGGTGTGATCCCAAGGTCCTGGGATCGAATCCTGCATCAGGCTCCCCGCAGGAAGCCTGCTTCCCCCTCTGCCTGTGTCTCTGCCTCTCTCCCTGTGTCTCTCATAAATAAATACATTTTTAAAATCTTTTTTAAAAAAAGAAAACCTTTGATCTACTCTGATAAGGATGGATTCCTTTACTGAACTCTACCACATTTTCCACTCCATTTACATGTATTCGTTTTTCTCTATTCCCTTTTCCTGCCCTCTGGTGATTTGATCTTGCTGAGACTGAGGTGACACAAAGATATATTTCTTTGGCTCACCTTCCAGCAGGCAATAAATAGGCACATATCTCTCTATGGCTAGCTTCCATTTCTCTTCCTGTTTCCTGTTATTCTGAATGAGTCAAGCTTACAAATTAGATCATAAATAACTTGTACTTACCAAACTCTCGTGGAGGTGAGCTTCTTATTTATCAGAGCTTTGTTTATTTCTCATTCCCACACATTCTCTCACCTTCTCCTCCTCAGCCGTTCTTTTCTCCAACTATCTGTCATTCATTTCTTCTCCTTTAAAAAAAAAAAAATTTTACTTATCCATGAGAGACACAGGCAGAGGGAGAAGCAGGCTCCATGCAGGGAGCCTGATGTGGGACTCGATCCCAGGTCTCCAGGATCACACCCTGGGGCTGAAGGCGGCACCAAACCACTGAGCCACCCTCCTTTCTTCTCCTAAACATGCTTTTCCTTTACTTGCTTTCTTATTAAAAAAAATATATTGTCTCTTGAGTTATATATATGACCTATCTGTGTAAATCAATTAATACATGTAAATCAATGTACATTATATTATTTGCATAATTAATATTATAATTATTTATATATTATTTATAGCATTTATATTATATTATATGATAAATTATTTACACGTATTAATTTATTTACATATGTATACCTGATGAGGGGTGTTCCTGCATATATTAGTGAGAGTTTGTGTGGCATAGTTTCTATGACACGAAGCTGGAAAAGATCCAGGGGGAGAGAATTATGTTCACTAAACATTGGTTCTGAGTCAAGGCACTAAAATATACCTTTTATATACAAAATTCATGTAGCCTACTACTCTGTGAAGTAGGGATTCTTACACTTATTTTTTAGAAAGAAATAAGGCATTCAATGAAGCAAAAGTAGGTTGCCCAAGACACAACTGGCAAATGACAGAGCAAAGATTCAAACAACATCTCTCTGGCTCAAATCTGGACTCTTCATCATGTGATACTTTCTAGTCAGCAAGATATCTGTTAAGAAAGTTGGTCAAAATGCATGTAGTTTCCTGATTCATGAGTTGGAATGATCCAGCATTGCCTTGATGGAAATTGTCAGATCTTAAGGTTCTTCTGTTATAATCTACATCTGAAACCTGTATGATCCGGGAAGCTTTATAATCAGGCACAGGAGAATGAGAATGATGGGAGAATTTAGCTGAGGAGATCAGAGATTAAAGTAATTGAAAACTGCAGAGCGGGACTCATACAAGGGAATGGGTCCAAGGTCTAGGAGGAGAAGTGATTGAAGATGAGGTCAGCAGGAAGAATAGAACCCTCAGGGACAAAAGAACCATTCAGCCCTGAAATTTACAGGAATCTACAGTGGCAGGATTAATGTAGCAGACCGAGAGCCTTCCCAGAAGCCACTCATATGTGGAGTGACAGGGACCAGGTGAATGTAATGCTGAAATTTACAGGAATCTACAGGAGGCAGGATTAATGCAGCACACAGAGAGCTTTCCCAGAAGCCACTGGCAAGTGGATTGACAGGAACCAGGTGAGTGCAATCAGCCTCCCCTAGTCTCAGCAGGGGGTGCCAACATCATTTATAATCAGAGTGAATGAGTAGTCAGGTTAGAAATGTTAGCATGCCATGAAAGTATATTGAAATGAATCATGATGTCATGGCAAGTGCAAGAAGGGAAGGGGTCGAGAGTTTGAAAAAGAGAAAAAAGTAAAAGGAAGTAAAAATCTCTCAGAGATTCTGCTGCTCCAGCCAAGGGAGAGAAACTGAGCTGGGGGATTCAAATACGTGGTCCCTAGAAAGCTGTACTCTCACAAGAGCACTGATGATTTGCTGAACTTTCCCCAGTTTGGATTAAATGTAAATATTCCTTGGTTTGGAAAGGTAGCCTAGATTCTTTACTTTACTTTTTTATATTTTAAAATAAAAAGCAATCGCATAGGGGATCCTTGGGTGGCTCAGCGGTTGAGCGTCTGCTTTCAGCCCAGGGTGTGATCCTGGAATCCAGGGATCGAGTCCCACATCAGGCTCCCTGCATGGAGCCTGCTTCTCCCTCTGCCTCTCTCTCTCTCTCTCTCTCTCTCTCTCTCTCTCTCTGTGTGTGTATGTCTCATGAATAAATAAATAAAATCGTAAAAAAAAAAACCAATTGCATAATACATTCACAAAATCCAAAAGGTTCAAAAGAACATAAAGGGAAAGGCTAGTCTTCCTCCTACCTCACAATTTCCTGACCCCCCCCCCCCCCCCCGCCTTTCCAGAGGCTTCTATTATCAGGCTTTTATGGATCCTTCCAAACATATTCTCAGAATTTGAAAATAGCTATGTATATACTTTTTTAAAAAAAGATTTTTTTTTTATTTATTCATGAGAAACACAGAGAGGAGAGAGAGAGAGAGAGGCAGAGACATAGGCAGAGGGAGAAGCAGCCTCCACGCAGGGACCCTGACATGGGACTCCATCCTGGGTCTCCAGGATCACACTCTGGGCTGAAGCTGGCACTAAACCGCTGAGCCACCTGGGCTGCCCAGCTATGTATATACTTATATTTTTCACACAAATGATCACATAAGGTACATGTTCTTTTGCACATCGATTTTTATAAATTTTAACTTTTTAGATATATTTTGGAGATTATTCTTTATCAGTTCATAGAGGACTGCCTTATTACTTTTTAGTAGCCAGATAATTTTATGTTACAGATGTCTCACAATTTAACTAGTCTCAATGGGAACTCAGGCTAATTTCTAGTTGTTTGCTGTTACATACTGGACAATAAACATCCTTGAACACATGTGGAATCAAGCTCAGCAAGGTGCTGGCGATTCCAAAGTAACTGGGCAACTTCTGATGAGCTAGCTTGTCAGGTGCCCTAATGCTGGGAAATGTTGCATCTCTCTGGCTAAAGGATAAAGATATCAGTCTCTAGAAGTATGTGTCCTTCATAATAAATAACCTAAATCAGCTTTTTGGTCCAAATTGGTCTCAGGGGTTTCCTGGGATCCCTAGGGGTCCACCCAGGGTCTGCCTCAGTTTGAGGTCACCTGAGGAAGCACAACTGGGCCTGTGCTTGTCCTACCAGGTTCTGCAATGCACTGGGACCTTGAGAGGACTGGACAAGGTAACCCCCTAACATAGGGTTCCCCAGATTCTAGAGCAATTTAGTGCCTTCTCAGTGCCTGAACACCCATATCCAAACACAATAGGACTTTTGTTTCCAAAGACAGAGCCTGCTCGACGCACCTGAATCCCTCCTCTGTGATGTGGGAAGATCATGAGATATAAATGAGACACAGCTCAGTGCATTTTCAACCTCAAATTGGTCACCAGTTAGCTTGGAACTGCCACAGAATAATCATACTTGTTACCAGAACACCTATTTCACTTCCTCATTCCTCAGGAGCTTCCATCCTCAGCTTGGCTTGAAGCCCTTTCTCTCCTGGCTTTCTAGATTCTGAGAAAACCAAGGCTCCAACGGTTCCTCCAAAGCAACCCCTTGGTTAGACCCCACACCTAGACAGTGGCTCCCCTGGACATTTCCAGAACCGGTTTATCAAATTTCTCTCCCAGGATCCTTTCAGGCACTACCCCTGATTTTCAGGCCTTTTCTGATTGACTGGTTTGGTCACTGACCGGTTGACTGGAGTGCATGGAATCATGTGGTAGGCAGGTCATGAAGTTCATGATAAAGGGCCAATGGCAAAATGAAGGATGTTGACTCAATTAGCATGTTATTAAGTAAGAGGCAAAAAAAGATCTCAGACACCATATGCCTTATACCATTTGTTTTTTCTTATGTCAATGAAATTTATAAGACCTCCAGCTCAATTTTGAGTATAAGTGGTGATAGCAGCAGACACCCTTGTTCTTGATCTTAAAGAGATGCATTCTTTTTCTTCCTTTCTCTCTCTGTCTCGTGTGTGTGCATGCACACACACACACAGACACACACAAGGGCATTTTACTAATGAATATACTGGAAGATTGAGGGGAGAAGGTATGGCTATGTTCAGGGACTTTAATTGTCACCAGGCTCTGTGTTGCTGCTTTCTTAGAGTGGCTTCTTTCTTAGGCAGGATAGATATTCTCTAATTTTTAGGGAAACAGCCACAGACACTTCAAGCTTTCAGTCTTCTGACCTAGCTGTCCCATAAAGAAAAGCACCTCTTTTCTAATATTCCCAGTGAAAAGAGTGGAGACTGACACTCTTTGGCTAATTGGTCCTGCCTGGGTAACACGTCCATTCCTGCACTAAATGTGAACAGAGCAGTGGTATTCCCACTGGTCAGACCTGAGTCATTGGTCTCCTTCTGGGAGGATGTAGGTGGGGGGGCGGGGGTTGACCCCTATTTGAACCACTTGAAGTGATTAATTGAAGAGTGACTCAGACACCTCAACAGCTATCTGCTATAGGTGGCATGTGAGCTGAGTTTGCAGGATAGGCAGGACTTAAGGCTGGAAAGACAAGCAAAAAGGGAATTCTAGGAGGAAGAAATGATATAAGCAAAAACCATGGAGGTGACCTGGAGACAGTTTAACGAGCAGCCTGGTCTCCCTGGGAGGCTGCATGATGGCGAAAGAGGAGGAGGGCCTCTTGCCTTCTTTGTTTTATTTTTATTTTTTAAAAAAGATGTATTTATTTATTCATGAGAGACACAGAGAGAAGGCAGAGACATAGGCAGAGGGAGAAGCAGGCTCCTCACCGGGAGCCCAAAGTGGGACTCGATTCCAGAACTCCAGGATCATGCCCTGAGCCAAAGGCAGATGCTCGGCTGCTGAGCCACCCAGGCATCCCCTTTGTTTTCTTTTTAAAATGACATTTGTTGTTGTTATCATCATAATTATTATTTGTCATTTAAATTATTATTATAGAGGGTATCCAACAAAGCAAAGAGACTAAATAATGTGTACCCATATACCACCCATCACCCAATTTTATAATTATCAGTGCTTTACCAATTGTTTTGTCTATCTCATGTGATTTGTCTATCTTTGTGTTTAAAGCAAATCACAGACATTAAATCATTTCAGCTCTAAATATTTCAAGGTATGTATCTTTAACATATAGAAGTTTTTTAAAAAAAGTAATCAATACATTATCACACTTAGTAATTTCGTAATATGATCTAATAACAAATCTGTGTTCAAATTTCTATGATTTTTCTCAAAAATGTCTTTATAAATTGATTTGTTTGAAATAAAATCCAAAGTTCAAAATTGCACTTGGTTGGTACATTTAAGTCTCTCTCTTTAATACACTTTTACTTGAAGATTAATTTTGTCTCTTTTAATCTATAACATTCCCTCTACTCTACTTTTCCCATGCCATTTATTTGTTGAAAAATGAGTCATTCTAAGTTGACAACTCAAGATCATGAAGATGGCATTAACATGTTTCTCTCTTTGGAGCTGTTGTAAATTGACTGGAAGATAGATCTAGAGGCTTGATTACAACTAGGGACAATTTCCTTTTCTTTTCCTTCTTTATTTTGGCAACTTGACTTAATAGGTGGTGCTGTGTACTGTCTATTACATCATATCAGAAGGTATGCGATGTCTGATTCTCTTAAAGGCAACAGCTTCCATTTTTCACCTTTATGAAAGTTATTTGCTGTGAATTTTTTTTGGTAGATATTACATTTTAGGTTTAAAAATTCCAAGTCTGAGGCATCTGGGTGGCTCAGTCAGTTAGCATTTGCCTTTGGCTCAGGTCATGATCTCAGGGTCCTGGGATGGAGCCCTTGTCAAGCCCCCTGTCAGGCTCCCTGATCAGTGGGGAATCTGCTCCTCTCTCTCCTTCTCCCTCTCCCCCACTTGTGCTGTATCTCTCAAATAAATGAATGAATGAATGAATGAATGAATAAATAAATAATCTTTTTTTTAAAAAGCACACTAGTTTGACAAGATTTCTTAAAAGTCATGAATGGATGCCTTATTTATGAAACACTTTTTCTGCATCTATTCATCTGTTTCTTTTCTGATTCTGGTAACAAGCTTTTCTATCCTCACGGAATAGAGTTGGGGAAGTCTCCCTATTTTATCTCTTCTCTGGAAGAGTCTGTGTTGGATTAGAATTGTCTTCTCTGAATGTTTTGGTAGAATTTGCCTATAAGTATTTCTGCATGGGCCTGGTGTTTTCTTTGTGAGGATATTTTAAACCATAGATTCAATGTCTCTATGGCTTCAGAATATTCAGGTTTTCTATTTCTTGAGTCATTTCTGATGACTTACATTTTCCTATGAATTTGTTGGTCCACCTGAGTTTTCAAAGGTACTGGCCACTAAGTGTTCATAACATTTCTGTTTAATGTCATCTTTTTTATTCCTAGTATCGTTTATTGGTACTTTCTCTCATCTGTCTTGATCAATAATGTCTCATCTGTCTCTATCAATAATGTCTATATATATATATATATATATATATATATATATATATATATATATTTAAAAAAGAACTAACTTTTGGCTTTGTCAATCCTCACCATTCAAAACTTCTTTTTCCGTTTTCATTAACTTCATTAATTCTGGGCCTTTATTATTTCTTTCTTTCCTCTTGATGTGTATTCTGGTGTACCTCAAACTTTTCAAGTGGGCCATGTAACTCATTTGTTTTAGCCTTTCTTCTTTTTCTAATATAAGTATACCAGACCACTAATATTCTCCTCAAGTATTGCCTTGGCTACACTCCTCAACTTCTGAGATTTAGATATTTCATTATAAAACAGCTTTAAAATATTTTCTTTGTCTATTTCAACCTAATTTTTATTATAATTTCTTTTTTTCTTTGTTTGTTTTTTTAAGTAGGCTCCACACCCAACTTGGGTCTCCGAACTCACAACCCTAAGATCAAGAGTTGCATGTTCTACTGACTGAGCCAGTCAAGTGCCCCTATAATTTCTCTTTTGACTCATGAGCTTTTGGAAGTGAATTTCTATTTCTAAAAAAATTTTTTAAATTGTGTGTTATTTTTACAATCCTTCAGTGGAATGCACAGATTACATATATTGTTTGTTGAGTTTCCCCCAAATGTGTACATCTGTATAAATCACACAGCTGTAATGACAGACCATTTCCATGGGAGAAACTTGTTTTCAGGCTCTCAATCAATCCCTGCTCTTCCCTTACACACCCTGAGGCTGCCACTATTCTGATCTCTAGCACCATAGAGTACCTTTGCATCTCCTACAATTTAATAGAAATGGAATCATACTATATGTACTCTGTTGTGTGTAGCTTTTCTTCAATAGAGTCGTATTTTTAAAGTTATTGCTTGTATTTTGGATTGTTGTTTTCTTTCTTCTTCTTCAACCTCATCCTACTCTCCTTCTTCTCTTTCTTCTTTTGAGTAGTTCATATTCTATTGCATGAAAATACAATTTATCCATTCCTCTGTTGCTGGATATTTGGGCTATTTCCAGTTTGGGGAAATTATGATGAAAGCTGCTATGAATGTTTTTGTGCAAGTCTTTTTGTGGAATATGTTTTTATCTCTCTTGGGTAAATACCTAGGGGTGGAAGCGTTGAGTCATAGGGTAAGTGCATGTTTACCTTTACAAGAATCTGCTAAACTAGTTTTCCAAAGATGTTCTACCATTTTCACTCCCAACAGGAACATTCTATTGCTGGATAGTTAAGTCTTTTCAACTTTAATTTTTCTAGTGAGTAAAATATGGTATCCTAGTTGTTTTCTGCAATCAATTTTATTGGTGTATAATTTGCATGCAATAAAATGCACACATTTTAAGTGTGTAAAGTGTGTAATTTTTTGAATTTTTACAAACGTACACACCTGTGTAATCACCCTCCCTAATCAAGATGCAGAATAATTCCATCAACTCAGAAAACTTTCTTGCTCCTTTCTAGTCAATTATACCCCACTTCTGCCCCAGTAACCACTAATTTTATTTCTATCATTTTTTCTTTGTTTTTCCAGGTCTGGAATTTCATATAAATGGAATCATACACTATGTACCCTATTTTTGTGTATATACACTTAGCATAGTGATTTTAAGATTCATTCATAATTTCGTGTCCAGCATTAACATTTCCCTTTTCAGTGCCAGTGGCATTCCATTGTATGGATGTACTACAACTTACTTATCCACTCTCCTGATGATGGATATTTGGGTTGTTTTTACTTTGGAACTATTATGAATAAATGTATTCTTTGATATATGTTTTTTATTTATTTTGTATTTTATTATTTTGAATATATTCCTAAGGATATAATGGCTGACCCTCAAGATAAATGTATGTTAACTTTTTAAGAAACTACCAAACTATTTTCCAAAATGGTCGTATTATTTTATATTCCTACCAGCAGTATATGAGAGTTGCATCCTCAGTACATCATCACCAACACTTGGGATAGTCAGTCTTCTTAATTTTAGCTATTCTAATAGGTTTGTGGTGGTATCTCATTGTGGTTTTAATTTCTATTTCCCTTAACACTAATGATGTTGACATCTTGTCATGCACAAATGTCTTTTTTAAAGTCTGCTAAAACATTTCACCTTTTATGGGTTATTTATCTTCCTATTACTGAGTTACAATAGATATTTATATATTTTATTTATAAATTATTTGTCAAATATTTTCTCCCAATGTGTGACATTTCCAATCATTTACTGAACCAGATCTCTTAATGGGCAGATTTTAATTTTGTGAAGTTTAATTTATCAATTTTTTTTATGTTAAGGCCTTTCTTGTTCTAGCTGAGAAATCTTTGCCACCCAGATATAATGAAGGTATTTTTCTGTGTTTTATTCAAAAAGTGCTATAATTTTAACATTTATATTTAGGTCTTCATCTATCTTGAATTAATTTTTATGTGTAGTTGAGTTAGGGGGTCAAGATACATTTTCCTCCTATGAATATCCAATTGTCCCAGCACCATTTTTGAAGAACCTTTCTTTTTCTCATTGATTTCTTTTGTCCCTTCTTTCATGTCTGATATTGCTAATTTATTTCTTTTTCCTTTGTTTTTCTTGATCAATTTAGGTAAGAGTGTATCAATTTTATTCATATTTAAAAAAAAAAAAAGTCAATTGACTATTTAATGTTGAGCTCATTTCTGATTTTGTTCTGTTCCATTTGCCTGTTCGTCTTTGTGCCAATATCATACTGTCTTGAATAATAAATCTTCATAGTAATCACTGAAATCAAGCTATGTAAGTCCTCCAAATTGGTTCTTTTTTCAAGAATTTTTTCTTTTTTGCTATTCTATGTCACTTATATCACTATATACATTTTATTTTACTTCTTTGAATATTTTATTTATTATTTATTTATTTGGGAGGGGGAGTGCATATGACTGGGGGAACAGGCAGAGAGGGAAGGAGATAGAAAGGGAGAGAATCCCAAGCCGACTATGCACTGACAGTGGAGCCTGATGCTGGGCTTGATCTCATCACTCTGATAGCATGACCTGAAATGAAAACAAGAGTCCAATACTTAACCAACTGAGCCATCCAGGTGCTCACCATATACATTTTAGCATCTGCTTTTCAATTTTTACAAAAAGACATGCAAGAATTTTGGGATTGCACTGATTATAGATTAATTGGGGAGAATGTCCAATATTAAGTCTTCCAATCTGTGAACATTTATACTTTCCATTTATTCTGGACATTTAAATTTTCTCTCAGCAGCATTTTATATATAGTATTATATGCAGAGATTTCACACAAATTTTGTGAAAATTATTCCCAATTATTTTGTGTTCTTTGATGTATTGTGATATTTTTAAAATTTCATTCTTCAATTTTTTTGTAGCTAGTATATAGAGAAATGACTGATTTTTATGTATTGTTCTTGTATTCTTTGACTTTGATAAGTTGTGTGTTGGTAAAAGTACAGTTGTTTTTTTCAAAATACATTCCTTAAGAATTTCCACATTTTTTGTCTGTAAATAGAGATAATTTTACTAGTTTCCTATTCTTTATATTTTCTCTGCTTGCTTTATTTCACTGGCTAAGATCTCCAGTACAATGTTGAATGCAAATGGTGAGTCAACATCCTTGCTTTGTCCCTTCTTTCATGTCTGATATTGCTAATTTATTTCTTTTTCCTTTGTTTTTCTTGATCAATTTAGGTAAGAGTGTATCAATTTTATTCATATTTTCAAATAACTAACTTTTGGTCATGTTAATTTTCTTTATTGTTTGTCTGTTTATATTGATTGTGGCTTTAATATTTATTGTTGTCTTTTTTATCTTATTTTGTGCTTACATTTGTTTTCTTTTTCTAGCATCTCAAGGTAGAAATATACATTAATAACTTAATTGTTTTTCTTTTCTTATATAGTAATTTAAAGCTCTAAGCACTGCTTTATCTGCATCCAAAAATTTTTGGTATGATGTATTTATAATATCAGTTAAAAGTATTTTCTAATTTTCTTTGTGATTTTTTTCTCTGGCCTATAATTATTTAGAAGTGTGGCATTAGAAGCCATCTCTTTCAAACAGTGTATCATTAGATCTTACTTTTAAAAAAATCTAGTCTGACATTCTCTGCCTTTTATTTTTAAAGATTTTATTTACTTATTCATGACAGACACACACACAGAGAGAGAGAGAGGCAGAGACAAAGGCAGAGAGAAGCAGGCTCCATTCAGGAAGCCTGACCTGGTACTTGATCCTGGGTCCCCAGGATCACACTCTAGGCGCAAAACCTCTGGGTCACTGGGGCTGCCACATTCTCTGCCTTTTAATTTGAGTGTTTAATTCACTTATATCTAACGTAATTATTATATAATTTATTTAAACACATATCTTTCTTTTCATTTTTTAAATTTACCATTTTTTTGTTCATTAACTCCTCTTTCCTATCTATTTTTAGATTAAGTATTTTTTAATATTTGATTTTACCTCTTCTATTTGCTTTTCTGCTGTAGCTCTTGGTTTTATTTTTTTGGGTTGCCATAAAAGTTACAATGTACACCCTTACTTATCATAGACTACCTTGAATTAATTTATTTCACTCACATATCATGTAAGAACTTTCCACTTACCTACCTCCCCTTCATTGTGCCATTAATATCACTCATTTTGCTTTTTTTGTTCGAAATAACTTCACAATGCATTGTGATGATTTTCCCTTTAACAATAAATTTTATTTTAAATAAATCAAGAAATAAAAAGTATTTTATATACATAGCACTTATGGTATCCTTCCTCAGGTAAGGGAGCGTTGTATGTGGAACTTAAGTTTCTAACTGGTGTAATCTCCTTTCAGCCCAAAGATCTTCCCTTAATATTTCTTTTTTTTGGGCAGGTCTACTGGCTATGAAATTACTCAGCTTCATTTATATGAAAATCTCTTTTACACTCCGTGTTTATGTACTTTTACATGTTGACAAGTTGACATGCTTTTAATATATTTAAGAAATTTTTTTGCCTAACTATTACTAAGATTTTTCTATGGTTCTTTTTTGATGTTTTATATTTTTAGCTTTTACATTTAGGTCTATAATACATTTTGAGTTAATTTTTATGTATGTTCTAAGATAAAGGTCAAGATTCATATTTTGTATATCACTATAGCATTGCTTCAGTACCATTTGTTGTAAAGACTATCCTTTCTCCATTGAATTGCTTTGGCACTTTTACTGAACGTCAATACACAATATATTGTGTATCAATATCTATTTCTCAACCTTCTATTCTGTCCCATTGATCTATGAGTCTATCTCTATACAAATACTACATTATCTTGATTACTATAGCTTTGTAAGTCTTGAAATCAGGTAGTATAAGTCTCTCAACTTTGTTCTTTTTAAAAATAGTTTTGGTTCTTCTTGGTCCTTTGCATTTCCAAACAAATCTTAGAATAAGTTTATCAATTTCTTTAAAAATTCCTCATGGGATTTTTGTTAGAATTACATTGACTCTATATAGCCATATGGAGTAAAAGACAATATTGAGTCTTCTGATCCATGAACATTGTATATATCTATATTTATTTAGGTCTTCCTGCAGTTCTCACAGCAATGCTATGTGATTTTCCATTTTCTAAATTTTAGGTTTTACATGTATTTTGCCAAATTTATTACTGAGTATTTCACATTTTTGATACTATTGTGTTATTATTTTTTATTTCAATTTCTAATTGTGCCTTGTTAATATATAAAAATACAATTGATATTTGTATATTGACCTTGTATTCTGCAATTTTGTTTACTCATAATTTTTATGAATCACTTTTTTTTTTTTGGTAAATCCTTGGTGTTCTTTACGTAGACAATCAAACTGTCCTTAAATAAAGACAGTGTTACTTTTTCCTTTTCAACCTGGATATTTCAACCTGCAATTGGATGCAATTGGATGCATGGATGCAATAAAGGAAGTAAAAGAGCTGTAGTAGTTTAACACATGGTTAATTCAAAGTGGTTAAAGCATACATCTTTTATTCTTTTCAGATCTTAGGGGAAAGCATTAAGTCTTTCATTATTAAATATTATGTTAACTCTAGGTTGTTTGCTTCTTTGTTTTAGGAAAATTTTTTATCAGTTTTCAATTAGCGATAATTGCACCTCGGATAAGCCTCATTGGCTATGATACTGCCACTGCGCAAAGCTGGATATTTTTTAATCAGATTGAGAAAGATCCATTCTATTCCTAGTGTAGTGTGAGGTTTTTTTTAATAAATGAATTTTGGATTTTTTCAAGTGCTTTTTCTGCATCTATGGAGATGATCATATTGGCTTATTTTCTATTAATATGGTGAATTATCTTTATTTTAAGTGTTGAAACAACTCTGTATTCCTGAGATAAAACTTATTCATGATATATTACCCTTCTTATATATTGTTGGGTTCAATTTGCTAAAACTTTGTTAAGAAATTATGCTTCTATATCCTAAGTATCTGCCATTTCCTTTTCTTATAAGGATTTTCTTTTCCCGTAATATGTATTAGGTTATGTTATCAAGATTATGTTGGACTGATAGAATGAGTTAGCAAGTGTTTCCTCCTCTTCTATTTCCTGAAAGAGTTTGTGTATAATTTGTATTATTTTTTCTTTAAATTTTTGGCAGAATTCATCATTGAGCTCAGCTGAGTCTGGAGTTTTCTTTGTGAAGGCTTTTTAACTAAAGTTGTATTTATTTAATAGTAAGAGAGTTATTCACATTTATTATTATCAATTTCTTCTTGAGTGAGCTGTAGTAGTTCATGTTTTTCAAGAGATTTATTTCATCTAAGTTTTTATTTTATTGGCTCACATTGGCTTAAAATTGTTTATAATGTGTCATTAATATTGTAATGTCTTTAGGATCTGTAGTGATAGCCTCACTATCATTGTTGATATTAATAATTTGTGTCTTCTCTTATTTCTGATCAGTGTGATTTATTGATCTTCCCAAATAACCAGTTTTTTTGTTTTATAAACTTTTCTCAATTTTCTCTTTTATTTTTTTATCCTTATTATCTCCTTTCTTCTGTTTACTTTGGACTTAATTTACTTTTCTTTTTCTAGTTTCTTAAGGTCAAAGTTTAGATAATTGATTAGAAAGTTAGAGAGCTTTCCTCTTTTCTTTTCTTTTTTTTTTTTTTTTAAAGTAGTTCCCATGCTAACTGTGGAACCCAATGCAGGGTTTAAACTCATGACCCTGAGATCAAGACCTGAGCTGACACCAAGGGGTGGACACCTACCCTACTGAGCCACCCAGGCACCCCAAGACCTTTCTTCTTTTCTTTTTTATTTTATTTTATTTTATTTTTTATTATTTATTTATGATAGTCACAGAGAGAGAGAGAAAGGCAGAGACATAGGCAGAGGGAGAAGCAGACTCCATGCACCGGGAGCCCGATGTGGGATTCGATCCCAGGTCTCCAGGATCGTGCCCTGGGCCAAAGGCAGGCGCCGAACCGCTGCGCCACCCAGGGATCCCGACCTTTCTTCTTTTCTAATGTAAGTATCTAATGTTATAAATTTCCCTCTAAGCACTGCTTTAGTTATATCACACAAATTCTTTTATGTTATGTTTTCATTTTCATGAAGTTCAAAATATTTTCTAATTTCTCTTGTGATATTTTTCTTTGATTCCTGGGCAGTTAAAAGTGTGTTGTGTAGTTTCTATTTATTTGGAGATTTAGATATCTTTCTATGTTCATTTCTAATTTAATCCCATGTGGTCAGAGAATATACTCTGAGTGGTTTTAATTCTTTTGAATTTGTTGTTATTTGTTTTATGGCTTACAGTATGCTTCATCTTGGTAAATATTTTGTCTGCCCTTGCAAAGAATGAATATTCACCTGTTGTTGGGTGCAGTGGTCTTCTCTTACCATTAGGTCAAATTAGTTGATAGTATTGTTCAAATTTTTTATATCCTTACTATTTTTCTGTTTACTTATTCTACCAATTATTAAGAAAGGCTTTCTTACTGTGTGTCTAAAATCAGTTTACAGTCATCTCATGAACCCTGTGTTTCTTTCCCTACACATTTAGCCAATCATTCAAAAGTGCACTCAGTGCACAGCTTTCTTCTTTCCAGTATCCTGTCTGGCCCCCAATTCTAATTGTCTTGGGCAGCCCCAAAGTCCAGCCTCTACTCCTTCCACCTGGTGAGACCACTACGATCTGGGCCCTACTTCTCTCTTTTTTTTTAAAATAATTTTTTTAAAGATTTTGTTTAACTTTTCATGAGAGACACACAGAGAGAGGCAGAGACATAGGCAGAGGGAGAAGCAGGCTCCCAGCAGGAAGCCCGATGCAGAACTCAATCCCAGGACCCTGGGATCATGACCTGAGCCAAAGGCAGATAGATGCTTAATCACTGAGCCACCCAGATGCCCCAGGCCCTGCTTCTCTGTGAGGTGGTTTGGAAAGTGTTCCTGGGCAGGAAGCTAAAATGAATCTGGAGCTCACCATTTTTTTTTTTAAACCAAGTACAGTATGTGGCAGCTAGTTGCAGCTCAAGAACTATTTGTCAAATGAGTGAACAACTTCAGTGGGACTTCCACACTACCTATTAAGTTTTTAAATGTTTCCATGTCTGAATGAAGGGAGCTCTATGAAGCTGAAATAAGGACAATGATGGATAATGGGGAACAGGATAATGTAAATAGCAATCAGGCTTCTCTAGGGCATTTAGAAGTTCTTGAAGTTCAGAAGAAGGAAACATTAGACTACAAATCTAAAATCATCACGTGGGGATTCTTTCCAAGTCGGGAGCTCTGCTTTATCACAAGAGAGAATGTTAGAAGCAATAGAGCTGACTTAGGACAGTTGTGTTCAAATATTTTTTTCATACCCCTTTAGTAAAAAAAAAAATTGGGAAATTTTTAGATTCCCTAATATATGTAAATAAATTTTATACATTATTTTTATGTTTCTAATATTGGCTAATGTCTCAAGGCATAATTGCAGTTAGGGCATTGCTTATTATTAAAGATTGTGAATATAAATTAATTTTCAAATCATATTCTTGGTCACTTCAAACTCTGGCTGACTTCATATCAGATCTGATTACATGGAAACGAAGTATGACTTAGTATAGATAAAACACAATTAGTAGACATTTTAATATTTAATAGTTTGTTCTTCACACTGGAGAATTTAATTGGGTGCCCATTTTGGAGATCTTGGGTTTAGGGAAAAGACCACAGGGAGGTTGGTGGCCTGGCTGAGGGTAGGCACCTGGCTTCCTTTGCAAAGTCTCCAGCATTCACAGCAGGAAGCATGCTCCTGCCTCTAACTCCTGCACTGCTCTTCCCAATGCCCTGACATGTTAGTGACAAAGCAGCTGGGACAGAAAGGCTGGGCAGCTCTGAGATTCAGGGCCTTTTGACTGCTTTGTCAATAGCTCGCTCTGCGTTCTTGAACAAGTCTGCTTCTGCAGAACTCCGCTTTCTCAGCTGCAAAGCACAGGCCCAACTAAATTCCCAATCCTACCATTCTGTAAGAAGTATCTCACTGTAGCTGACTTCTATAAATTCTGGGTCCAAATCCTTCAAATCCACATAACATCAGCGTGGCCTGGGGTGAATTACTTGACTTTTCTCAGCCTTGTTTTCTGACCTATAAAGTGAAAATACTTTTAGTTTGTGAGAATTGAATGAGATACCATTCACAAATTAAAAATACAAACCAAAACATGGTTCACTTTCTATATCTCTTACACCTGTGATTCTCAAATTTTATTGGGGTCGGGGTGGTATCAGAATTCCCTGGGATTTTCCCCCCTCACTCCTCCTAGGCCACCCCATCTGTGATTCTGAAGCAGTGGTGTGGAGGCTGGCAGTCTGCATTTGTATGGCCTCCTGGGTGGTTGTGCCTGCTAAGAGCACTGCCCTAATCTTTGTGCATCTCCTACCACATCAAACACAGAGCCTTGCACTTTGAAGTGTCCAAAAGAAAACAAAGGGACTGGACAGGTGATGGCAAGGGAAACAATCTATGCTTCTGCAGGTCAAACCAGCCCCTGCGAGGCTGCTCAGTGTGTAGCTTGTGTGTCCAGCCACTTCCCTCCCCAGCCCAGCCCGGCCCTGCTGGGAAGCACGGTGCGGTCAGACCATGTTTGTCAGCTCTCTGCTTGCCTCTCCTACGGCTCTGTTTTGACAGGTGTGTCCAAGGCTGGCACAGCACATGTTGCCAGCTCAGCCCTGGAGGAAGGTCTGGACACACTGCTCTGGGCCATGTCCTGCCCTAGCTGGAGGGGCAGTGAGGTGGCCAGGGGAGGAATGGTGGTCAGGCCTGGGGTTTTTAGACATATCCCAGTCCTGTGGCCTCCAGGAAGCCCCTTTGCTCTCCTTAGGAGGAAGCCCAGAAGTTTCTTCACGGCTTTGCAAATCTGGTGGAGATTAAAATAACCGGCTGGCAAAGGCCATGATTCTAATCCAGTGACTGAAATCTCGCAGGCTATCACCCCTTAGTCTGAGTTCAGACTTGAATGCCTTAGCCCGGGGATTCCTGGGTAGCTCAGCAGTTTAGCATCTGTCTTTGGCCCAGGGTGTGATCCTGGAGTCCCGAGATTGAGTCCCACATCGGGCTCCTAGCATGGAGCCTGCTTCTCCCTCTACCCGTGTCTCTGCCTCTTTCTCTGTGTCTCTCATGAATAAATAAATAAAATCTTAAAAAAAAAAACTATTAAAAAAAAAGAATGCCTTAGCCCTGGCAAGTTCTAGGAAAGCAATCAAGCAGGGCAGGAGGAAGAACACTTGGCTAGGATGGCAAGATAAATATGGCACATTCCAGGTGACTCCCTGATGGTTTTAAGACTGGGCCACTCTCTTTGTTTCCTAGCAGAGAACCCAAAGGTCAGAGAGGGGCAGTGTCAGCCTGCAGTCCCACAGGAATAGGAGGCCTAGCAGGGCAGAAGCGTGACCAGTTCCACGTCCATGAAGGAACTCCGTCATGGAGCCCATCCAATCATCCCACTATGATGTGGGTGGATCCATCTCACACAGATTTTGCACAGAACAGTGTACTGATTCATAGTGTCGTTACACACTTATGGTTTCAGCTGCCCTCCCCAGCAGCACCCGCGGTCAGTTCTTGGGCTTTCCAGCAATACCTAAAATGGTCTGGACACTCTGAAGGGTCACGTTAGTAGGAGGGGCCGTTTGATAAGAGAGAGGGACCGGGGGTACTTTCTGGAGAATGTGCATCAGGCGCTGCCCAATGGTTGTGACCAACAGCAAAGTGGCCTGAGTAGAGTTGTAGCACAACCAGAGATGTGAGAGGTTGTGGGGACCAGAGAGACCTGAGTTCTGATCCCAGATGGGTGACAAACTCCTGACCTGTCTCAGCCTTTGCTTTTTGCCATGTGAAGTAGAGAGGTTGAGCCTGGTGACTCACCAGCTCACTCTTGAATCTAACAATGCAGAGAATGTGGGAGTGGGAGTTGCAGGGGCTGGAGTTCTGGCCAGTTGTCCGCAGAGGACAGGGTTGAGTGCCACTGCCATTCAAGAAGCTCTGGATTTGCATAATGACCCTCGTGGTAATGGCTGCTAATGGCATAATCACCACTGCCATGTACTACAGTCTGAACTGTGACTACACAAAATCCACAGGCTGAAGCCTTAACCCCCAGTGTGACTTATCTGGAGACTGGATACTAGGAGGTAACTGAGGTTAAAAGAGATTATAAGGATGGGGCTCTAATCTGTTAGGACTGTGGCCTTATAAGAAAAGGAGAAGGATGCTTTCTCTCACTCCCTTCCTCCTCCTCTGATGCTTCTCTCCCCTCCCCCCATCCCAGAACCAGGTGGGGACACAGCAAGAAGGCAGCCATCTGCAAGTGAGGAAGAGCTGGCATGTTCCTCTTGGACTTCCTAGCCTCTAGAACCCTGAGAAAATTAATTTCTATTGGTTGAGCCACCTGGCCTGTGGTACTTTGTTATGGCAGCCTGAGCTGACTAATGTAGCCAGCAATTGGCCAAGTGCATTGTTAAAAAGAAAACTCCAGGTCCCAAATGGTGGTGGTAATTGGGCCAGGTCAGGCCATCAAACCTGGGCTGAATATCTAACCTAATTGTAGTTTCAATCGCCCCTAGAAATGTAAGTCTTAACCTGTCCATCAGGCATTTTCTGATGAGCCCCAGTGAGGTCATTTGTGGGGCCTTCTCCCTCCCTCAAAGGAAGATGGGGTCATCTGCATAATAACCCCCACCCCCTGCCCTTCCCAGCATGGGAAGGGGATTTTGCCTGAAATAATCCTTCCTTTTCTTTTGCTTATAATTTTTTTGCCTCACCCTCCTTCCTACAAAAACTTTCCATTTTGTGCGACTCCTCCGAGTGCTTCCGTATTTACTAGAGGGGATGCTGCTGGTTTCATGAATCATTTAATTAAGCCAATTAGATCTTCAAATTCAGTCAGCTGTATTTTTGTTTTTTGTTTTTTTACAGTATCCTTTTACTTAACCCACTCAATGACCTCAGGAGGTCAGGAGGTAGGTGCAATTATAACTCCCATTTTACAGGGAAGGGAACAGAAGCACAGAGAGGGTAACTTGCCCAAGGCTGAGTTTCTTTTTCTTTCTTTTCTTTTTAAAAAGATTTTATTTATTTATTCATGAGAGACACAGAGACACAGGCAGAGGGAGAAGCAGGCTCCCTGTGGGGAGCCTGATGCGGGACTCAATCCCAGGATCCCAGGATCACACCCTGAGCCAAAGGCAGATGCTCAACCACTGAGCCACCCAGGTGTCCCAACGCTGAGTTTCAATATAAGTACATCTAAAAACTCATCATCTATATGACTTTGGGAAGTTAATCTCTCTAAACCTCAGTTTTCCCACCTGTAAAGAGGGAATGATGATAGTACACATGGACAGAAGAGCTACATTATAAACTGTAATGAGGTTTAGATGTGTTATTATATGCAAAGCCCTTCGAGTGGGATTCTGTTGCACAATAAGTCCCCCACCCGTGTCTACTTTTATTATTGTCGTTGTAATTCTCTTATTCCTTTACTGTCAACTGCAGTGTTCATGGCCAGCTTCACTCAGTCTTGCTCTTATGCCTCTAATTTTACCACATGACCCCCTCCCTGTGTGGTCCTAGCCCATGGGATTGGGGTAGACCTTGGACTAACCGCAAGGGTTAGCAATTTGATGACTCTCCTAGGGCTGGGGATTAGAAACTGAAGACTGGTCTTTGGGTGGAAAGCAGTAGCCCTGTTAAGCTATGCCTTACGCAAATAGAAGATGCTGGTCAGGAGAAAGGAGACAGAGGGGAGCCGAGAAGAGAAATCAGTGGCCACTGAGAGACCATCATCCTCTGCAGTGAAGACAGGAGCCTGGGATGCTGGCAGCTTTCCATGGGTAGCTGGGTCTGTAGTGCTGATATTGCCTGCTGTGCCCACATCTTAAATCCCCCCTCTTTTACTTCCTTGAGAGGACTTCTGGGACCAGGGAAAGTGGAGGTGTCAACCTGGGTGTGTGTGTGTGTGGAGGGCTGTGTGACCGCACAGGTGGGCTCCAGGTGACTACCTCACCCTTGCCTGTGGATCAAGCTGACCCCCCTCCAAACCACACAGCCAGGGATGCTGGTGCCAACTGTCCAGGACACATGAGCTTTTCTTACATGTTTGCTTTTATGCTCTCAAATCGCTCAGTTTTTGATCCCTGCAGCCTTGTCTCTCATTCTGGACCCCAACTCATTCCTTGGAATTGATCGCATCTCTAACTTTTCTGGATTTTAACTCCAGGACACTGGCTTGCCCTCCAGCTTGGGCTCCTCCAGCTCTTGCTTGCCAAGCCCAGCTCTCTGGGCTCTTGGCTCATGTTGGTGTGTCTCAACACGGCCCTGCCAGCCATGCCGTCAACCCCACCCTGGACAGTGATTAGCTTGAATTTCCAGAGGTGTTCTTGGGGACCCAGGCTGTAAAATGACACCACTGGATCGTCCTCACTGCCTCCCTCAAGGCCCACCATCTCCGTGCCACCGCCTGGGTGACACCTTCCATGGCCTACTCAGCCTCACCTGCCACACTTGCTCCCGGGGACTCCTTCTTCTCCCACCCTTGGCCCACCTCACACACTGCAGGAGAGGGAGAGCTATCACCGTTCCCTATGTGCCATCCTCCCCTCCTAGAGGTGAGACCCACGCACAAGGCCTCTGTGCTAACCACTACTTCTACGGGTGTGTCTGTGAGGATGTTTCCAGAAGAGATTAGCATTTGAATTGGTAGATTGAATTAAGAAGAGCACCTTCACTAAAGCAAGTAGGTATCATCCCATCTGTTGAGGGCGAGAGAGTAGAACAAAAAGGTGAAGAGAATTCTCTCTCTACCTGACCGTGTGAGCTAGAACATTGGTCTTCTCCTGCCTTGCACTGGAACCTACACTACGGTCTCTCCTGGTTCCCAGGTCTTTGGACTCAGACTAGAACTACACCATTGATTCTCCTGCATCTACAGTTTGCAGACAGCAGATCATGGGACTTCTCATTCTGGATTTGTCTCTGCCCACCCACTCCCCCACGCCCCAATATATATACACACACGCACACACACACAGGTGTACTGTTGTCTGCCCTTATATGCACTTTGCTTCCCAAGTTATAATTACCACTGTCAACACAGTCCAGAAGCTGATGATCCTCCTTCTGACCTAGAGGCGGAAGGTCAATAGTAGCTCAACACCTATGTCACAGCGCCTACGTCATTCACCTCACTTCCTCCCATCACATAGGCATTTTATCATCTCACATCCTTGCGAGAAGAAGGGTGAGTACAGGGCAATAAGATACTTTGAGAGAAAGAAAAAGAGACCACGTTCATACCACTTTTATTATAGCATATTGTTATAATTGTTCTATTTATTATTGCTGTTGTTAACCTCTAAACTGTGCCTAAGTTATAAATTAAACTTTACCATAGGTATGTATATTTGGGGGAAAAAAAGCATAATCTGTATAAGGTTTAGTACTATCTGTGGTTTCAGGCATCCACTGAGGGTCTTGGAACATATCCTTCACAGATAATGGGGGACTACTGTATAGTCTATTGGTTTTGTTCCTAGGGAGAAAGTACAAAATACAAAAATACAAAAATACAAAATACAGAAGCAAAACAGGGCATAGGACTTGAACCAGGCCATGTTTTGCTAGCAAATGAACATACTATGCTACCATAGACTGAATATTTGTGTCTCCCCCAAATTTATATGTTGAAATTCTTAACCCCCAGTGCGATGATAATTAGGAGGTGGCAGCCTTTGGAAGGTGTTTGGTTCTTCAGGATGGAGCCCTCATGGATGGGATTTGTGCCTTTATAAAAGTGACCCCAGAGAGCTACCCCCCCACCCCCCCGCTTCCTGCCATGTGAAGGCACAGTGAGAGTATGGCCATCTACGAACCAGGAGGTGGTCTCTCGCCAGACCCTAAATCTGCTGGCACCTTGATCATGGACTTCCAGCCTCCGGAACCATGAGAGATAAATTTCTGTTGTTCATGAGTCATCGATCTGTGGTATTGTTATAACAGCCCGAGTGGACTAACACATCGGCTGTAGAAGCCAGCCCCCGAGGACAGAGCCCCCTCACACACTCCAGCTTCCTGGGGCTTGGCTGATTCACGGAGGGGGGTCCCCAGCTGTCCTCTGCTGGATCCTGGAGAGCCAGGCCTTTTGGGGGAGGATCTAGCCTGGTCTCTTCCTCCTTTTCCCTTTTATCTGCTCGTCTTAGAGGCAGAAGCGGGCAGCCTCGGGAAGGGACCCCTCAGGTGTCCGGGACCCGTTTTAGCCTGCTGCAACAATAAGAAAGCTCACCTTGTTTCTCCCCGGGCTCCTGCTCCTGAAGGGGAATTCCCTCTCATGCTCTTGGTTCCTGGCCCCGACAAGACCACTGTGAGTTCCTGGCAGGGCTCAGTGTTTCTAGATCGAGGGCCAGAGGGTTAGCCCCAAACTCCACAGTGAGTATCCAGGGGACTCCTTGTCCACTGGTTCCCCGTCAAAGGCCAGGCGAGCAGAACCCCAAAAGGCTAAGCTATGCCCCTGGCTGGGCCAAAAGGACCAGAAGACAGCTCCCTCCTGGAAACAGCTCTTTACTGAATCATTACTACTATGTCGCATGATATCATGTCAACAGAATTACATGGCAGTAGTGGGGGGGGGTGGGGGGACAGGTGGGAGTGCAAACCAGTTGCACACCTGTTAGAAGGAGGAGGTGGCATTAAGGCTTTGGGAAGGAGGAGGGGGCCAGGGAGGAGGCGGCTCCAGGCCCCCAGCCCTGGGTGGTCGGAATCTTTGGAACCAGTTGAGCCTGTGGGCGGCCTTCACCTCGCTGGGGGAACTTCCCGGTGGCCCTTCTGGCCCAGTGACCGCGGCCTCTTCACACTTGCCTCTGCCTCCCTTCCACCAGTGTCCCAGCTGCTGGGCACTGCTCTGGGAGAATGTTCTGGGGCCTAGATAGCCCTCCTGTGCAGACGAGACTCCTTCTTGCATTTCCTCCAGGATGCTCCTGAGAGAAGGTGGCCAGGATGAAGTGAGGAATTTTTTGAAGACGTGAAAAAAATTGCTGAGCTCCTGGGAGCACTGGGCCCAGAGCCTGAGAATGGTGGCACACATGGAGTCACTCTGTCCCGCGTGAGGCAGGGGCAGCTCCTGGGACTCTTCCCACAGTCCTGATGAGAGTGTTTGGGTGGTCACATCCACCTTGTCCCTAGAGTTTGAACCATATCCCCTGCGGGTTTTCCTGGGTCTTTTTGACCAAAGGCAACTTCTGGCTAGGTTGGTTCTGAAGATGCTGCAAAGCAGAGTTGGTCAGCAATTCAGAAACAGACTCAAGACCTTCCTCCCAAGGTAGCCACCTCCCTGGCAGGCTCAGTCACAGGAGACGGGGGTCTCTTCCTGCACAGCCAGAGAAACCCGGCCGGCCCCCCTGGCCAGCAGGGAAATGCGTGTACGTGTGCGTGTGTGTGTGAGGGGCTGCTTTCTATGGTACAGTCAGTACTGGGGGAGCTGCACCAGGAGGTGCATGGGCAGGCTGGGAGGCAGCCCCTTGGGATCAAAGGGCCACAAGTGTCTGTAGGTGTGGCTCTCTGGGTGGCCGGCTCTGCCCCGAGGCCCTTCCCAGCATTCTGTGTAGCAGTGTTTGGGACTGAGGCCCTTAGTAGCGACTCTGGCTTCCTGGTGGGCCTGGGGGCCCTGGGAGTCCAGGGGGCCCCTGAATCCCTGGTTCACCCTTCAGCCCCACAGGTCCCCGCTGGCCCGGTGACCCTGTCTTCCCAGCAATCCCTGGTTTTCCCTGAGGCCCTGGGGGCCCTGGAGACCCTGGGGGCCCCTCTGGCCCTGGGGGACCCACGTCTCCCTTAGGGCCTGGCTGTCCTCTTGCGCCTCCACTTCCAAAGCTGCCCTTTGATCCTTTGAGACCTGGGAAACCTCGAAGGCCAACCGGCCCCCTTTCTCCCACAGGTCCTGGGTCTCCAGGCTGCCCCTGAGGACCCTGGGGGCCTGGGGGGCCCAAGCTGCCTGGGTCTCCTTTTGGTCCTCTGCTGCCAACGGGCCCTTTCACGCCCAAGTCTCCTTTGAGTCCTCTTGGTCCTGGAGGGCCAGGAGCACCTAGGGCCAAAGAAGAGAGGGAAGAAGTCAGTCCACAAGGGGACGGGTCTCATGAGGCTTGCCCACGGAGTAGGTGTGGCAACACAGGCCACTGGGACAGGCCCAAGGATCAGCCAGACACCAAGGCCAGATCTGCCAAATGCAGTCTCTGGAAGCTCGGGCTGATTAAGTGACTTCTCTAAGTCAGCTGTACCCCCTGTGACATGGGGATGAGAAGACTCACCGGCAGGCTAGCGGGGATTCTGAGACAAGGCATAAAAGTGTCTGGCATGAGGCCTGGTGTGCAGTGGGAATTCATCGTTCTGACCTCAGGGCTCAGTTTGGGAACTAAGAGAACTAGACAGCTCTGGGAAAAGGCCAAGAGTGTCCCGGGACTGTCTGTCCAGGTCTGGAGGCCGCCTGGCCTTCTACACCTCCTCGTGATTTTTTAAAGATTTTATTTATTTATTCATGAGAGACACAGAGAGAGGCAGAGACATAGGCAGAGGGAGAAGCAGGCTCCCTGCGGGGAGCCCGATACAGGACTCGATCCCAGGACCCTGGGATCATGACCTGAGCCAAAAATGCTCAACCACTGAGCCACCCAGGCACCCCTCATGGTCTTTGATACAACCCCCCTCCCCACTGACATCTCAACCCCAGGCTCTGCCCCTGACAGTCAGGCATCTGGGACAGGAGATGGAGTCAGGTGACATAGGTCAGAACACCAAAAAAGTGAGGCATGAGAAGCAGACCCCTCCCAGGATTAGTGCATGGGGCACAACAGCCCAGAGAAAGGACAGCTCCTCCAGGAGGCCCACCCTGACTACCCCCACCAAATCTCTAAGCTTCTGCGGCTACTACTTGCTGAGTCTTTCAGGTGACATGTAGAAAAAGAAGCCATGGTACAGTGAAAGCAAACCTGTGGTGCCTATCTGGTGAACCCTGCTAGACTGTGGAACACCAGGAAGAGGGTAAGGACCACAGCTCACATCCCCTGCCCTGGGCAGGGAGCGTGGCACATGGCAGGGAGAGCTCACCAACAGCTGTGGACCCCCCTGCTCCCACCGGGCTCTGGCCTAGTGCCTGGGGCAGATGCTGAGATGAAGATGTGGTCTGTCCCTAAAGACCAGGGAGCCAGGTCAGCTCCCAAGCCAGATGACCGTAACACCCTTCTCACTATGTAAGTCTCAGGGTCACCACCTCCCGAACTGTGCCAACTCTGAGGATACAAAGCAGAGTGTGGCCATTACTCTGCCCAAGGCATCCCTGAATGCCCGGAGCATGGAGCAAAGAGGACCCCCCGGCCTCGTGAGGATCATGCAGCAAAGGCCCAGCGAATACCTGGCTTTCTTTAGTGGTCTCTGCAAAGGACGCTGGGTAGGGGTGGTGGGAGCAGCAGGCCGAGGGCTGGCCTGAGGGATGAATTCTAATGCCCATACTCAGCTCTCCCTGAGAATTCCGTGGCTACATCATTCCTCTTGTGAAAGACTTGCAGCATTTTCGAGCAAGGTGGGGGCCAGTCCAACTCCTACATTTCACGGAGGAGGCGACGAAAGCCCAGGGAGGTGAAGCAGTATCCTCAGGGGCCCCTGAGCGGAAACCAGAACCCAGGTAGGCCTCTCGGGGAGGAGGGAGCCTGCAGCTGGGAGCTGGGAGCCCTGCCAGTGGCCGTGACCCAGGTCTGCGGCGTCAGGGCCTCCTCCCCAGCTAACGAAGATGCCACTGCTGTTAATCCTGGCTGGTGCTCCCTGCTGCCCACCCTCCCCACCCCTCAGTGCTCCCCACCCCTGCTGCTCCCTGTGTCTGTTTCCCAGTGTTTCTATGGAACAGTGTCGGTGAATACCAGCCTCTTAAGATCGAAACTGGGATCTAAACTGGGAACTGGAGCCCAGACAGAGTCAGCCCCCCTGAGGGCCAATAAAAACCTTCCAGCCATTCCCTGCCCCCGCCTGCCCCTGCCCACTTCCCCCACACGGGGGGCTGCGGCCCTGTGTGGGCGGGGTTCACGTGGCCTGCCAGCTGCACAGGCTGGATTCCGTCACCGGGCTGGCTGGCTGCGGAGGGGACCTGGCCTGGGAGCAGCCGGGAGGCAGGATCCGCTCTTCGGTCCTCAGAGGGCCTCCCCCAGCCCCTCACCCCACCCCGCAGCGAGGTAGCCAGAACCACCTGGTACAGGGCCTGGCAGGACTTGCTGGGAGCTGGCAAACCCACGGCACCGGTCTTCACCCTAGCTCTGGCCTTGGCGCCCGAGCCAGCTGAGGTTGGAAAAGCAGAGCCATTCAGAGGTGGAGAGGTCCCTGGAGGCTTGCTGGGTGCCTGGGTGTCAGAGGGCCCTGGAGCAATGCTGGCTGAGCTCCTGCCCACGCTGGAGCTCATGTCTCATTCATGAAATGGAGAGTTGCACCTGACAGTTCCGAAGGGCCCCTGTAGCTTCGCTACCCCCTCTCCTCCTGCCTCCTCGGCCTGCTTCCTTGGGCTCACCCTCTGCCCGGTTCTCCAGCTCTCTCCTTACACCTACTTCCGCAGCTTCCACCCTTGTTCCCTGCACGGATGTGTCCACCGTCCCCATCTCCAACCTCGACTCAGGAAAAGCATGAGAAGTCTCATCTCATCTTGACAAGGTGACCCTGCTCTGAACAGCCCCCAGGTCCAGCAGGGCCCCCTCACTCTCTCCCGTGCCACTGTCTTCATCAGGTGCCCACCCCTCTCTTGCCCAACAGGTGCAGCAGCTGACTGCGAGGACCGCTAATGGCCTCTGTGCCGGTAGCAAGGGAGAGAAGGCAGGGGGTAAAGGCCCTCTCTTCTGTGCCCCCCTCCAGTCCTTGCAGGTGCCTCTTCCTGGGGAAGCTCTTGGCGGCTTCCCTGGATGGGGAAGGCTGGGCGCCCACATGCCCGGGGAAAGGTGCATTCAGAAGCCTGGGTCACACTGTCCACCTCATTGCCCCAGGAGGCAACAGCCTCCAGCATGAGTGGAAGGAGGACTTCAGAGGAAAAGAGAGACCTCCCTCTCCGTACCCCCAGTTCTGGCTGCCACCACCCACCACATCTCTGAAAACACAGAGGGAGGTCCTAGACAGTCACCTTGAGGACAGTGGGGGCGAGGGGTGGCCTCATCTGGGGCTAATAACAAGGCCTCCCTCACTGCCCACGTCAGGGGCCGGTGGTTGGAGCCTGCCCCGTGGTGGCATGCCTGTGCCATCCAGCCCCGGGCTCCCTCTCTGACTGCTCTGTGACCTGCCTCCTCTTGGAGAAGGATAGGGCAATGAAAGCAGGGAACAGGTGTCTACTGAGTCTCTCCCATGTCAGCGCTGCACAGGGAGATTGTTGGCCCATTCTACAGAGGAGGAACAGTGGTGCAGAGGGTGGCAGCTTGCCCAAGATCATCAACTAACTGTAAGGGGGAGAGACCAGATTTAAAGCCAGGCCTGAAGCTCAGAAACCCAGGCTCCTTCCCCCTACCCTGCTCCTTCTGGTCCTCATCACACTGTGGCCAGGGCTCTGGGCTCCTTCCCCCCACCTCCAGCCCCTCCTGGCCTCTGATGGCCAGGGCCTCCTGCCTAGTGCTGCCCAGAGGTGAGGGAGGGTCCACACGGAGTGGGGAAGGGGAACCCAAAGGTGAGCTGAGCCTCTGCAGGTCCCTCCTGGGCTGGCCATGAATCATGCTGTCGGAGGGGAGGGCCGGCGGGACCTGGGTCTAGCCTGGGAGGAAGTAAACAACCGTAGTTTAGTGGTTAGCTTTGGAGCCAGGAATGTGGACAGAGGCACTCTGCGGGACAGGGTGCCCCTGACACAGCCCATAATCAGATCTTGGTATCGGTAGGGCTAAGGGCAAAGGAGGGGAGGGCTGAATCGTGCTCTGGGCTGTGGGGGGACACTGAGCAGCGATGGCTGAGTTGGGGGAGAGGCACGGAGTACCCTGCAGTTCTGGGGAGGCCCATAATTACTCAGGAAGCCAGAGACTATAATTAGGCCATCCTGGCCCATTAGGGTAGAGCCACAACTGACTGCATGTCTGGGACAAGTAGGTGGTCTCCCCCTGGTGTGCATAGGGAATGGGAGGAGGTAGTGGGGGGGTGTGTGTGAGCAGAAGCACCAAGTCTGTCAGCACCCAACACTGCCCACCCAGGGGTGGGGTGGTGCATGGGCAGGAGGGGCCCATGGTCTGCTCATGAACCAAAGCAGCAGGCCAGCTGGCAAGGATGGAAAGAAATAGAAACAGAAGGGGCGCCTCTCAGAAGACTGGTGCCATGGAAGGCACGCTAGCCTGGCCAAAGGGGCGGGGGGACCCGGGTTTGGGTCTCAGCTCTGGTATTCACAAACCGGATGGCTGGGGAAGTCTTTGTCCTTCCTGGCACCTCAGGGTTACTCTATTCAGTGAATATGTTGGCCTGGGTCAGGGACTGTCGATACCGATACCGGCTGTTGTTGCCTGAGGAACCTGGGGAAAAATGACAATGGACTTCTACTTCCGTGACGCGCTAGACCCCAGCGACCAAACTTCCCACTGAGAACAATCGGAATCATCAGATAAAGTAGCAAGACATCCTTCTGATGGCTTTGAAGAGAGATCAAAGGCCGGAATCAACCAAAATCACAGGCAGGAGGGAGACCCCTTAAAGCCTGGCATTCTTTGCCACTTTTCTTCTCAAGGGATCTGTCGATTAGTGATTAGTTTGGGCAGAGAAGCTGGGAAGCCAGAGAGAAGGCTGCAGCTGTCAGGCTGAGAAGTGGGGCAGGCTTTCGGCGGCTTCGCTGGGGCTGGAGTTCAGGGCTGCCAAGATTCAGGAGGAAGGAGACTGTGCGTGTGTTTGCTGTGAGGACACAGGGCAGAGAAGTCGAACAGAGCACTCAGCTTCATTCAGCGGTGCTGGAGAGACAATAATTGGAGTTCAAGAATGACAAGGTGGCAGCGCCCTACTAAACTGTCCTCCAGGACCATGTACTGTAAGTTCAAGGGCGTCAAAAATAGGCCAAGTGTTAGGGCACCCGGGTGGCTCCAGCTCGGTTGGTTAGGCATCCAGCTCATGATCTTAGAGTGGTGAGATCGAGCCCCACGTGGGGCTCTGTACTGGGTTTGGAGCCTGCTTAAGATTCTCTCTCTCCCTCTGCCCTTCCCTCCTCAAGCACGTGGCCTGTCTCTTTCAAAAAGCAAAAAGAAATAGGCCAAGTGTCACCTTTCTTGCCCACCCTCAGTCTCTAGCTTTGTTTATGCTTTCATTATGCATTCACTGAGCAAATGTTTCCTGAGTGCCTTCCAAGGGCAGGCACTCTGCTGGGTACTTGGTGAGTGAGACAAGGAGCCCATCATCAAGCAAATTAGATTTGGAATCACCCCTGAAATTAGGACACCCTTTTACATTTTGCAAAAACTTCTCTCTGGCTTCTCAGCTTCTTTGTCCATTGTTCATACCCATTATTGACAATGATATGGGATACAAGCAAGGTAGGTATTAATATTCCTATTTGTGGATGAGGAAAATGAATTGAAAGTAGCCAAGAGCCTTGTCCAAGGTCATGTGGCTAATAAGCAATGATGGTTTCCTGTCTCCATTTCTCAAGTAACATCCTTGTCTATCATACACACAGAAATCATCCTACAGAGTAGGAAGAGAACTATCCTATGAGAGGCACAAACACTATGGAGGTGTCCCAGGCTTTCTGTTGAGCAAATGGAGCTGGAGGAGGTCTCAAAGAACAGCTGGTCTTATCCTTCCACTTTCAGATAAAGAACAAAAATAAAAAATGGAGGCTTAAGAAGATTAAAAGATTCTGCCTAAAGAATCAGAGCAAATTAGAAGTCAGACTTCTTTCCCATGTAGTTTAAGAGTCCAGGCCTCAGTCAGCATCTTCCACACTGACAAATATAAATTAACATGACTCCCGTAGGCTTTTAGAATGAGGTTCCCCTCCAACACTTTGAATATCATCTCTCCCTTCTCTATTCTGCCCCATACCCTACAAACCTAGGCAGGACCTGAGTGGAAGTCCTTTTTGGTATCTGCAAACTCATGCTCTGGATGTGTGCATCTTAGAGGCAGGGGTCAGAATTTAAAATCATAGTGTGACCTTGAGTTCATGGCTTAACCTTCCCCAGTCTCAGGTCACCCTTCTGTAAAATAAAGACACCAGCTGCCTTGTCTACTATGCTAAGGTAGTTGTGCAGCTGAAATGAAATAAAGTGCATGAATGGGCTTTGTCATTGGGAAAGCTTTATATTTCATTTGTTCTTAGGCTCAATGCCACAAAAATACAAAATTACCAGAGAATGAACCGTGAGAACTACCTAGTAATGTCTTTGCTGGAAAAATGCATCCTAGAGCATATATCCTAGAGATACATATTTTAGGTGAAATACTGTGGGGAGGCTTCAGTTACCCAAGAAACACTTGGTACCTGGGTTTGTTGCAAAAATAGGACAACAGGTAAACAAGACCTACCCCCACCCAACAACATCAATTTAGATTAAATTTAAAAAAATTAACCCTAGTAGCAGTAGAAATGCTCAATGATATAAAATAAAGGCAATATAGGTTTGAGATGAAATGGTTAAAGCAAAATAGAGAATCAGAGAGGTTGGTTCCAAGTCTGTGCTCTGCAGAGAGAACAGAGCTGTCTGGGGTTGTGGGGTCCTCCTTCCTTCCACCTTAGAGCTCCCTAGGTTAGTAGGCCCAGATGTTTGGCCCCTCAAATGTGAAGCATAAATTCTGGAACTGCCAGATCTCGGTGGCTAACTAATTATATTATCTAGAGCCAAGACTGGTTATATTTTCAGGTTGAATATTCTTCCCACAAAGACCTATGTTTCCTTGGGAAGGGCCCAGGGAGCCTGAGTGTAGCCGTCCAGATTCCTAGTATAAAGGAATCCTGATTAGGAGTCTTTTGGACTATTTTCCAAGAGAAAAACTGTTGGGAATACTGCTGTGAAGGAGTAGGATGAAAAAGTAATAGTATTTGTTAGGGATTGAATTGTGTCCCCTCAAAATTCATATTCTGAAGTCCTAACCCCTAATACCTTGGAATATGACCTTCCTTGGAGACAGGATCTTCATAGAATCAATTTCAAATGTGGCCACTAGGTAACCCCGAATCCGATATGACTGGTGTCCTTATGAAAAGGGGAAACTAGATACAGAGACAGACACGCACAAAGAGGAGATGAAGAGACAAGGAGAAGCCAGAGCCATCTATAAACCAAGGCTTGGAACAGAGCCTCAGAGCCCTCAGAAGGAATCAACCCTGCTGACACTTCAATCTCAGACTTCTGGCCTCCAGAGCTGTGAGACAGTACATTTCTGTTCTTTAAGCCTCCTGGTCTTTGGTACTTTGTAACAGCAACCTGAGCAGCTAATACAGTGCTTATTTTGTAATGAAGTTCTCATAAGCAGAAGCCATAGAGCATTTCAAGTAAATTGAAGGAGTGAGCAAGGGAACCCACCTTTGATATGGAATCTAGGGGTAAGCTGGGGATGGAGGTACCCCAAAGGGAAGAGGAGGCCAGCCTCTTGCTGGGGAAATTGATGGGGAGTAGACAGGACCAGACCACAGCAACTACACCGAGCAGCCTGCACTGTCACCAAGGAGCACGTTGCATTTGCTCAGGTGCTTTTAGAGGGACAGGGTTTTATGTCCTTGGAGAAGGCCATTCAAGGCAGCTTGCAACTTTGGATCTGAACTTCCTCGAATCTGAATCCTGTGTCCATTCTTGATACCTGTGTGAGCTTGGCTAGACCCCCATGTAATATCCAGTACTTCAACTGTAGGCTTTTTGGGTTCACAATTTCAGGGCTCCTGGGAATGAAAGGAGATAATGTGTATGCCATATGCTTTCTCCAGGATCTTGGTATGTATTGCTCCCTCCACCTAGAACTCTTCTGCTCATCCCTGCTGACCCTGCTATGTCTGACTTATTCCTCTTTCTTTCTCAAGTCTGATGATTAATTTCATGTGTCAACTTGACTGGGCCATGGGATGCCCAGATATTTGGTCAAACATTATTCAGGGTATGCCTATGAGGGTTTTTTTGGATGAACTTAATATTTGAATCAGTAGACTGAATAAATCCCCAATGCGGTTGGGCCTCATTCGATCTAAGGCCTTAACAGAATAAAAAGGCTAAGAGGGAAGTCCTCCTGCCTGACTGCTTCAAACTGGTATGTCAGCTCTTACCTACCTTTGGGTTTGAACTGAAATATTGGTTCTTCCTGGATCTTGAGCCTGCCAGCCTTCAGACTGCAACTACAGCATCAGCTTCCTCAGGTCTCAGACTTTTGGACTCAGACTAAAATAAACATTGGCTCTCCTGCTTGCTGACTCACCCTGCAGATCTTGGGCTTTACTGGCTTCTATAATGTGTGAGCCAACTCCTTCAATTCGTTATGGTAAATCAATCAATCTCTCTTTTCAGAGATCCTAATGGACACAAGATATATATATATATATGTATATATATATATATATATATATATATATATATATATATATACTGTTTGTTGGTTCTGTTCTCTGGAGAACCCTGAATTAATATAATTTTGAAAAAAAAATATATAATTTTGTACCAAGAGTGATTCTAAAGGAACAGAATTTTAAAGATGAATTTTCTAAGTTGATCTAGGGTTTCTGCAATTGACTCTCTGATCTAAGATTTAAAGATGCTAATGACTTTATTTCTAGTAGTAAAAAGAGCCTAAGAGTCCAAGGCATGATCTGACTGACAATAGAGATATGGAAAATACTGGAGACTTCTCATCAACCCCTCATGAGGGGCAAGGATCTGGGTGACCATGTGTATGATACTTTCGAACATTTTTTTTTTTTTCAGAATAACAAGTATAATGAGATTGGTTGCTCCTAATGTTACTGGACAAAGTGTGGAAAGAAAAAGTTGAGCTTGGTGATTCAAATTCCCAGCTCAAGTGTCACATAAATGACCTGCAAGCTTCTAATTTTGCTCATAATCCTGCAGCCATAGGGATAAGACTGCTGAATATCTAACTTACAACCTCAATCTGTGACTGGCTGAATTGCAATGCAGACTGAATTTCCAGCTTTCCAGGGTATCTACTATTAAAGTAAAGGTGTTGACTGGGAAGGAATGGGATCCTGAAAGTTGGAATGGGGATATGCGCGAAGATCTTGATGGACCCCTAAATTCTGATGAGTTATCTTTGACAATGGAAGCTGTTTCTCCACCCCCAGCAGAATTGCCTCCTTGGGGCACCTGGATGGCTCAGTCGGTTAGGCATCTGACTCTTGATTTCAGCTCAAGTCTTGATCTCAGGGTGGTGAGATCAAGCTCTGTATCAGGCTCCACATTCAGGGAGGAGTCTGATATTCTCTCTCTCCTCTCCCTCTGACCCTCCCTACCCCACACTTGCTCTCTCACTCTCTCTCTAAAACAATAAATAAATAAATCTTATAAAAAGGGGGCCTCTCAACTCCTGTCTGAAGCTTGCATTGCCTGAGAAGAGGGCAGTGGCCTCCCCTAAGGCACTGCCAAGCAAGACAATGCTGATTCCCCTGAGGATCCAGCCCCACCACTCCTCTTTGCTTCTAGACCTATAACTAGACTCTGTTCTCAGCAGGACCCTAAAGGTGAAGTACAAAGTATGACCCATGAGGAGGTGCCCTATACTCCAAAAGAACTACCTGAGTTTTCTAATTCATACAGTCAGCAATCTGGGAAGTATTCGTGATAATGGATACAAAAGATGTGGGATAATGGTGGAAGAAACATTAAAATTGCATTAGACAAAATTTATTTCTATGGGCTAACTAAGCAGATTTTTCTATTTAATGTTACATCTTGGGGAGTTAGAAAGGGTCTAACAGTTTGTTAGTAGTTTGTTTGGTGGGTTGGCTAAAACATAGGCCCAAGTTTGACCTACAGTGAATGAGTATGAAATTCTGGCTGTCCTTGATTTCATGTAAAGAAAGGAATTCAAAAACAGGGAAGGTGGGATGTTGGAGTGTGTTTGTCATCTGAGACCCACTCACCCACCTTGGGAAGGTCCAGAAGACATGCCTCTTACCATGACTGTGAGAAATAAATCTGTGAACAAAGTCTTTGAATCCTTGAAGAGCCCTGTGATCATTCTTTGTAGGCCAGACCTTACAGGGGGAACCACAGTCACTGAACTGGGAAACTCAACCACAGTGAGAGTAATTGGATCCTGGGGTGGTGGATACCCAAAGGTGGCATTCAACTGTCTAAGGCAAGGACAGCATGGATACCATAATGGACAGCAGGGTCAATGCAGTGATCGGAATAGGCTGACATGCACAGACCTGTGGTGTTAGCTATGTGGTCGTGATGTGCCTGGAAATGAAATAGGTAGGAAGCCTAACAAATCCTTACTTGCTCTGTATAAGCAGAGAAGTTCTAGGTCAAGTGAACAAAAGTCTAGAATTATAAAAGCAGTCATGGCTCCTCAGTCATTTCTCAGACTTGAGCCAATTTACAAACCCAGACTCCTTTAAATGAAGGGGAAGCTGGGTACCCTTGAGGAAGGACCCCAGGATACTACCAAATATTTATACTGCTAATTTCTCCAGCCTTCCCTAAAGGGACCTATAGGGGAAAAAGGAAATAATCAGCCCTTTGAGGGACTACTAGACACTGGCTCTGAATGGGCACTGATTCTGGAGACCCAAACAACACTGTGGTCCTCTAATCAGAGTAGGACCTTTTTTTTTTTTAATTTTTATTTATTTATTTATGATAGTCACAGAGAGAGAGAGAGAGAGAGAGGCAGAGACACAGGCAGAGGGAGAAGCAGGCTTCATGCACCAGGAGCCCGACGTGGGATTCGATCCCGGGTCTCCAGGATCGTGCCCTGGGCCAAAGGCAGGTGCCAAACCGCTGTGCCACCCAGGGATCCCCCCCCCTTTTTTTTTTTAAATTCAGAGTAGGGCCTTATGGAGGTCAGGTGATCAATAGGGTTTTAACTCAAGTCCATCTCACAGGAGGCCCAGTGGATCCCTGAATCCACCCTGGGTTGTTTCCCCAGTTCTGGAATGTGTAATTGGAATAGACATACTGAAAATCTGGAGGAATCTCACGTTGGTTCCCTGATCTATGGAGTAAGGGAAATTATGGTGGAGAAGGCCCAGAGGCACTGCTTCTACCTATGAAAATAGTAAACCAAAAGCAATCTCGCATTCCTGGAGGGACTGAAGAGATTAGTGCCCCCATTAAGAACTTGAAATTGCCTATCTGGCCTGTGCAGAGGACAGGTGGACCTTGGAGAATGACAATGGATTTCTGTAAGATTAACCAGGTTGTGACTCCAACAGTGGCTGCTCTATCAGATGCACTTTCATTGCTTGGGAAAATTAACACATCCCCTGGTATGCAGCTATTGATCTGGCAAATAAATGATTTTTGTCCCCACCTGTTCATAAGGCCTACCAGGAGGTTGTTTCAATCTGGCAAGACCAGCAACACACCTTCACTGCCCTGCCTCAGGGCATCTCAATGCTCCAGCTCTATATCATTCTTCAGTTCACAGAGAACTTGATCTCCTTTCTCTCCCACCAGATATCACTCTGGCCCACACATTGATGATATTATATGGATTGAATTTAGTGAGGAGGTAAGTAGCAGCTCTCTATTTGTAGACATTTATGTGTCGGTGGTGTCGGGGGTGATAAATATGACAAATATTCAAGGCCCTTCTACCTCAATGAAATTTCTAGTAGTCCAGTGATGTGGGCATGTTAAGATACCCGTTCTAAGGTGAAGAATAAGCTGTTTTATTTGGCCCCTACAATTAAAAAAGAGGCACACTTTGTGGGCCTCTTTGGATTTTGGAGACAACATATATATATTCCTCACTTGGCTGTGTTACTCTGACCCATTTACTGAGTGACCTGCAAAGTTGCTGGGTTTGAGTGCCCAGAACAAGAAAAGCCTCTTCAACAGGTCCAGGCTGCTGTGTAAGTGGCTTTGCCACTTGGGCCATATGATCTAGCAGAACCAATGATGCTTAAAATGGCAATGGCAGATAGGGATGCTGTTTGGGGACTTTGGCAGGCCCCTATAAGCTAACTGCACTATAGACCCTTGGGATTTTGAAGCAAAGCCAGGCCATCCTGTGTTTAACTACTCTCCTCTTGAGAAACAGCTCTTGGATTTTTATAGGGCTTACGTAGAGACTAGATGCTAGCCATTGGCCACCAAATTACCATGGGACCTGAGCTGCCCATCTTGAACTGGGTACTTTCTGACCCACCAACCTCTAAAGCTGGGCACACAGAGCCACATTCTATCCATCCTCAAATGGAAGTGGTATATGTAATCAGGCCTGAGCTGGCCCTGAAGGTATAAGTAAGTTATAGGATAAAGTGGCCCAAATACCCATGGTCCTCACTCCTACTATACTACCTTCTCTCTCCCAACCTGCACCTATGGTATTATGGGGGGCTCCCTGAGACCAGCTGACAGAAGAAGAGAAGATTCTCGCCTAGGATATGCAAGAATCGCTTTGAAAGTGGACAGCTGCAACATCAGTCTCTCTTCAGGACAACCCTGAAGGACAGAGGTGACTCACCATCTTCCCAGTGGGCAGAACTTCCAGCAGTGTACCTGGCTGTTGTTCTTGCTTGGAAGAATAATGGTCACACATGTGATTATAACTTGATTCATGGAGTCTGGCCAATGGTTTGGCTGGATAGTCAGGGACTCAGAAGAAACACAATTGGAAAACTGGTTACAAAAAAATTTGGGGAAGAGGTGTGTGAATAGTCCTCTCTGAAGGGGCAAAAAAATTTGAAGATATTTGTGTCCTATGAATGTTCTCCAAAGGGGGAGCTCAGCAGAGGAGGATTCTAATAGTCAAGTGGATAGTATGACCTATTCTGTAGGATACCAGTCAGTCTTCTTCTCCAGCCACCCCTGTCGTCGCCCAATGGACTCATGAACAAAGTGGCCATACTGGCAGAGATGGTATTTGTGCATGGGGTCAGCAACATGGACTTCCAGTCGCCAAGGCCAAAGCTATGGCTACTGCCCAGTGCCTAATCTTCCAACAACAGAGACCACCAGCAAATCCCCAATATGATACCATTCCAAGGGTCATCAGCCAGCTACCTCGTAGCAGGTTAATTACACTGGACCATTTCTGTCACGGAAGGAGCAGTGTTTTGTTCTTGCTGGAATAGAAACTTACTCTGGATACACATTTGCCCGCCTTGCAAGAAATGCTTGAGCCAGAAAATACCATGGAGAATGCATTATCCATCATCATGGTATTCCATGGTTTTCCAACATAGCATTGCTCATGATCAAGGAAATCACTTCACAGCAAACGAAGTGCAACAATGGGCCCATGATCATGGAATTCACTGGTGTTATCATGGTCCCCCCCATCTTGAAACAGCCTGCTTTACAGAGGTTGAAATGGCTTTTGAAGACTCCGTTCCAGTGCTAGCTAGGTGGCAATATCTTGCATGGTTGTATGTGGTCTGAATCAGTGTCCAGTGTGTATAGTGCTGTTTGGCTGATAGCCAGGATTCACTGGTCCTGGGATCAAGGGTTGGAGATGGGAAAGACATCAGCCACTATCACCCCTAGCGGCCCGCTAGCAAAATGTTTGCTCCTTATTCCCACAACCTTATGCTGTGCTGGCTTAGAGATCTTAGCTCCAAAGGAAGGAATGTTTCTGCCAGGGGATACAACAATGACTCCATTGAACTGCAAATTAAGACCGCTGCCTGGTCACTTTGGGCTTCTCACGCCTCGGAATTAATAGGCAAAGAAGTTATTGTGCTGATTGAGGTGACTGATCCTGACTACCAAGGAGAAACACTACTCTACAACAGTGGTTAGGGAGAGCATGTCTGAAATTCAGAAGATCCTACAGGGTGTCTCTCGGTGCTACCATGCCCTGAAATAAATTCAGTGGAAAACTACAACATCCCAATCCAATGTAGGAAGGACTAGTAATGGCCCTCCAGGAATGAAGGTTTGGATCACCCTACCAGGTAAAGAATAACAACTAGCTAAGGTGCTTGCCAAGGGCAAAGAAAATGCAGATGGGCAGTGGAAGAAGGTAGTTATACATACCAGCTATGACCATGTGACCCATTACATTACAAAAATAAGGACTGTACTTGTCAAGAGTATTTCCTCCTTGATGTGTTATAAATATATAAATATATATATACAGTAAATATCTTCACTTTCTTCCCTCTCTTACCCTCTTATCATGTAACAAAACATAAAATATATTGACTTCATATCACAGTGTTTTAATATTGTTAACTTTATATCATAGTATTTAAATTATGAGATATTAAAGGGAAGAGTAAATAGCTCTCAAGGACTTTACCTTCTCTTCTGGGGAAGGGGTTAGTGTGGCTTTGGCTGTACACAGGATACTCGCATCATGAGCATTAGGGAGAACTGTAACCTTGTTATGATCTTCATTTGGGAATTAAATATGAGTTAAGATGTGTATGGATGCCCAGTTGACTTATGATGGTTAATTTTATGTGTCAACTTGACTGGACCACAGAATGGCCAGACATTTGGCCAAACATTATTCTGGATGTGTCTGTAGGGGCGTTTATAGATGGAATTAACATTTAAATTGGTACTGAGTAAAGCACATTGCTCTTCCCAGTGTGGTGGGCCTCATCTAATCAGTGAAGACCAGAATAGAATAAAAGGCTGACCTCCCCTATGTAAGAGAGAATTCTCCTGCCTGGTCACTTTCGAACTGACCCATCATCTCTTACTGTTCTACAGCAGCTTCTGGTCTTCCAACTCAAACTAGAACATCAGCTGAGCATATTTTGGACTTTTCAGCCTCCCTAATTACATGAGCCAATTTTTAAAATAATTTCTCTCTCTCTTATTGGTTCTGTTTTTCTGGTGAACCCTATCTAAGGCAGGGTGAGGTGAGAGGAGAAGAGAGCCTCAGAGTGATAGGCATCTGAGGGGCAGATGGCTGAGTGCACCAGTGATGGAGTGGGAAGGGAGAAAATGAGATAAAAGAGTTTCCAAGACGAGGTCTCCCTATTTCTCTGTGTGGACCCAATCACACAAATTGACATATGAAAATCCAGATTTGCAGGCAAAGTTAGGAGCCATAGCATCTTTACAAAAGAGGTCTGTAAGTACAGTAGTTCTCCCTTATTCCTGGTGGATACGTTCTAAGACCCCCATATATAGCCTGTTTTTTCCTATAGATACTTCCCTGTGATAAAGTTTATTTATAAATTAGGCATTATATGAATGTTGTCTCTCTCTCTCTAAATATCTATCACACTGCATCTGCCCTTCTTATGATGACATGAGGTGATAAAATGCCTAAGAGGTGAGATGAAGTGAGGTGAAGGACAAAGGCGTTGTGACATACGTTAGGCTACCATTGACCTTATGACTATACCTCATTAGGAGAAAATTGAAACCACAGATAAAGGGGGGGCTACTGTATTTTTTAAAGCTCCCAGTTGCCCTAGGCATTTGCGACAGGATTGTATGAGCCTACCAGGACTTTTGCCTGAAACCAGGTGTTTCTGTGGGGCAAGATCACCACGGTCCTCTGGGAGCTCTGTAGCAGGTGTGGCCGAGGTCTGGCCCTTACCTCTAAGGATGGTGACGTTGCGAAGGATTTCTCCATGCTGCGTGTCCACAGCCTTCATCTCCTCCACGATCATGGAGAGGTTGCGGACGTTGAAGTCCAGCCGTGCACTGAGCAGACTGAAGCGCTCCCGGAGCAGGTCCGTGGTGCCCAGCATGAGGGAGACGGACTTGTTCAGGTAGTAGAGCTCCTCGGCGTGTGTGTGGAAGCCTAGCGTGCAAGAGAGCCTCACATCATCCAGGTACTTGAGCATGCTGTGCACATGGTTGTCAGTGGCATTGATGTTGGTGAAGATGGTGCCGATCTCGATCTCATGTGAAGCCATGCGTCCTTCTAGCGTCTCGAACCTCTCCACCGTGCGGTTCTGGGCATAGCGAGTATGGTACTGCAGATCGTGCATATTCTCCTCGTGGTCATCCAGGAAGGACGAGATGTTATCCAGCTGCAGCTGTAGGCCCATGACCTGCAGCACCAGGTCATGCATGCTCTCGGCATTCTGACTGATGCGTTGCGAGGAGACCCCCAGGATGGCCTGGATGTTCTTGACTGCTTCTCCGGTCTTGGCTGAGGTGGTGCGCAGGTTGCTGAAGAGCCGGGTGTAGTTTTGCCAGTCGGTGACAATCTTCTGGAGGGTCAGGGTCTCCTCATCAGTCTTCCGCCGGATCCCATGGATCCACTCTGAAGTCTGCCCCACAGTGAAGTTGATCTGGTGGACTGTAGCCTTGACATCATAGCAGTCCTGGGTGAGGTCCTTCAGAGAGAGGTCCAGGCCAGCTGTGGTGGCCTGCCAGCCTCTCACCTGGGCGAGAAACAGCCCCAGGGACTGGTTGACCTGGTGGATGGAGAAGGAACAATTGCCCATCTCCTGGGAGATTTGATTGCTGGTGGTGGAGAGCAGCTCATGGGTCTGAGAGGTCTGGTCCAGCTGGACCTCCTGGGCCAGAAGCATCTTCTGAATTCCCTCCAGCTCTTCCTGCAGTTTTCTGATCTCCTTCTCCAGCTGCCCAGCCTCATGGCAGAAAGAACAGTTGTTTGGGGCTTTCAGATCTTCAGGAGAAAGGGACAACAGTTTGAGTTGCTGAAGGCTCATGGGACAAAAGTTGCCTCTTTACATATTTCAGAACATAATGAATTGTCAAGCGGCTTCCCAATCCCTCTTCCTATCCTAAGTCTGCTAGGAAATCCTTTTTGGAAAAGCCTTACCATCTCTCTGAAATATTATTTTTACCAAATATCTTTACTATGACCCGAAATGTAAAATTTGGGATATTTTTTCCATCTTGCCACCAAATTCTCGAGAATATATCTTCATAACTCTTTGAAGGTGCCAAGGACCACCCATTTACACTTTATCTTAAGATTTCTCCAATTATCTTTATATTTGTTATCAATACACTTATGGGGAAAAGATAGTGTGGGGATTATTTCTCCCTGTGACAGATGAGAAATAAGGCACAAAGAAGAGGCTTGCCAAATATCACTCAGATAGTATTTTCCCTTTCCGTCAGGGCAGACAACCTCTACCCCTTCTATTACCGCATCTTCTGTCTCAGTCTCAGAAAGAGAAGGTCCCTGGTGAAAGCAGGAGATAGAGAGCGTTATGAGTAGTGTACACTTTAAGGCAATAGTGAGGAAAGGGTAAACTCGTCAAGAGGCTTTGGAAGATCTTAAAAATAATTTCTAGGGATCCCTGGGTGGCTCAGCGGTTTAACGCCTGCCTTTGGCCCAGGGCATGATCCTGGAGTCCTGGGATCGAGTCCCTCATGGGGCTCCCTACATGGAGCCTGCTTCTCCCTCTCCTGTGTCTCCGCCTCTCTCTCTCTCTCTCTCTCTCTCCCTCTCTCTCTCTCTCTCTCTCTCTCTCTCTCTCTGTGTCTCTCATGGATAAATAAATAAAATCTTTAAAAAAAAAATAACTTCTGGGTGGCTAAGTCAATTAAGCATCTGACTCCTGATTTTGGCCCAGGTTATGATCTCAGGGTCCTGGGATAGAGGATAGAGTGCCACGTTGGATCCCTGCTCAGCAGGGAGTCTGCTTGTCTCCCTCTGTCTCTCTGCCCCTCCCCTGCTTGCCCTTGTGCTCTTTTTCACTCTCAGATAGATATTTAAAAAATAATAATGTCAGATACATGAGAATGACTGAGGAATGGACTGTCTTTGTGTTCCTCCTCTACCTGTAGGCTCAGGCTAGATCTGTACCACACACAGAACCCCTGGCCCCAGTGTTGGGTGAATCCCAGGGCAGCAGCCCCCTTTGGGTGGACAGGAAGGCAGGGAGCCATACATAGCTGTCCTTCCCTTGTGCCTAGAAGGTTGGTTGCCTTACTCCAGGGCACCATAGCCCAGGGGAGAACACTCACCCATCCCTCATTAATACGGTCTTCTATCACAGTCATGAGCACATCTGGACACTGAACACTTACCCAGTCCTTGGAGATTTTCCTGCATAGACATAAGCTTCTTGTCGTAAATGGCCTGGGCGAGGGAGATGTCTTCTGAGAGAGAGTCCACTTTCCTGAAAACTGTATGGAAATATAGATGAGGAACTGGGGCAGGGCCTTAGCTCAGAGAAACAGCAGTTGTTTGTTGAGAAGGTAATTTTATCAGCCTCCCTGCAAACAAAACCATTAATCCTTCCATGGGGCTTTTCAGTGGTGGTAAAGGAAGGTGCTTCTTATGGCCAGAGTCTGTCATATATCCCTTAAAAATCTGTATCTATACCTCTTTAAATATCTCCCTTAAGTGTTTATATGTATGTATACATATACTTGTGTGTATGTATATATATATGTACTTAGAGTTTATGGTATTTATTATTCCATTTGAGCCTCCCTCAAATTAAAATTCCTTGTATAGATAGAGGAGCAGGGGTGTAGAGAGACCGAATGACTTTGATTCCTACTCTAAGGCTTTATAAAATCTATCTCCAAGCCAATACGCTCATTCATATAATTCACCCTGTTCATTTCCTCACTGAGCATTTCATGATCTGCAATTATGTGTTAGTATGTCTGTTTACTCTTTTCCTTACTTTTTAGATCTTATTTTTTTCACATCTTTTCAAAATTGTGTCTCATGATGTATACTAGAAAGAGTATACATGTGTAATTTATAAACAGATACCTATGTTTTGCAGGTGTGAGATTATCATTTTTTCTTTCCCAATATTTAAGTATAAAAATTTTCAGAGTAACCAAAGGACTTGTACAGTGAATATCCTACCTGTACAGTAGGTACTAGTGTATCTACTACTTAAATTCTATAATTAACACTTTATGATATTTACTTTATTATATATCAGTCCATTTTTACTTTTTAGCCATTCATCAACCCATCTAGTTTTTTGATGCATTTTAAATCAAATTTTTCACTGATGGGGTGCACAGTCAAAAAAAAGTTAATAGATTACTGCTCTGGACCAAGGGTCAGCAAAGCAGGATCTGCACATTTAATCTAAACCAATGTCACTTTGTTGAGACAAAGCCATCTCCATTCATTTATGTCTCTGGCTGCTTTTGCTCTATAATGGTAGAGTGATTTTGACAAAGACCATGTGTGACCCATAAATCCTAAAATATTTACTACCTAGCCCTTTACAGAAAGTTTACCAAACCTTGCTCTAGATGATAAGCTCCATAAAGATAAAGCCCAAGTTTTATTAGGCAGTATATGCCCAGTACAGTTCTTGGCTTATAGGATGGAATGCAACAGATACTCAATTAAACAAGTTCCTATGAGGAAGATTGATTTTGCTCGATACTCCTGACTTTATCCATGGTCCTGACCATAACACCATGACTAGGAATTTCCACATATATACTTACAAATCTCTAGTCATTCATTTGATGAATATTATTGAGCACCTACCAACCAGGCCGGATTGGTGCCAGCTCTGCTCTAGGGACTTGGGATAGCCAGGTTAGAGGCAAAAGCAAAAAGGAAACCTAAACTTCCCCCTAGATTCCCTGAATTCACTCCTCACCCCCAATTATTATGATCTTCTGTTCATTGTCTCTGGATCTTAGGGCAAATCATTTCACCTTTCCAGATATGGAGAATGAGGCCTGCCTCCCATTTTGGGGCTTGTTGAGATGATTCATGGATATCATGTACACAACAGTGCCCGGCACCTGGTGAGCACCTGGTAACTCTCTATACCCTCTGAAGCGGATCAGTGCCTCTGTTCCTCGCTGGACTCAAGTGTTCCTCTCTGGAGCTTTATTAATAGTCCTGCAGGTGCTGCAAGCTGAGGCCCTATAAGGCCTGACCCAGAACCTCTGGAAGTTCTCTGATGTCCAGTTTGCTACCTCAGAATTATGGACAGCCACTGCCCTTCCCTTGCTTGGATTTTGGCCACTTTCTGAGAAGCCAAGCCCCATGAAGTGATTTAGTGGAGAGGTGGGGCTGAACAGGGTGAGTGGCTTTGAAAGTTCTTGAAATCAATGGTCCTCAAATCTGGCTGCACACTGGAATCACCGAGGAGTTTCTCTAGATTAGTAAGGCTGGGTCCTACCCAGAGATTATTATTTCATTCATCTGGAGCCAGGAGCTCTGGCACTGTCATTTATTTTATTTTATTTTTTAAGATTTTATTTATTTATTCATTCATGACACACACACACACACACACACACACACACACACACACAGAGGCAGAGACACAGGCAGAGAGAGAAGCAGGATCCATGCAGGGAGCCTGACGTGGGACTCGATCCCAAGACTCCAGGATCACTCCCTGGGCCAAAGGCAGGCACTCAACTGCTGAGCCACCCAGGCATCCCTGGCACTGTCATTTAAAAGCTCTCTGAGGGGGATCCCTGGGTGGCGCAGTGGTTTGGCGCCTGCCTTTGGCCCAGGGCGCGATCCTGGAGACCCGGGATCGAATCCCACGTCGGGCTCCCGGTGCATGGAGCCTGCTTCTCCCTCTGCCTGTGTCTCTGCCTCTCTCTCGCTCTCTGTGACTATCATAAATAAAAAAAAAAAAAAAAAAAAAAAAGCTCTCTGAGGGATTCCAACGTGCAGACAAAATCAAGAACCGCTCCCTCTGAATGGTGAAATGTAAGGGACTCATCTTGGGGTTCCTATCACCTGGCACAAAATAGGTACTTGACTTGTGTTGGATTAAGTAGCACCTTCAGGACTCCTGGAACATGACTGGAGTGTCTATTCAAGTCATTAGCATGCTGGCTTCTTGCCCTCAAGCCAAGAAGGCCAGTTGCTGAATATCTCCAGCCAGGCCTAGGACCGGGTGCCTCCTTTCAGGGAGGTGCTCATCATCAGGGTTATACAAGTACAGAGTGGCACCTAGACTGAGGCTTACCTCCCCCCGCCTTCCTCACTTGTCTCACCAAGTCCCGGCCTTGTCCCTGGCATCTAGTCCATTGGAACAAATAAACCTACTGGCCTCCTTTAGTAAAGACATCTGGATTTTTAAAATCTGAAGCCGAAAAAAAAAAAAAAAATCTGAAGCCGAGTGGAAGGGGACTGCAGCCAGAAGGCATCAAGTTTGTTTCCCTCTGTTTACCATCATCTATTAGCATCCAGAAGGCAGAGGCTGCCCAAACCTGACTACATGCCATCATATGGCTTGGCTACCATAGTCATACAGCTGCGGTGTGTGTGAGAGCCACCACACTCCAGGTCCCTGGGCTTCACCTGCAGGACTCTGCTTTAACAAGCAAGGACCATTCCAAAAAAAAAAAAAAAAAAAAACAAGCAAGGACCAAGTGAGACTCAGGAATCTGCATTTTAGCAAATCCTGGGGATGATCTTGAAGCAGGCAGGCATCCTACTTCACTTTGCAAAACGCTCACAAAGACCACAGAAGGGGCTTAGAAATTGCCCCATCCAGTGATCTCAGCCGTGGATATACATTATCTGGGGTGTGGCCCAGGCATCCATATTTTTTTAAAGCTCCCAGATGATCCTAACACGTTGCCGAAACTGGGAACCACTGAGCTGGTCCTGTCCTCTCATTTTACCAGCAAGAAAACAGAGCTCCAGAGAGGGGAAGTGCCTTGCTCAAAGTCACACAGCTACTTACTGGCTGGAAATCAGAGGCCAGTCTTGGAAGTCTGAAACAAGTATGAAGAATCCCTCACCAGGAAGATGCTGGACTACCCAGATGCTGCTGGGAGCCTGCACTCACCCAGAGAGGCTAGCACAGCCACGGCCACCAGGAGCAGGGCCAGGAAGAGGTAAAGAATCCGCACCGATGTGTGCAAAGACAGGTTCTTCTGACAGCGGCTGCAGCGGGGCCCTGGCCGGCCTGTTGGGAGACAAAGGAGACCGCTGGCTGAGGCTGCAGGTGAAGGGTCAGTTCCATATCCCTGCTCTGAACTGTCTCATCACATATCAAACCAGCCTCAGAAAGGGAGCTATTCTCCATCCACATGTCTACCATCTCACTGTTTTCTCTAGGTCCTCAAGTTTTTAACAAGAGAAGAGAGCAGAGTCGGGGTCTTCAAAGAACACCCCTATCACTGCCATCATTCTCTCTTAGCGCAACATCAATCAGCTGGTGGTGTAGGGCAACACCTCTTCCTGATACACTGGCCTTAAGATGGTCCATGATATGGGGCAGCCAGCCTTGTTTCACCACTGGGTGACCAACTTGTTTCAGTTGGCCTAGGACTTTCTAGGCTGTAGTTCTGAGTCTCCCATCGTGGGAATGCCTCAGCATGGTACAAGCCAGTCACACACCCTGGGAAACCCCTCAGTCCCTAAACTTCTCAGGTGACAAGCAATTCTCCTGGAAATGGAACAAAAGGTTCCAGCCCACCAGTTGGGTCCCTGGTATGGAAGAAGAAGGAAGCCTGGTATTCCTGGCTCCTCTTGCAAGTGACCAATGTCCAGTGGCAATGCAATGATGTTGCCAGTTGTGAAATTTCTAAGGCAGATTCGACTTCAGCTGCACATTATGAGTACTAGGAATGTTTAAAAATCCTTATGCCCCTTTCACACTCCAGACCAAAAGGAATCAGAATTTCTGAGGGCTATTTACAGGCTTCCTGGGGGGATTACAATACACAGCACAGGTTGAGAACAGCTGTGCTAATTGAAACCCACCAAGAAGTCTTTCTCTAAGTAACACTTCAGGTGGCATTGGTTTCTGAGATTATCCAAGTGCCAAGGGGGGCCTGGTAGGCCAAGTGGATGAGCCACTTGGGTGGCATGGGATACGGTGAAGGGGACAGTTCTGGGTCAGTTAGAGGACAAGCCCTGGGGGAGATGGCAGTGGTCCCTGACAGGTTTCAAGAGGAACCCTGGTGACAGATGTCAGTCGTGTCAAACCTTGACATCATCCATACTGCATAACGTAGGCCCATGCAACTCTTGTCTTTTCACCCTCCAGGAAGCAGTGGGGAAAAGGACAGCCAGGATTTTGTAGCCATGTAGGGAGATAAGTCACCAGCGTGGGAATAGGGGCAAGGAGATCAGAAAGCAGACCACAGAGCCCTTACCCTCTTGTGAGCATGGGAAGGTCGGCATGTCCTCGTCGTCACCAGCCAGATCCTCTTCTGTAACACACAACGCATCTCCGTCGCCAGTGGCCGACCTCACTGTGACGGAGCCAGTGCTGTCAGACCCGGGGTTGGAACCTGGAGCCACACCCACCCCTCTCCAGCTGCCACAATCCCCACACCCCATGCTCACCCCCACCCTTGACTCCAAGTCAGGTCATTCAAGCTCCAGATGACCTGATAGTAAGCAGAGGAAAAGAGAAAGAAGAATCAAGTGACTGAGGAACCGTGATGTCCCAACACCTCTAGGTAAGGAGATTTTATGATCTCCCACAAGCTGGTAAAGATAGGCCAGCTCAGCTGTCTAGTCTATTCTCTCTATACCTTGCTCAAACCCTTGGGGTGAAATAAGAAGGAATAAGAGCTGGTTGTTTGATCCAGCTCATCATCCTTCCACGCCCTGGCACATGATAACACAAGCAGAATTCCTTTCTTCCAGGTCAAGGGTAAACCTGCAAGACTCTGCATTCAGCCTAGCTGGGGGGCCACAGAGAGGAGGAAGTGGGAGTGAAGAGGATATGAGACAGTCACAGACCTCTGCCTCACACACTGTGTCATTCAGGACCTGCCAGGGCATGGAAGGGACCATAGGAGGAGCAGTTCTCATATGGGAAGGCTAATCTGGTACATGTTCCCTGGGATCGTGTGTTCCCCAAATAAGACCTAGGTGATGGATTCCCTCATTCAGAAGATAACAAGACCTGGTCCTTGGTAAATGATGAGGAGAAAGATGCCCAAAATAGGCAGAGTGAACCAAATTTCCAAGTGGGTGTTTAAGAACTGACCTAACCAGTACTTTTGTCCTGGGGAGTGGGTGTGGGGTGGAGGGATGCACAAGCTGATCATGACAACCAAATTCCTGGGAGATATCTGTAGAGGGGATTTTTTTACAACCAGCCTCAGGGCACCTGGATGGCTCAGTCAGTTAGGCATCTGCCTTCAGCTCAGGTCATGATCTCAAGTCCCACATTGGGCTCCCTGCTCAGCTTCTCCCTCCCCATCTCCCTCTACTCCTTGTACTCTCTGCTTGTACTCTCTCTCAAATAAATAAATAAATAAATAAATAAATAAATAAATAAAATCTTTTTTTAAATAAATAAATAAAATCTTTAAACAAAAAAACCTATCCCTCAAAATCCAGAGGCAATAAAAGAAAAAACTGATACATTTGACTACATGACAATAAAATGAAAATGATTTTGCATGATTAAAAAAAATTAATGACAAAAAAAAAAAATTAATGACAAGCTGGAAGAAAATATTCACAGTATATATTACAGATAAAGAGCTAATACACCAAGTTTATAAAGAACTTTAAAAAATTTAGGAAATGGAATAAATTCATCAATCACAGGATACAAAATCAATGCTAGAAATCTACTGCATTTATTTTTCATGTAGGCTCCATACCCAGTGTTGAGCCCAATGCAGGGCTTGAACTCACAACCCTGAGATTGAGACCTGAGTTGAGATCAAGAGTCAGATGCTTAACCAAATGAGCCACCCAAGTGCCCCTGTTGCATTTCTATACACCAATAATGAGGCAGCAGAAAAGGAAATTAAGAAATCAATCTCATTAACAATCGTGTCCAAACCAATAAGATGCCTGGGAATGAACCTAACCAAAGAAGTGAAAGACGTATACTCTGAAAACCATAAAACACTGACAAAAGAAATTGAAAATCACACAAAGAAATGGAAAGACATCTCATGTTCATGGATTAGAAGAACAAATATTGTTAAAATGTCTATACTACCTAAAGCAATCTACATATTTAATGCAATCCCTATCAAAATACTAGCAGCATTTTTCAAAGAACTGGAATTAACAATCCTAAAATTCGTATGGAACCACAAAAGATCCTAAGTAGCCAAAGCAATCTATTTTAAAAACTGGGAGTATCACAATTTCAGATTTCAAGCTATGCTACAAAGTCATAGTAATCAAAACATATGGTACTAGCACAAAAATATGTGGAATGGAACAGAAAACTCAGAAATAAGCTCATAATTATATGGTCTATTAATTTTCAACAAAGAAGGAAAGTCTATGCAATGGGAAAAAGAGATTCTCTTCAACAAACTACTGTTGGGAAAACTGGACAGTTACATGTAAAGGAATGAAACTGGATCACTTTCTTACACCATATACAAGGATAAATTAAAAATGGCTTAAAGACCTAACTGTGAAACCTGAAACAATTAAAATCCTAGAAAAGAGCACAGGCAGTAATTTCTCTGACATCAGCTGTAACGACATCTGTCTATATTTGTTTCTTGACACAAGTGAAGCAAAAGCAAAAATAAACTATTGGAACTACGTCGAAATACAAAGCTCCTGCAGGGTGAAGGAAAACAATCAACAAAACTAAAAGGCAACCCACAGAATGGGAGAAGATATTTGCAAATGACGTATCAAATAAAGGGTTGGTATCGAAAGTGTATGAAGAATGTATAAAATTCAACACCCAAAATATGAATAATCCAATTAAAAATGGGCAGAAAGACATGAATAGACATTTTCCCAAAGCAAACATCCAGTGGCTAACAGACACATGAAAAGATGCTCAACATCACTTATCATCAGGGAAATACAAATCAAAACTACAATGAGATATCACCTCAACCTGTCAGAATGGCTAAAATAAAAAACAGAAAACATCAGTGATGGTGAGGATGTGGAGAGAATTGCACTGTTCATGGCAAACTAGTACTATGGAAAAAGAGTATGGAGGTTCTTCAAAAAGTTAAAAACAGAACTACTCTATGAGCCAGTAATCACATTACTGGGTATTTACCCTCCAAATACAAAAACATTAACTCAAAGGGATATACATGCACCCTTAAAGCAGCATTACTTACAATAGCCAAATTATGGGAGCAGCTCAAGCATCCATTGATAGATGAATGGGTCAAGAAGATGCACTACATATACATGTCACATGGGACGGAATATTATTCAGCCATAAAAAGAATGAAATCTTGCCATTTACAACAACATGAATGGAGCTAGAGAGTGTAATGCTAAGAGAAATAAGTCAGTTAGAGAAAGACAAATGTCATACGATTTTATACTTGTATGTGGAATTTAAGAAACAAATCAAATGGGGGCGCCTGGCTGGCTCAGTCAGTTAAGCATCTGCCTTCGGCTCAGATCATGATGTCAGGGTCCTGAGATTAAGCTCCACATCAGGCTCCCCGCTCAGCAGGGAGTCTGCTCCCCACCTCTTCCTCTGCCCCTCCCCCTGGTTGTGCTCTCTCATTTTCTATCAAATAAATAAATAAAATAATAAAAAACAAAACAAAACAAATGAGCAAAGGGGAAAAAAGAGACAAACCAAGAAACAGACTTAACTATAGAGAGCAAACTGATAGTTACAAAACGGGAAGTGGGTGGGGAAATGGGTAAAATAGGAATAAAATAAAATAAAATAAAATAAAATAAAATAAAATAAAATATCAGGAAATAAAGGACCAAAAGTCACACAGAAAAATGAACAAAACACCTAAACAAGCAGCTAGGACAAAGAGATACAAAAATGTCCCCTAAGTACTTCTAGTTATGGAATGCATAAATCATGGGGGAAAAGATACAGCATAAGGAATATAGTCAATGGTATTGTAATAGTGTTGTATGGTGACAGATGCTAGCTGCACTGTGGTGAGCACACCGTAACATATGCACTTGTCAAATCACTATGCTGTACACCTGAAAGTAATGTAACATTATGTGTCAACTGTAATTAAGAAAAATATCCCAATGGAATATGACTCAGCCATTAGAAACGACAAATACCCACCATTTGCTTCAACGTGGATGGAACTGGAGGGTATTATGCTGAGTGAAGTAAGTCAATCGGAGAAGCACAAACATTATATGGTCTCACTCATTTGGGGAATATAAAAAAATAGTGAAAGGGAATAAAGGGGAAAGGAGAAAAAATGAGTGGGAAATATCAGAAAGGGAGACAGAACATGAGAGACTCCAAACACTGGGAAACGAACTAGGGGTGGTTGAAAGGGAGGTGGGCGGGGGGTGGGGGTAACTGGGTGACAGGCACTGAGGGGGGCACTTGATGGGATGAGCACCGGGTGTTATTCTATATGTTGGCAAACTGAACACAATAAAAAATAAATTTATAAAAAAAGAATTAAAATAACATAAAAAAGAAAAAGATCCCATAAACAGATAAAAAGATGTTCAACTTTATTTATAAGATAAATGCAATTTTTAATTTTTTTGTTTTTTTTTTTATTGGAGTTCGATTTGCCAACATATAGTATAACACCCAGTGCTCATCTTGTCAAGTGGCAATTTTTAATTTTTAAAAAAACTTTCATTTATTTATTTTTTTAGAGATGGGAGAGAGATAAAAGAAGAAGGAGAGAGAGAATCTTAAGCAGGCTCCATGCTGGGGCTCAATCTCACAACCCTGAGATTATGACCTGAGCTGAAATCAAGAGTCAGACACTTAAATGACAGCCACCCAGGTGCTCCAAGGTAAATACAATTTAAAACTACAGTGTGAAAACATTTCTCACCCGTCAGACTGGCAAAAATGCAGAGGCTGATAATATTACTCAATTGGCCAGGCTATGGGGAGTTGGGGTAGGAATGCAAATGGCCTAGACCTGATGGAGGGAAATTTAACATAAATATTTGCCCTTTGACAACCATACTTCTTTTTTTAGAAAATATTTATCTGATAAATCAGATTTATTTTTAAAATATTTTATTTATTCATGAGAGATATAGAGAGAGGCAGAGACACAGGCAAAGGGAGAAGCAGGCTCCATGCCTGGAGCCCAATGTGGGACTTGATCCCGGGACTCCAGGATCATGCCCTGGGTCAAAGGCAGGTGCCAAACCACTGAGTCACCCAGGGATCCCTGACAATCATACTTCTATGAATTTATCCATAATATACACCTCCAACAATCTGAAAACATATATGACAAGGTTATTCACTGCAGGATTACTTGCTTAAATTGCAAAAACTGAGAACTATTTAAATATTCAACTATGGGAGATTGGTTAATGTGCCATGGTTATATATACACAATGGGACTCTATGCAACTATACAGATGAATAAGGAAAATATCTAGTCACTGATACGGAGTCATTTCCAGGCGATATTTAATAAAAACAGCAAAGTGCAAAGGAACATATATAGTATAACACCTTTTTTTGTAAGAAAGAAGGTAAAATAAGAAAACATGCATATATCGGGCAGCCTGAGTGGCTCAGCGGTTTAGCGCCGCCTTCAGTCCAGGGCCTGATCCTGGAGACTCGGGATTGAGTCCCACATCAGGGTCCCTGCCTGGAGCCTGCTTCTCCCTCTGCCTGTTTCTCTGCCTCTCTCTCTCTGTGTGTGTGTGTGTGTGTGTGTCTCTCATAAATAAAATCTTAAAAAAAAAGAAGAAAACATGCATATATCTGCTTATCATTAAAAGAAACACAGGAAGTAAAAAAACAAAAAGCAATTGTTTTCTATGAAGAAGGATAGGGTGGGGGAAATGGGGTGGAAGGGACACAGAAGGAGTGGCATTTCTCTGAGTGAAACTCTTTGTATAGTTTTGACTTTTGAAAACATGTTAATATTTTACATATTCAAAAAATTAAATTTTATTGATCAAAATATATACCCCATGTGGAACCAAATGAACCTTACTTACATTTTGAAGGAATACAATAAGCATACTGAAGTGGGGGATGGGAAGGAAAGAAAAACTAATTTAATACCTTGCCTAAGATTATTTAATCTAAGTAAACTAAATTAGTTCTGAATATGTAATCCCTGTCTGGGATACGGTAGGATATAATTGGGGAAGAAATGCAAACAAATCTTAAACTTCTAAAATAATTTTATTTATTATTATAGTATGTGTAAAGCAATTCTGAAATTATTTTAGGTTAATTCAAGACTGAGCAAATGAGTAAATGTGTGGATGTGGTTTGGACTCAGGGTTTTTCACTGTGGAACAGGGGACCCAGAAATATGGAATGGGGGAGATAAGGAAAAAACTTTGGAGATGGATTGAAATTGAAGGTATCAACATAAACTCATAATTTCTAATATGTATAGGCACATAGATATTCATGCTTATGTGCATATATAACATGTATATGTATCTGTATGTGTAGATATGTATATACATATAACTTTGTTTGCTGAAAGGTCCAGGAAGTAGAGACACTGACATAGCAATGAACACCCATAGCAACCCAAATCTTGGTGGCTAATACCATTTCCAACTTGAAAAAAGCCAGGGATCCTTGGAGGAATAGCTAATTCTAGGGCTGGGCTAGAAGGTAGGTAAAAGATGAATCTGGAACATCTTGGTATTTCAGAAATTAAAGGAATGCTAAAAAAAAAAAAAAAAAACCATGATAGGGGCATGCCATAAGGAAATAGAAACCATCCTGAAGATGTCCTTACTGGCCAAATCTGGAACAATTTGAGCCCTAAAATAATTAAGTTATAATAATGCTATTACAAGTCATTGAAAAAATAGGAATTCATGAATCCATATCGCTGACAGAAGGAAAGGCTCTTCATTTTTTTTAAGTTCTTAGCTTATTAATCATCTATTTAAAATATCTGCACAATTCACCACAGATAAAGTCACTGAAGAATCTTTACTCCTTCTATTTTATCTCTAGCTCACTTTTGGCCAGCACCAACACTGGCTTTTGCAGTCCCCCTGACTTTTTTCATTCTGTTCTTGTGTTCCTTTCCCTATTTTCTTGAGGTTTTTTTCTTCTCATACAGGCCATGTCTTGCAAGTCTACATTTGGGTTCATTTTTCTTTACATAATCCAAGGAATCATAAATCATGCCAAAGCCAGTTATCTTGCCACGACCAAAACGGGTCCTGAATCCAAATACAAAAATGACATCTGGTGTGGCCTTATACACTTTGGCTAGGTTTTCCCTAATTTCTGTCTTAGGTACTGTGGCCTTTCCTGGGCGAAGAATACCACTGACCATTTGTTTCTGCTAAAGTTGGCCATGAACTTCCTAGTCTGGATAATTACTGCGTTGTTCATGATGGTGGCTGAGTTTAAAGCAGCCAGGGGAGGAAAGGGAAGAGCTCTTTCTTAACAGTAGTGCTGGAGTTGGGAAATCAGCCCTTTGCAATCAGTATACTAAAGATCAAATCAGGCAAGAACCATCACCAGATACTACCTTTAGGGAAAACTGTGATGAAGAGCAGTATACATGCATGCTCTTAAAGTGTCTTCTTATAGAAGACTTATTAGTTATGAGGGAGGGGGAACCTCCGTAATTATTATTGGGGAAATGAGACAACACCTTGACCAGGTGATCAAAATTAACATCACCCAAGAGGGACAGATTTACACTGTGTGCCTCCAGATGTGGCAGCCAGAGCAGCACACAACTTATTGGCCAAGAATGCATAACCCCAATCCACTCACCAGGAAACAGGAGAAAAACACAAACTGAGGATCATCACATTAAAAAAAGTTATGTGGGAGGGGGTTGTATTTTTCAAAAGTATCAGTCATAACAGACAATAAACGTCAAAGAGATGGGACAACTAAACGCAATCCTTGACATTAGACTGGATCCTGTGCTGGAGGAAAAGGAAATGTGCAGAGGATAGTGTCAGTCAACTGAGAACACTGGAATCCATATACTGTAGGTTAGATAAAGTATCAAGGCAAATTCACGAAATTTACAAGTGTACTCTGACATATTCCTATTTTTAGGAAATCCGCACTGAATATTTAGCAGGGCCATGAGGTATGTGCTTCACAAAAAATTATGCTCGCCTATGTATGTGCATATGTGTTACATGTGTGTATGGATACTTCATTGAAAATTTTTGTGCATACAATGTGATGCACATGTAGGATTTTCTCAAGATAATCTCCTAAGAGTGAACTGACTGGATCAGATTGTAAGGATATTTTATTTTGTTTTTAAAGATTTTATTTATTTATTCATGAGAGACACACTGAGAGAGGCAGAGACATAGGCAGAGGGAGAAGCAGGGAACCCGATACAGGACTTGATCCCAGGATCCTGGGATCATGACCTGAACCAAAGGCGGACGCTCAACCACTGAGCCACCCAGGTGCCCCTGTAAGGACATTTTAATGCCCTGGAAAGAAATGAACGAACCGCCATCTGGAAAGGGCACGCAAATTACACTCCTACCCATATAGCGTATGATAGACACTGACATACTAGTTCCTCCCCAGTGAGTCTTACCATAAAAATAAATGTTTTTACCAGTTTAACTCAAAGCCTCTCCATGTTTTGTTTTGCACAATTAAAAGTTATTAGGAGGCTGACCATTATCAAGTGCTTTCTAGCCATTCTTTTCCATGCATTGTCTATATTTAGCCTTTGCCCATTTTTCTGTTGAGCTGTGGATTTTGTGTGTGTGAGAGGCTTACTTAAGAACATAACTTTTTATCACCTGTCTTGCCGATATTTCAATATATTTCTTTCTAAAACTGTTAAAGCTTGTGTGTGCACAGCTCTCAGGCCACCACAGTGCCTTCCAGGGGGAAGGCAAAGACCGGGGAGCTGTTGAAGGGCATTCACATTGTACCCCCTGATTAAACAGTAGAATCCTGAGGAGTCTGTCTGTATTCAGGACTCTTCTTCCAGAGGGGATTTCTGTGACTTTTGCCAGGTGCCAGGGGAGCTACCAATCTGGGACCACTGCAGTTTGAGTTATTAAACTGGATTGTCCAAGTATGCACACTCAATATATAAACTGGACTTCCGGCCCACATGAGGGCGAGCCTCTACTTACCTGGCACAGTCTTTTCCACCCTCTGGACTCTCTGGAGACATCCAGTTTCCTAGTCAGCTCTCTGGCAGGGGGATTCCCACCACCACTCCCCATCCTGTCCCTGCCCTTTTTCCAAGGAGTAGACTAGTGGGGGTGCACTTCAAAATCTTTAACCAGAGGTATGGATATTGACCAATCAGTAGGAAGACTGACCAATCAGAAAAGATTGGGACCAAACAAACAAACAGGTAGAAAGGCTGTCCCAGGGTTTCACAGGGTGACACAGGGTGACAGGCTTTACGGTGAAGGTCTTCCGGCCAGCTACCCCCACCCCCCGCCCCCGTCCTACGCCACTCACAGCCTTGTTCCTCCTATACCCAAGACTTCAGGTTCCTGACATCCAGCTTCTGTATTTGTTCACTCTTGGGTTTCAGCTCCTAATCTGAATTTTTTTTCCTTGGTCTTCAGAAACTTCCTCAGTTTTCTTTCAACTTTAGCTATGCATTTAGCAGTTCACTTGTTGTTTACTATATAAACTTCATAATCCACGAATATTTTAAGCTGGGAACACTAGAAGTAGAAGCTTGAAGTTTTTGTTTTTCTTTCTTCCCTTTTTTGATGTGATAAAAATTTGGGTCTTGCCTTATGGCCATCTTCACCACAACCCTATACACTTCACAGTCTAAAATATCACTTGGGGAATGCCTGAGTGACTCAGCTGTTGAGCATCTGCCTTGGGCTCAGGGCACAATCCCAGGGTCCTGCAGGGAGCCTGCTTCTCCCTCTGCCTCTCTCTCCGTGTCTCTCATGAATAAATAAAATCTTTAAAAAATATATAATTTCCATGGACAAAAAGACTGAGGTTCAGAAAAGTTAAGAATGTTGCTTCACAGCACACAGAATATGTGGTGAAGCGGAGATCTGAACTCAGGAATCTTTTTTCTGTCATACCTACCGCCTCCTTGGAGTAACGAGCAAAGGTCCCACAAGTGCCAAGAAATCTGGCCTCTGCATCAAGGCAAATAGGTAGAAGTGAAGGGGGCTGGTGCCGACAGAGCATGTGATGGGGGCTCAGAGGCTCTGGCAGTGACCTGGAAGCAGCTGGAGTGGTTCCAAGACCTCATTTCCCAAACCCTGTGCAGTTGTGACCACTGGTCAAGATGGGAGCCAGAAGGCAGAGTGGGCAAGGACACTGGGTAAGTGGAGGCACCCGGAATGGGCTCAGGAAGGGAGGGATTGAGGGGGACCCCAAATTAAAGATGCCACCAATCATTGCCATGAATGCCTTCTGCTGTCGTCCAGGTCACGGCTTATATGCCACTTCTTCAGTGGCCTTCCTTGAGCTCCCAAACTGGACCATCCCCTTGTTATATATACTTCAGCATGGGCTGTGTCCTCCCATTGTAGAAGGCTCTATACCTTTCATTATTCAGCAGCTCTCTCACCCAGTGTTTAAGATCTCAGGGCAGGGAATGTGTCTGTCTTGTTCTCTGCTTTATCCAAACACCCTAGAGCGGCGAGTGGCCGTGAATAATGCTCAACAAACACAATTTTAAAGGTATCTATGTGGACACGTGGGTGGCTCAGCGGTTGAACGTCTGCCTTCGGCTCAGGTTGTGATCCCGGGGTTCTGGAATCGAGTCCCACATCGGGCTTCCTGCGAGGAGCCTGTTTCTCCCTCTGTCTATTTCTCTGCCTCTGTGTGTCTCTCATGAATAAATAATAAATCAATATTTAAAGGAGTCTATGAATGATTTTACATTACATTTTTAAGTCCATAGTTTGCACGTGGAATCGCCGGGGAGATTGGTCAAGACACCAAAGTTAGTGTCCCACTCTCAAAGTTAATTTGGGGGAGGGTGGAAAGCTGGGATCATATCCATTAGTGCATTTGGTCCTTATGACTAGCCTGAGAGATAAACAGGGTGGGAAGCCACTCTTCCCATTTTATGGGTGAGGAAGCGGAATTGGGGGTGGCCAACAAGTCACAAAGCCAGCCAGTGGCAAAACCTCCTGAATCCTGGCTGATTTCCTCTCTGCAATAAAGGACTCGAGGTAGCCTCTCTCTGATAGAGCAAGTGAGTTCTCAGGTGTGTGTGTGCTCGCCCTGCAGGGGGGTGGGTATGGTGGCAGAAGGAGGGCTGACATGGCAGGTACCACTGATTCCCTCATAAAAAACCTAAGAAATCAATCTTTCCAGCCCTGCTTTGTGTCTCAGGCTGCCATCCTGTCATCAATCTGCCAACAGTTTATGAGGGGGGGGTCACCAGGATTGCCATCCTGCTGCCATAAATGTAGGTCTCAGATGAGGCAGGCTCGGATCCTGTCTGGCCAAGACCTCACCCTAACCAGCCAACCTGTCTCAGCCCCGGATGATCTCAGCCAGAACCACGCTGTGCGCTGTCGGGTTTACCGCCGCCGTGGTCCCCAGGGGAGGTATTCCTTCCATTCTTTGGAGAAGAAATGGCTTCTAGGTCTTCCTGCCCGTTTCTCATTTCTCTCCACCCCTTGATGATGCTTCCCTACCCTCCCTTGTGACGAGGCCTCCTCCCTGTTCTGGCTCCAGGGCCAATTTCATCACTTCGCTGTTTATAGCCTCTGCAAGGGATCTGGGAGGACTTCAATCAAGCAAGGCTGACACTGACCTTCTGCAAATACCCCCCCCCCCCCAAAAAAAAGCACACAGCTTTGTCATAGCTTGCCTCTCCCATTGAGGGCCCCTCAAAATTGGCCATCATCAGCATGTGGGAATGAAGAAAGACCCCCATTCTGGTACTTTGCAGCCCATGGGCAGGGAAATGATAGTTGCCAGGACAGAACTTGGCTCTCTGTAGACAAGGGGTTCACAAGTATTTGGCGCTGTTCCCTCTGTTGACATCGCAGCTCCATAATTCACGCCCTCTCTGATCCCCAAAGGGGTCTCCTCCTTTTTCTAAGCCTTTGGACTTCCTGTTCTCCAGCACTGGGCCTGCAGGCCTGGGGGACCGCTAATTTATCTACGTCCGGAATGCTCTAGCGACTCTCCACTTCAGCCTTGTTCATCTTAATGAGAACATAATCCAAAGCATTTGGGAGGCTTTTATAAGCCAAGCCCTTTGCAAGCACCGGCTCATTATATTCACATTACACCAAGATTGTTCCGGTCGGGGACAGAGGAAGAAACAGAGGGGAAGCATCGAGAAAAGTTTGGCTTGGGGATACAGAGGCTATGATTGATCAGAGGATGATTGATTAGACAGGAGTCTGTACTCCCTCCTTGCACAGAGGCCAAGTGGGGTGGAGAGAGACAGGAGATGAATTTTCTTCCCCCTCTTCGTCTCCCCTGCCTTCTGCTGTGATCTGACTTAGTGCTGGGTACGCCAGCTTTCTAAAGTGTTTTCAGAGTCAGGGAGGGTGGGAGGAACTTACAGGTCACAGAGCCCATCTGTCATGGTACAAAGGCTTGGAGAGGTGAAATGACCTGCCAGCTTGTTAGTGGTTCCTGCATGTCCAGGGAGCTGAAGGAAGATCCAAACACACATACAGAATGCTTGCAGGCTGGCCTATGCCCAGCTCAGACAAGCCACAGAGCTGGGATAAGCCTTCTCTATCCAGGCCTGATGTCTGTTTACATCTCCTTGAGGTCTGAAATCTTCCTCCAGCCTCAGCCAGCACAGGGCTGATCGCATAGTGGGTGTTCAAAAAAAGATGGGTTTGCTGACCGTTTTTGAGAAGGCCTGCATCCCTAGTTAATTCTTAACTTCTGCTGTTTCAATTAAGAGCTCATTTTTATTAAAAAAAAAGATTAATGACTTTGAATATGGTTTAAATTTGGTTTATTCTTAGTTCTCCATGTCTAGGGGGTGTTGGGGAGTGCTAATGCATTGAGGATGCAAAGGCTTAAAGCAGCAGGCTTAAAGCAGCAGAGGCTTAGCATTAACATCCGGGGCCTAATGTTTGAATTGAGAAGGAATGAAGGGGGAGGGTGCAGCAGAATGTAGGGTCTGTTTCCCCTCCCTTTCTCAGAACTAGAACAAGGGATATGATATTCCTCTTCTAAAGCTAAAAGGCCTCTTTTTAGAGAGGTTGGGGGAGTATTCTTTTTTCCAGTGGAGTCCCAATTAATTACTTTAGAATACCATCAGCATTTTACCACCCTCTAAAATAAGGCCCTGGCTCTTCCCTGTGTCATACATAAGTTACCCATGAAACTGAGGACTTCTGGCATGCTGAAGACTGAAGGAACCTGAGTGTCAAACGTCATGGACTGCCAGGTGTCTGCAATGGCTCAAGAAGAGGGCATGTTGCAGGCCATGGGTGTCTGAAGGGAGGCTAAGTTTCCAGAAAGGGAAATAGGCTCTGAGGCCTTCTATCTCTTTTTCTTTCCTTTTCCCATCTTCCTGACTCCAAGATCAACTGTGACAAGAAGGGGTGGGCTTCGGAAAGGACACTGAAGAAGACATGGTAATGCCAGGACTATAAATAAGTCTTTGGGAAGGCCACTCTCTCAGGACAAACTTGGGACAGCGTCAACAAGCTGTCCCAGTTAGCAAACATCTAAGCCAATTTCTGCTTCCCCTGTTCCAGAGGCCTCAAGGGATTACAGCTGTCACGAGGGAATATCCGGGTTGCAGTAATAAAGAAGCCAGACCCAAGAATAACTCACCAAAGGCACAGCCAGGCTCTCTACTCTTCATCTAGTGATCTCTACAGAAATTGCAGGCAGTGTGCTTAAAACAAATTAACCAACTAACAAAAAATCCAGCAGCCTTTGAAGGCCAGTGCTGCAAGCTCAGACTCACAAAATAGGGGCACCCACCGAAGATCTGAAAGAGCTTCTGTTCCTCTCATACCTGAGGTCGTAACAGCTGACTCAAATATCAGGACAGCCCCAAGAGAAACCACATTTTTTTTTAAGCCTCTGCTCCCACAGAGCCACGTAGAAAGTGTGATGGAAGGTGCACGTCTTGGCACATTGCTAGGCGTGACTGCTGACTCTGTTGGGGTTGAGCTCGGTTCACTCCTCCCTGGAGGTGAAAAACAGCTGGGACCTGTGAACCAACTGCTAACTCGCCTGTGGTTGCCGACTCCGGCTTTCTTTTGGTTGACCAAAAATATGAAGTTAATTTACTCCCTCAGCCTTTCTGGGACAGCAATCTTCCGTCAGAGTCAGCAAGGGGGAGAGATTCGAGGAACTGAATAAAAGGTCTTTCTTTGGGAACTTCAAGGAACATATTTTGATGATTATCTTCTACGGAGTTCACAGAGTGGGTTTTCAAAACAGCCAATTGGGTCGGTAAAAATAAAGATTTCAGAGTCTTCTCAGGAGCCAATGCTATATTTAAAGTTGCAGCATAGCTATAGTTTAAGGTTGGAGAATGCTATAATTAAGGTTGCAAGATTGTTTTCATTAGAGCCCTTCCGCCATTAACCCCCTCCCCGCACGCTTCCTGTGTGGATGCATCTCTATTCCGGTGGGAATCTGTCTGGCCCCACTCTGCTCTAATGAATCTGGTCCTTCCCTTGCAGATTCTCCTGCTCATCAAGTTGTCATGATCTGATTCCCTGCAATAATCACCTCTTTTCTGCTATTTCCTTCCTAAAATCCCATCCGATGCTCTGGGACAAGTTTTTTCTCTCCTCCTATCACCTCTGTCTGGAACCTTGGAGCTGGCCCACAGCCTGTCTTTGCATTGTGGTCCTGGTCACCACACAGTGTGAGGGAAAACTCACACCCTTTATCCTAAGCCCTCTTTGTCCTCAGTGACTTTCCTCCCTTTTTCTGCCCTCTGTGTTTCCAACTGGAGCACTCAGCATCAGGGTGCTGCAATTCTTCTTCAGACAGGATTTACCCACACTGTGCAGACTCCTGGCATTCTAAATGCCACCAGCAATCCCTGGTCACTGTGATAACTACAAATTCCCATCCATTTCTAGATACCCCTTCAAGGGGTGGTGTAGCGTCCAGTTGAGAAGACAACACTGTCTATTCACTCCGTGCCAACAGACCCAACCCTCCCCATTACATACACACTGGTCCTCCTCTGTGGAGGCAGAAACTCCTCTGCTCCTCTTGAACCCTAAAGTCCCATGGGAATGGGGGAGGAATGGGAATCACCAGTTGCTCCATCTTCTCTGTTGTCATTTCTGGATATTCAAACCCTTCATTCTCCCTGTGTTTCACCACCTGAGGTCCTCTCTCTCTCTCTCTCTCTCTCTCGTGGGGACTCTCTTCCCTTCTCTCAGCTTCGGGTGCAAAAGAGAGGGCATACCATCTACTCACAGAAACCAGCGAAGTGATAATGACAAGTACCTGGCACATGGTAAATACTTGATAAATGGCAGTAGTTGTCATCTTCCTTGGGTTTCTTTTCTGATGCTACTTGAATTGCTACTATCATTTATTATCCTTTCCTGCTGGTGCCCTCATGCTCAGGACCAATTTCCAACTTTCATGAAATCTATTTTTCAGGATGCCTGAGTGGCTCAGTTGGTTAGGCATCTGACTTGATTTTGGCTCAGGTCATGATCTCAGGGTTGTGAGACTGAGCTCTGTGTAGGGCTCTTTGTTGGGGATGGAGCCTGCTTGGGATTCTCACTCTTCCTCTCCCTATGCCTCCCTCCCAATCTCTCTCTAAAAGAGAGAGAGAGAGAGAGAGAGAGAGAGAGAGAGAGAGAGATTAAATCCATTTCTCAAACTATGCCCTTTGAAACACTAATTCCAAAATATTCTTTGTGAAAAAAGTTCTTCGGTCAAGTAAGTCTAGAAAATGCTCTACCATCTTAAAACTCATATTAACATAGTGAATATTTTGACAAGTTCTGAAAAAAAAAAACCCACTCCATTCTGTGTTTAATTTTATGTTCCTCAAACATTTTATCATAGAACTTCCTGCCATTCTTGAAAAAAAAAAAAAAAGATATATTGAATCCCATGGAACTAGTATACAGAGGTGCACCTAGTTTGAGGATCACTGTTCCAGATAAGTACATTGCCTGGACTGGGTTATTTTTTTATCCTGTACTCCTGCCATCATCTTTAATGGAGGGAACATCTGTTAACGGTCCACTGGTTCTCTAGACCTTAGGCTGGCTCCTAGACCTGGGATCTATCTCTTCTTCACTGCAGCCACAGCTGAGCCTGTGAGCCCTCTGGAACAGAAGGCTTCCTGTGGTTTCATCTGCAGGATCTCAAGGACCTCTCCCACTGCTCATCCCACTCCCTGCTGCACTAAGCCTTTGCACGCCTTACTCTATCCTGCCTTTAGTCTGGTCCCCCGTGATAAGCTTCAGCTTGCTGGAGCTATTAGCTTTACCTTCTGGAAACTTGTGCTCTTCACCCACTCAGCCTGTTTTCTCTGCACTGCACTGGGGAAACCCAGCCTGGGGTGGGGGCACCTCAGAGAGCAGTGTGCATTTGTCTTCAGTTCAGTTCAGTTCTGCCACCTGGATCCTTGCTTGCTATTCCTCCTCTTCTCAGCCTACTAATTTCCAAAGATGAGCTCACTTCCTCCTTTTCTGAAAAGATCAAAATTCTTCACCTTCCTCAAACTCTCTCCAGGTGTTACACCCCAAACCCAGTGGGAACGAAGGACCTGCTTGTGTATTTGGAGCAGTGTGGCATCCCATTTCCAAACTTCAAATGGGCATGCCCTTTGATTCTCCAAACCCCCTTCTAGTTTTTTTCCTCAGGGGATACTTAAACAATGAGGCAAAGATGGATGTGTAAAATGATCGATGCATGCTATGACAAACACAAGGAAAAATGTAAAGAACTCAGATGCCCAATTCCTCAATGAGGAATGGGTTAAAAAAATTACTGTAAAGTTGTATATGGAACATTTTGCGACCATTTAAAAAATAATGCAGGTCTATATTTTCCCCAGGGAAGATATCTATATTTTATTATTGAATTTTAAAAGTACATATGCAGAATAACATGGAAAGTATAATCTTATCCATATGAAAAAAAAATCTGTGTGCAAATATACCCAGAAAGATTTCTGGAAGAATGCTCATCCTAATCTTGTCAATTATCTCTGAGGAGTAGGACTTCATGTAAGTACTTTTTTTTAAAGGTTTTATTTATTTATGAGAGAGAGAGAGAGAGAGAGAGAGAGAAACAGAGACAGGCAGAGGCAGGCTCCATGCAAGGAGCCCAACCTGGGACTTGATCCCTGGTCTCTAGGATCACGCCCTGGGCTGAAGGCGGCACTAAACTGCTGAGCCACCCAGGGATCCCCATAAGTACTTTTTTTCCCCCTCCCTCTTCTGAACTTTTCAAAAAATTTTCATAATGTGGATGTGTTATAAAAAGATTAAATGCAACAAGTCTATGCCTGTATATGTCGGTTCTTCCCTTTCTTTGGGTCCAAGATCCTTTCTTCTTTCGCAGGCAAAGCTTTCCCAAGCTCCCTCCTTCCTCACCACATGCCCGTTTCCTCCTCTCTCCTCTCCCACTCCCTTCTAATGAGCACCACCTCGAAAACCCCTTCCGGCCTGCCCCGCTTCTTACCGTCACTACTCAGTGGTCCCTTTTGCTGAAACTTTCCTAATGCGAGGCCTCCCTGCACCTTTGCTTCAGATCTACCCCTCGCCCTCAGCCTGTGACCTGGCTTTCTCCAATCGATGAACTCTGCTGATGAACAGTCAATACTGTTGATCACTTCTTCCTTCTTGCAACTTTCTCCTCTCAGTTTCTGTGACATGAAAACCAGCACAGTTCCCTGCCTGGGTCCCTTACCACTCCTGGCTCTCCCACAAGTCATTTTCTTCCTCCCATTTTCTAAAAGGAGAAATTTTAATTTTCCAATGTGCACTCAAGTCATTAGGGCACATCTCTAGGGAGAGGCAGCAACAGGCCATCTACTGACGAACCCTTCCAGGGCCTCTCCAAAGTCAACAGGACACAACTGGAAGTCCTTGGCACCGCTCTCGAGGCCTCCGGGTCCAGTGGCTCCCCAAGTCTCTGAACCAACTCTCCACTGCAGGCCGATCTCACTACCCATAACTAACTGGTTACCTGTGACAGAAATCCGACTTTCCCCAACACTACTTCCTGCCCCTCCTGACAATACCCTGAGAGACCTGATCCAAGTTTTGCTCAGCCTTCAACTCCTCCTGAAAGCCTCTCCAAACTGCCCCAACCTGTAATGCTCTTTACCCCAAATCTACCGTACGGACCATTCATTTGTTCTGTTCCTTCATCTCCCTTTGTGATGTGATTTTCTTCTTAAGTGTGTACGTCTTGTCTGCCTGAGGGCAGAAACCATCAAAGTGTGTGGCAACATCTCAGGATAACCAATACCTTAGCTTAGGTTCAGGTGGATGTGACGGTGTCTCATTTGAGCCTTGAAGGAGGCATCCACAGGTCTCTATCGACAGGTGTTCGGGACACTGTCAGAAATACGCGTCTGGAGCCCAGAGGAGTAAACCTGGTATCATCAGCCTCTCCCCACATGTCAAATCCACAAGACTGAGTAAGACTATTCAAGGATGGGTGCTTCCTAAGAACCAGAGGCTCCACAGATAACAGATTCATCCAGAAGAGGAGCAGCTAAAGAAGAGACAGGAAAAGAACCAACACAACCCCGAATGGCCTCCTTGGGGTCTCTCTCACGACACACTTTAAGTCTTTTTTGAATGATTTGGGCACACATCTGAAGCATACTAGCAAAGGGCAATCACCTTGAGGGAAAGGATGTTGAGCTCTTCTTTGCATCTTTCTTGGCCCTTAGGCACCAACCAACAACGGAGCCCTGACATTTGGCAGCTGGTCAGTAAATGTTAAATAGAAGCATGAGTCTTTATTGAATACCTACATTAGGTTCTGGGGATACCATGGTGTTACTCTTGCCTTTAAGGATTTCAGCCCAGTGGAGGACTCAGATTTACTCACTTGCAAATGTAGGGGATACCTCCAAGGTGCCAGGCACCGTGAGAGAGTGAAGCAAAGAAAAGGGAGATAGAGTCACCATATTTATGGACCTCACGTTCTAACACTACCCTGTGGGCTTATTCTGAGAGAAAAATAGATATAGACCAATAGATCGATGGATGGATAGATAAAAATATAAATATAGATATATATGTAAACCCTCCATATAGAGTGGAATATTACACAGCCATAAAAAGGAGGAGATCGTGCCACCTGCAACCTAGGGGGTATCATGCTAAGTGAAATAAGTCAGCCTAAGAAAGACAAATACCATATGATCTCACTTATAAGTGGAATCTGGAAAAAAAAAAAAAAAACAACCTAATAAACAGAGAGCAGAATCAGAGCTATAAATATAGAGAACAAACAGATGGTTGCCAGAAGGGAGGTGGGGGGGGGGATTGGCAAAATAGGTGAAGGGGAGTAGGAGATACAGGTTCTCAGTAATGGAATGAATAAATCAGCATATAAGGCACAGCAGAAGGAATACAGTCAATGATACTCTAACAGGGTTGTATGGTGATAGATGGGAGCTACACTTGGGGTGAGCACAGTGTAATATATAAATTTGTGCAATGTCGTACACCTGAAACCAATGCAACATTGTGTGTCAACTCTACTCAAATAGAAAAAAATAAATAAATGTGCCCTCTCAGGAGGAAAGACAACAGAGTAGAATGTTAGAGCTGGGAAGAACATCAAAGCTGGCCCAGGCTGCTTGCAGATGAGGAGGCCCAGAGACTACCAATGACTTCATCAGAGCTACTAGGTTATAAAGCTGGTGGGTGATAGGGCCAGCTCTCACCTTGGACTTCAGTGCTCACAACACACACACACACACACACACGCACACACACACCTGCTAAATTAAACATAATCAGACATGGGCAGTGTATATATATATATGAGTGATGAGTGGCACAGTTCGTCCTGCTGCAGTACCTGCCAGTCCTCACACCCTCACAGCTGCCTGTCCTTCAAGAAAACTGCTAAGCTATTCCAGCAAACAATTCTAACGGAGAAGCAGAATTCTTTTTTCTCTCAAATTTAGCTTTGGAATTTAACTTGGTTATTAAAATTACCCCAGATGGATGGCACAGTGAGTGCGGTGTGTGTGTGTGTGTGTGTGTGTGTGTGTGTGTGTGTCTGAGGGTTTGGAGCTAATCTCTTATCATCTGAGCCCTCGGGTCCACCAAATTGATGTTTAGTGGCTCTCTGCACCCTGCCACCTTAGCTCCTTTTCTTTTAGACTTAGGCTCCTTCTTGCACCTAAGGTCTGGGGATGGGGGGTGGGCTTTCCAAGGGGACCCAGTCTGCCCACTCATTGAGTGGATGATCTCCTCGGCCAAGCTGTGGGTGGTAGATTTTCCTGGAATCACATTGCTGTATCCTGCAGCCCTTTTTCTCCCTGTCCGCCCTTTGTCCATGGGATGTGGGCACTGGTCTCTGATTCTGCAGGGAGGGGCTGTTCCTCCCACGCTTGGGGAACAGGGGGGTGTGGCTCTGCCCTGTATGTGGCAACTGAGGACAAGTCTCTCAGGGGCAAAGAGTCGCTCGTGCTGTGGGCCTGCTTCCAACCATCTCTCCACCGAGTCCCTTCCGCTCCCCAAGTGGTACTCAGGCTCCAAGTTCCTGGGCTGAGTCACACTGCATCAGAGCAGGATGGGCCTCAGGGACCACCCAGGAGAAGAACAAGGCTCAGAGAGGGAAACGCTTTGCCAGAGCCTGACGTGGGGCCAGGAATAGAGCCCATGTCATTGACTCTCAAATCACAGTGAACCAGGCTGCTTCTAAAGGTGTTGGGGTGGGGGGCGCTCATACACCTGGGAGGGCTCCCACCGCAGGACCCTCACACCACAGGTGTGTAAACAATCCCGCAGGTGACTGTTAATGGCTCAGCCAAGCCAGTGGGCAGCTCCAAGATGGGCCATCACCAAGGGGCTGGTGGCAGCTGTGTGTACCCCTCAGGTATGAGAAGGGCCACACCTGGGGCTAGGTACCAGCCTGCATCAAAAGATGTGGCTGCCTGGGAGGCCCGGCCAGAGGCAGGCAGGCAGGAGGGGCTCCGGGGTGGAAACAGCTTGGCTGGCAGAGCAGGCCCTGGCGTCCGGCCACCGGTGGCGGTGCTCCTCAGCAAATGCGTTTTCTTGCCTAAGTACCGTCCCCACGAACACCCCTCTCCCCCACCAAGCATAACATCACCATGTTTTGCTTTGAGGGGGGATAGTGAATCTTTGCCAACAGATGTAATTCTCAGATTGAATGTGGGGCCTTTGGAGGAGGGTTTGAAGCCAGTTCCCCTTGGGGACGGGCCAGTCTGGAAGGGCCGCCCTGCTTTGCTGGGCACTTTACTTTTTCCATGTGGGTGAAAAAAAAAATCCTGATTCTTCATAGTCCACAGATCCAAAGGCCAAATATTTGCTGTCTGCCCTGCTTTTTCCATCTCAGGTAGAGATGGTAGCTCTTCCTGGCTCCTGGGGGACTGGGGTGGGAGGGGGAGGGGGAGGATGAGGGAAGACCCTATAGGGAGGCGTCCTTGTCTCCCCCCCCAACCCCCCACTGCAGCTTTGCAGCCCATGCCCCTGGGATGTTATGGGGGATCAGAAGGTTTCCTGGAGACTGGAGGAAAAAATACACGAGAGCTGCCCCCAAGGCCCCAGTGAACAGGAATTTGGCCCCACATGGTAGTGAGGCTGTTGGTTGAGAACTGGGAAAAGGAGGTGAGAGGGGCAAAGCTTGGGAACCCAAGGAGGGAGCCCACAGACTTCCAGCCAGCAGGCCGGGAAGACCCAAAGACCTGCTGCCACGGTATGGCCCGTCCTCCTCCAAATGTTCATCCACACCAGCTTGTTCCTCTTCCACTCAGAGGAATGGAATTGCCTCCATGAGTTTCAAAAAGGCAGGTCATGTGCTCCTAACTCCATCCTCTATGGGAGCAGGATGTTTCCTCCATTTGGGAGGACTCCTGTCCTGCTTCTCTTCACGGCACTAGATTTTCTCTTACAGGGTTTGTCAGGAATGTTGGTGGAGCCAAACCACTCTGAGTATGTGGAGCATCTTACCATCATCATTAAGGCCCCTGTGGTGAGATGTGGTCTAAGACCCTTCCGGAGGCTTCTGGGTAATGACCTGCCCCCCAGCGGGCTAACGGGGGTGGGTACAGCACCATAGATGTGGTAGCTGAAAGCAGGAGCTTGGTGGGTGAGGCTCCTCTCTGCAGCCAAGGGAACTCCCTGGGGTTGATTATAACTTGCTTTCCTCATCCCGGTCAGCCCAAGACATGGCGAGGCCACTGGGAGACACAAACAGAGGGGCCAGAGGGAAGGAAGCACTAGAGAGGCAGGGGCATGTTAGCCAGGGCTCTGGTCTGGAGGTCAGGCCCCTGGGCTCTGGTCCCCCTGACTAACTGTGACTTTTGAGCAAGTCCCTTCTCCTATCCACAGGACCAGCAACATCATCTGTAGAGCCCAGCGCAAAATGAAGGCACGAGGGGACCTTGTTTAAAAGTTATTAAGAATTTCAAGACCTTAAACCTCGTATGAGGCCTTCCGAGTGTGGGGACCTATGGGGACGCACAGGTTTGCAGACCTGTGAAGCTGCTCCTCTACCTGTTTGGGCCTCAGTTTCTTCAACTATACAACATGGAGGCTGTGTTCAGTCAGAGGTTTGTCCGTGAGCCCCTTCTGTGTAAAACACAAACAGAGCTGCTTCTTCGGTATAGTTTAGAGGCCTATGGATGATCTCAAAGGTCTTATTCAGTCCACACATTCAGTGAGTCAGAAAGAAGCGAGGGAGGTTCTCACTGCCGGGAGCACGAGCACCTGCCAGAGGTGTTAGGGAAATATTTAAAGCAAGTATTTAAAGCATGGGACAGAGCATTAAAATCCTAAAAGGTTCCCTATCCCGTAGGATGATTCCAATGTCTGAAGCTCCCCTAGTCAGAAAATGAGTGTGAAGACAAAGTGTGCTTTTTCCCCAGGCCTTGAGAAAGCCAGGCCCGGATACGAACACTTGAGACCAAGTCCTGCTCCTGTGTCCATCCATCCCGGGGACCTGGCTGCAAGGGCCACCGTGGGGATGACCCTCTGCCCTGCGCAGAGCTCAGACCCGGACCACTGGCCTTCCCCAGCTGCTGAGTCCCTGGGAGGTCAGAGGGCAGGTCAGCCAGCGTCCAGAGGTCCCTAAGGGCAGGGTCTGGGCTGAGGGGCTTGGACACACGAGTCTCTCCTGAGGACGGGGCTGCAGCTCTTGGAGGAGAATCCGAGGCCTGGAGCCTGGTGGGAGGCTGGGGAGAGGCTGCAGGAGCCTGGGAGGTGGGTCCCCTGGATGGGGATTTAACACTGCCCGACGGTGGGGCTGGTGACACCACGGGTTCAAGGGATCAGAAACTTGTCCGGAATTTATAACTGTTTTTTAAAAAGGGATAGAGTGAGAAGAGGACTGTGTAGGGGGCTGCGTGTGAACTCTCCCCCCCTCCTCTCCCTCTGCTGGAGACCTGGGGCTCCCTCCCAACTCCTTCTTGGGCAGGAGGATCAGAGCCCCCCCCCCGCCCCCCCAGAGCCCGGAGCTCGTCCCCCCCGCAGCGCCCCAGCCCGAGAGGCGCCCGCCGCGCCCGGGCGGAGGCGGAGGCGGAGGCGGGGGGCGCGGGGGTCGGCGGGGGCGCGGGGGGGCGCGGGGGGGCGCAGGGGGGGCCTCGGCCTCCGGCGCGCGCGGGGCTTACCTTTCATGGTCCCTCCTGCGGGCCCCGGGGGCGCCCCGGGCGGCGGCTCGAGCTGCAGACTGGCGGGGTGAAGCCCGCAGCTCCTCGGCCCGCGCCCGCTCGCCGCCCTACGCGCCGCCCGCTGGAGCGCCCGGCTGCGGAGGCGGCGCGCCGAGGGGAGGGTCCGCGGGGTCGCAGCCGGGGGGCGCGGGGCCGCCCATCCCGCCGCCCGTCCCGCCGCCCGTCCCGCCGCCCGCGCGCTTCCCGCTGGAGGCCGGCGAGGTCTGCGGCCGCCCCGCGCCCCGCGCCCCGCGCCCCGCCCCGCCGCGCCCCGCCTCCCCGCTGCCCGGCGCGCGCTCCCCCCTCCCTGCGCGCCACTCCCTGGGCCCCGGCCCAGACCCACTTCCTCGGGAGTTTGAAGACTGCCGCGGCCGGGCCTCTTTGTGCCGCCGCGGGTGCCCGATCCCCCGCCCCGCGGCCGCGGCGCCCCGGGGAGCGCGCGGGGACCCTCCCCCCGAGCCGCCCTCGGCCCCCGGGGTCGCCTCGTGGCCGGGCTGCTCCGGGCTGCGCCGGGCTGCGGGGAGCGGGTCTCACCCCGGCGGTCCCCGTGCCTGCCAGCCGCCCCGTCCGGGAAGGCCCGCAAGGTTGGGCGCCCCAGCTCCGCCCCCCCCATGGGGGACTCCCCTCCCAGCCTCGGTGTTTTCTCCACGAGGGCGTTGGGCCCCGGGCACGCACACACACGCACACCCGCAATTTGGTGATTTTGCTCGTGGAGGGACCTCTGGTGCAAACAGTAACACGGGAGGGAAAGTGACTCAGTCAAGCAAGGAGCTGCGGCTGGCGTCAGAGGCCCTCCTCCCGGCTCCTCACATGTCAGTCTTCGTTGATGGAACATTTCCTGCCAACCTTCCATGTGCCAGCTTCTGCCCCAAACTCTGGGGGTGGGAGGAACACTTCACACCAGCCCTTGCTCCAGGAGGTGGCATGTGGCGAGGAAAGCCAACACTCAAGCAAGTGATGGTGCTAGGTGTGATACATGCTACAACGGGATAGTGCAAGGAGAGAGGGGACCCCAGGGTGGGGGCAACCCGGCCTGGCCCTTTCCCACATCTCCACACTCCCATGCCCACCTCTGTTTGGCCTTTATTGTAAAGTAGGGAGGGCCAAGCCGAGGAACCATCTTCTCAGCCAGGAGCTGAGAAGGGGCCAAGACCCGCCACCCTGCGCAAATCCCCAGCCAGTTCTGCTGAGTGATGTGCGGCTCTCTCTGATCCGCTCCACCTGGCCTTGGCAGGTTTCCTTTGTAAAGCACATTCTCTCCATTCTCTCAAGACAGACTCACCATAACTTCTAGAGAGGGAGCCAGGGCCCACGGTGCCCATTTTACAGATGCGGAGACTGAGGCTTGGAGAAGCCGTTGCCTGCCTGGTGGTAGTTCACAGTGTACTTCTTGAGTCTGGATTCCAAGGACACCTCAGCCTCCCGGGTTGGTGGCGTGGACCTGGAGAGCTGCTTGGTAAATACCGGGAGGATATTCACATCAAAGGCATCTTAGCTAGGTGACCTGGGTGTTGATTTATTTAATCTTATGAGCAGCCTTATGAGACAAGCACATTTATTGTCCTCATTTTTTAGTGGAGGAAAGGAGAGATTAATAAGGTGCTTCCTGTCACAGAGTGAGTAAATGGAGATCTTAGAACTTGAACTCAGGCAGGCTTAAATCCGCATCTGTGTGCATAGCTACAGCGCACCACGCTGCCTCTCATCGAAGACACTCAAACGCTTACTGACAGAAAGAACAAGCAAATGGCCTTTGGTTTTCTCCACGCTTGCTTTAGTTGGCTTGATCCAAGAAAGGGCCTGTCCCTGATGTGAGAGAGGGCCCCCATGCCTGCCCCTTCGGATTTGGTGGATGTATATACCCTGTGGTATTGCCATGATATGCAAATGCACCAACAAAGAAATGAAATAGGCCCGTGTCTGCCTGCAGATGAGCCCTGGGTGAGCAGATCCCAGCCCTGAAGAGGTTCAGAGGATGAACTCCAGTTCGGATCCAGTTCTAAAAGGACTCTCAGGAGAGGGAACCCAGCACGTTGGAGTGGAAGTAAGGAGCTGGAGATGAGTCGGCAGGCAGGCAGGAGGGGTCAAAGCACCGTTCAGAGGGAAGGCAGAAAGAGGAGGATAAACGATGATCACAGATCACAGATCAGGAAGGGAGGAGAGACAGGGGTTTCCTAGAGATTTCACCAGCCCTTGGGTGGAAGCCTTCAGCTTCAATTTCAGGCATTTTCTACCAATAGCCAGTGGGATAAACCCAGGGTCAACTGAACCAATCTCCTCCCTCTCTCCCATCCTGTTCCCTCCCCTGCCCGTCCCACCCTAAGAGCCCAGATGATGGGGGCTATCAGGATGGGGCTAAGGCTGGGACTTGGTCACAGAACCACAGATAGCACAGACAGGGTGGGGTGGGGTTGGGAGAAATGCTTCATACTGTTTATAACGAGCTGGGGGGAGGGGGCACATTTTACTGACACATGAGCCATACTTCTGTTAAAAGCCAAAGGAAATTGCTATAGAGCAGAGATCACGTAGAGAGAAAACACCAGAACCACTGGTGGTGGAGCCCTTTTTGTATTAATGAAGGCAGAAAGTCCCACCTGAGTTCTTGAGCAGTAGGTGATTTGCTCAGAGCAGAACCTCCCAGGGAGCTCCCCGGACTTGCTTATCTTTTCTACTTCAGGCACAGAATATGTCTCTTTCCTAAAGCCCAATTTCTCCCTCTGTGCCTTAGATCCTTTCCTCTCCTATCCTGTTCTTCTCTGGCCACTTTTCCTTCTTAGGATGTAGTTTCAACTTGTATCCTCTTCAACCATTTTATAGACTTGACACTGTATTACCCTGGGTTCTTCAAAGAAGCAGAACTAATAGCCAGGAGGCTAGAGACCCAGGGAAAAGTTAATGTTGCAGTTCAAGTCCAAAGGTCATCCACTGACAGATGACCTTTCTCTGGGGAGGTTAGTGTTTTATTCTATTAAGGTCTTCAACTGATTAGATAAGACCCACCACAAGAGGGAGGCAATCTGCTTGACTTAAAGTCTACTGATTTAAATGTTAACCTCAACTGACAAACATCTTCACAGAAGCATCTAAAATAATGTTTGACCAAATGTCTGAGTACCGTGGCCTAGCCAAGTTGACATCCAAAATTAACATTCACAAATACCATTAGCAGTTCCTTCTTGAATCTCTCTTCTCTCATGGTTTATCTGATCCTACATACTTCTGGTTCTTCTAAGCTTCTTGACTTCTCTTTCTCTAATAGCTACTCCTATTCAGTATATTTTCTAAATATAGGCATTCCCTATCCTGACATTAGTTAGTGTAAGTAACACTCGCTGCTGTGACAACGACCCTTGTATCCCACTATCTTAATACAGCAGAAGTTTATTTCTCACTCACATCACAATCCCGTGTAGGTTGGGCAGTTCTCTTCCAGATGGTGACCCAGGGACCCAGGGACCCAGGGTTTTACCACTACCTTCAACATGTGGCTTTAAGGTTGCTGCAAAATAGAAGATAGGATGGAAGACCGTGCATAGGAGGATTTTATGGGCTGGGCTGGTATAAAGCACTTCTACCCATATTTCATCGGCCAGAGCTTACCTAACAGTGAGAGGGCTTAAAAACAGAATGAGCTGTGTGCCCTGGATGGAGAAGAGAAGCAGAGATCAGCAAGCACTGGCACTCTCTGCACAGTCCACCCTCCTGGTCATCAAGTATCTGTTTGCTTCCTTGTCTTCACACATTAAGCACATTCACTCCTCCCAGGGGGGCAACTCCAACTCTCACCCTGTCATTGCATCAAGGTCACAGTCCAGGCTCTCCCTGTGATTCTTTTCTGTCAAATCTGAAGTAGCTCCAGTCTCAAGGAGGAGCATGGATCAGATAACCACAGTAAAAACAGCCCATTTGGAAAAGGGAGGAAAGAGGGATCCCTGGGTGGCGCAGCGGTTTGGCGCCTGCCTTTGGCCCAGGGCGCGATCCTGGAGACCCGGGATGGAATCCCACATCGGGCTCCCGGTGCATGGAGCCTGCTTCTCCCTCTGCCTGTGTCTCTGCCTCTCTCTCTCTTTCTCTGTGACTATCATAAATAAATAAAGATTTAAAAAAATGTTTAAAAAAAAAAAAGGAAAAGGGAGGAAAGAGAGACATAGTAGCTACAGGTCTGTGGATATTTTGAGACCCCCTCAGATGCTGTAAAGGCCCCTAAGTCTGGGATGAGGAACGGTCTTTGCTTAATCATCATTCAATTATCTGGAGGAGCTCTCTTGTTTATTATACCCTAGGCTATGCTCTCTCGAAGGTTCTTGCTTGGCCCACTACTTTCTGTGTATATCTCTGAAGTGCGGGCTGGGGGCTGAGCCTTCCTTGGGGTTTCTCACTTCTCCTAGCCCACTTCTTTCTGGAGCAGGGTCGTTTTACAGCTCCAATAGTTGAGATAAAAGGTGAAAGTCTGGGCATGTGGAGTTTTTGTTTGTTTGTTTGGTTTTTTTTTTTTTGGGGGGGGGTGTATGATGAAAATCCCTCAAAATTTTAACAAAGTCTTATCTATTTGCTTCTAGTCAATTCCATGGGCCAGTGACCACACCTAGAGTTTTTCCTCAACATAGTTTCCAAACTTGCTTTTATTTCTTTGTTACTGTCCCCTGTGCCTCTTTCTAGCTCTCAGTGGGATAAGTAGTGACCTTGATACTATAAGACTTGACTGGGAAGGTCATATACTTCATCTGATCTTTTCACCAAAGCTGGGTCTTACTGGGACTTTACTGCTGCTTAGCAGCTAGAAGCAGTTGGTATTTTCCTCCTTAACAGGTTTAAATTTTCTGAACTCTCTCTATTCCCTTTTATTTCTCTTTGGAAACTATCCACTTTTCCTGAGCTCATTTTTTCTTTTCTTTCTTTTCTTTTTTTTTTTAAGATTTATTTATTTATTTATTCATGAGCGACACAGAGAGAGAGGCAGAGACATAGGCAGAGGGAGAAGCAGGCTCCCTGCGGGAACCCCGATGTGGGACTAGATCCCATGACCCTGGGATCACACATGCAGTGAGCTGAAGGCAGACACTCAACCACTGAGTCACCCAGGTACTCCTCATCTTTTTCTTATATTGTTCTGCCGAATACAACCAAAAGCAGAGAACATTCACTATCACTTTGATCCTTTCCAACAGATGACCCAGGGAATTAGTAGGGATGTGGTCTGCTATCCTAGATAAGTACAGTCTACCAAATGTGTCCTTCATGATAAAGATTTTCATATTTTCAACCTCTAATAACAGGTTCTTCACATCCTGCTTCTCAATTGCTAAGCTATGCCACATATTTATGTTCTTATTACAGTGGCATCCCATTTCGAGATAGTTTCTCTAGCAGTTAGAGTAGGTAGTGCTAGCTCTAATGAATGACTGTAAGATTTAATGACAGCACAGCAACAGTTTATTTCTCATTTATATCACAATCCATTGCGGGTCAAGTGACTCTTACAAATGTTGGCTGGAGGATCCAGGCTTCTTCCATCCTGCAATGCTGCCGTCTTTGGTAAGTAGCCTCCAAGGTTGATGACGAAGAATGGAAAGAGAAATTGGAAGATTGTGGATTGGAGAGTATCATGGCCTAGAAGAGACACAGTCACTATCAGCCATGTTCTACCGGCCAGAAGTCAGTCACATGACCTCAATCAAAGACAAGGGAATAGGGTAACCCCTTAGCTGGGTTACGGAGAGGAAAGGGGGAAACATAGATGCTGCTGAGACCTCCAGTGCATTAGCAAATCCTTCTCAGACCCAGACCTTGGCAGAGTTTCGCCCTGATTCTTTCAATAAGCTTTCTAATGCCATGGATTAAAACTTTGTGCAGTGTTACTGCCTTGTTAATGCTGCCTTGTTAATCACCCAAATAGTCATTCCTTGGAAGCAAAAGAATAAAATATTTTTGGGAGGCAGGTATGCTCACCACCATTCCACTAATGCTGCTCAGGAGTACATTTTTGAAAGGACCCAGAGGGCCAGTCCATGGCATTTCGCAGCAGTGTTCCAGCAATGTTGGCCATAACAGGAAAATATAAATCCCATTTTCCTGTGGATTCCATTTAAAATAAGAAGTGGAATTTCCTTGGGGGAAAGAAATCCAAGGATATTCTCAGCTGAAGATGTTTGCCCAGAGAAGTGTTAAACTAGCCTCTGGCCCATTCTCCAAACAATGTGATATTTTCACAATTCTTAGTTTCCTATCTTTTATTGCTTTCCCTCCGAAATTCACCTAAGATTTCTCCCATGTCTATGGATTCTCCCCTCATTTCACATTTATCAGTACCTGAATTTTTGAGAATGTCTGTATATGGTGGTCAAGAGGTGCCCTGCAATACCACTCTTTACCAGTGGGCGATGCTATATAATATGAATTATTTAAGCCTGAGAAATTCTTAAAGGGGGCTTTGTGTTGTCAAATGAATCCTTTATCTTATGAACTCTGTAAGGGTGAAGTTCTAAGAAAAGCAGTTTTATTTTTAGTTTTTAAAAGATTTTATTTTTAAGTAATCTCTACACCTAATGCAGGCCTTGAACTTATGACCCTGAGAACAAGAGTCACATGTTCTACCCACTGAGCCAGCCAGGAACCTCTAAAGCAGTTTAATGACAAAGACACATCAGAGCTTGGACAAATCTTTCAGATTAATATAATAAGGTATTAGCAAAGATAAATACTTAGATTTTTCATCTGAATCAATTATAAATTCAGGAAGAACATGGCTGACTTCATTTGGGAATGGATATAGATGAAAAAAGAAGGAGCCTTGATGATGTGTAGGAAAGAGAAGCGTCGTTTAGCCAAACCAACCACTAAACAATGGCAAGGGATCCTTGTAGGAAATCCATAATTTGGATTATCACAAGAGGACTGGAAAAACCCCTGTATCCAGATAGAGAAGAATCATACATATTAAAATGGGAAGACCAGAGCTGGAGGGACATGAATGCTTTGGAGGAAGATCTTTTCCTAAGGATTTGGTACACAGCGATTTCTTTATAGCAGGCCTTCAGGAGACTGGGCTGTTAATGTGATAAGAAGGATCCTAATGGACAATCCTATCTATACTCCGGATGGAGGAGACCCAGTAGGCATGCTTATTTCTTTGTTTCTCATTCAAAGCTGGAAGAGCAAAATTTAGAACAACCTTGAGAGGTGTCTACAGTACACTTATAAGATGAAATTCAAGAGAAAAAAGATGAAATTCAAGACAAAAAAGATAAAATTCAAGAGAAATAAATCAAACCATATATTTAGATTCACCAACAGTTTCACTAATGAAGGACAAAGCCTTAGTAATTCAGAGAAAAAGATGTAGCTGATGCAGGGCTTTCATTCCTTCATCACACAAACACGTAGCCAGGAGCTGTGCTAGTGCTGGGCATATGTTCCCTAACCTTGTGGATATTACAGTTTTGATATGAATAAAAAATAGGGTAAGACTACTAAAAACAAAAACCACCTGGGGCCTTTGATCTCAATAGTTGAAGTTTTGATTCAGGTAATTTAATAAGTATTTGTTAAGTACCTACTGTATGCTGGGCCATGTCTTAGAGAATGGGAGCTCAGAGCTGAATGGAGGTGGGGAAACATTTGAACTCTAATCTGATAAATTTCAGTCTAATATGCTTAGTTAAAGGTTTCTCCAACTTTTCCACTGCCACAATGACAGGGGTAGCAAAAACATCTTTGAAATCTTTCCTCTTATTCTGGAAAATGATGTTAAAGTTGCAGGCCATATCACCACGAAACAGTATTTGTCTTAATACAGAAGTAATTTTTTCTGGATTGGGGGTAGGTGTGGTGGCAGCCTGGAGGGGAAGGAAGGTGAGGAATGTGGCAGAGGACTGTTACATTAGTACTTTTTGTACCATTTGGTATTTTCAGATTATACACATATCTCCCTTTGATAAAAAGAAAACTTTATTTAGAAACAAAAACAATAGTTTAAATTACTTAAACGAGACATGTTATGCTGCCAAGTAGGAAGAAAGAATATAAAAATGTGAATTCTTCTCAAACCAATATGCACATTTAGTGCAATTATAATTAAGATACCATTTTCTTTTCAAGCTAGACAAAATTAGAGTTCATACTGAAGAATTAATGTCCAAGGAGAGCCAAGAAAATTTGTAAAGGAAGAATGAGGGGGATTACTTTTTAAAAAAATTTTATTTATTTATTCATAGAGACAGACACACTCACACACAGAGATAGAGAGAGAGAGTGACAGAGACAGAGACAGAGACACAGGCAGAGGGAGAAGCAGGCTCCATGCAGGGTGCCTGGGTCTCCAGGATCATGCCCTGGACTGAAGGCGGCGCTAAACCCCGGAGCCACCCAGGCTGTCCTGGAGATTACTTTTTTAGATATTAATTATTGTTTTAAAGCTATGTAATGAAAGCGATATGTTTCACAGGAATAAAAAAATAAATCAGAGGAATAAACTAGAAAGTCCTAAAACAGATCCAAATTTACTTGGGATACTTCATACATGACAAACTGGTATTTCAACTCAGCATGAATACAGTAGTTTATTTGATAAATCATGTTGACATAATTGGCTGCACGTCTGGAAAAAAATGAAGTTCCATCCTTGCCTCACCTCCCTCCTACACACACACACACACACACACACACACACAAGCTTTGCAAAATGGCAGTATTGTAGCCAATGAGGTTTATCCAAGGTGCAATTATTGCAAATTGACACACACACACACACACACACACACACCCCTACAAACACACACACACACACACACACACATTCCATTTGGATTCAATATCTAAATATAAAAGTTAACAGGAAACCAAAAGAGGGATGCCTGGGTGGCTCAGGGCATGATCCTAGAGTCCCGGAATCGAGTCCTAGGATCGAGTCCCTCGCAGGGCTCCCTGCATGGGGCCTGCTTCTCCTTCTGCCTGTGTCTCTGCCTCTCTCTCTCTCTCTCTCTCTCTCTGTGCCTCTCATGAATAAACAAATAAAATCTTTTTTTAAAAAAGGAAGCTAACAGAAAATTAGAAGAATATCTATATTTTAGTGAGACATTCTTAAGCAAGACAGGAGACTTAGAAACTATAAAGGGAAAAACCAAATTTCACTACATAAAAATTTTAGGAACCTCCGTAATTAAAGATAACAGACACTTAATAATGTGGTAGAAACATTTGCACCGCACATAAAACCACTTTATTTATTTAAAGTGCTCCTATAAATTGATAGGAAGAAAGGATCAGAGTCCAATAAAATAAGCAAACAATGTGAATTGTCAAGTCACAGAGGAGGAAACTTCATTTAAAAATGATGAGTTGACGGTGTCCATCGAAAGATGAATGGATAAAGAAGATGTGGTCTATGTATACAATGGAATATTACTCAGCCATTAGAAACGACAAATACCCACCATTTGCTTCAACGTGGATGGAACTGGAGGGTATTATGCTGAGTGAAGTAAGTCAATCGGAGAAGGACAAACAGTGTATGTTCTCATTCATTTGGGGAATATAAATAATAGTGAAAGGGAATATAAGGGAAGGGAGAAGAAATGTTGGGAAATATCAGGAAGGGAGACAGAACATAAAGACTCCTAACTCGGGGAAACGAACTAGGGGTGGTAGAAGTGGGGAGGAGGGCGGGGGGTGGAGGGGAATGGGTGACGGGCACTGAGGTGGACACTTGACGGGATGAGCACTGGGTGTTTTTCTGTATGTTGGTAAATTGAACACCAATAAAAATTAATTTAAAAAAAAAGATTAAAAAAAAAATGATGAGTTGAGGGATCCCTGGGTGGCACAGAGGTTTGGCGCCTGCCTTTGGCCCAGGGCACGATCCTGGAGACCCGGGATCGAATCCCACGTCAGGCTCCCGGTGCATGGAGCCTGTTTCTCCCTCTGCCTGTCTCTGCCTCTCTCTCTCTGTGTGACTATCATAAATTAAAAAAAAAAAATGAGTTGAGAGGATCCCTGGGTGCCTTCAGCCCAGGGCGTGATCCTGGAGTCCCGGGATCAAGTCCCACATTGGGGTCCTTGCATGTGGAGCCTCCCTCTGCTTCTCTCTCTCTGTGTGTGTCTCTTGTGAATGAATAAATAAAATCTTTTTAAAATAAAATCTTTTTTAAAAATGATGAGTTGAGACGGCACCTGGCTGGCTCAGTTGGTGGCATGTGTCACTCCTGGTCTCAGGATTGTGGCTTCAAGCCCCATGTTGGGTATAGAGATTACTTAAAAATAAAATCTTTAAAAAAGGTGATTAGTTGAAAACAATAAACAGGCAAAGGGATTAAGGTGGCAAAATGTCATTTTCACAAACCGGGTTGGCAAAATTTCAAAAGGCCAGCAGCATTCAGTCTGATGATGACATGGGAATGGATAATCTCAGAGAGTGGGAGTTACCACTACCCTTTTGGGGAACCATCAGGCAGTCTATGTTAATGTGAAGGCTACAATTCCCCTTTATCCTACACCTTCTCTTTTATCCGGTAATTCTCAATTTGTGAGTCTACCTTATGCCAGGAAAGGCACCAACATATGAAGATACATGTGGAAAAAAAAAAAGATACATGTGGAAGACTGTTTATGGTGGCGTGGTTTATAATTACAGAAAAAAAATTGGAATTGGGGAATGAATGGCTGAATAAAATATGTATCTATGGAAAAGTATTGTTTATATCTCTCTATGTATGACCTGATGGGATAGCCATCATATCCATAATATTGTGGAAAAGAGTGAGCCATATGTATAATATGATCTTATATTTATTTTTAAAAAGAAAAAAAGATGAAATCCCTTATTAGTTTGTATATGTAATATATATACAAACTAATATGTATATTATATATATAATATATACAGATGTACATTCTAAATATAAATTTGTGGATAAATGGAAGCCCATTACTTTCCAAGCATGAGATTCAGGAAGAAATCGGATAAAGACAGAAAGAGAGGAAGAAATGAAGGAAGGAAGGGAAGGAAAGAAAGGAAGGAAAATTGGTTACTCACTAAATATCAGCTTCTCTCCCTAAATTAGAGTGAAACTGCAGCCTGCTGCTCCTGTATCTTTGTGTGCTCTCAGCAGCCCACAGCCTGACGCTGGGGTCAGTGTCAACTGATTTGAGAAGCACAGTGTGTTATAACATGTTATAAAAGTAAGCAGAGAGTGCCTTGTGGGCATGGGGAGCTTTGTATTAAAGCTGTCCAAAGCTGGGTCTTGTGTATGTTCCTAAAGCCACGCCAGAGGAGCCGTGACAGAATGGAGCACCCTCGAGGTGGGGAGGAGCAGAGTGAGCTATCTGGCAACCTCAGTCTAGAGGAAGGGAGTAAAGGACCTGTATAAGGAAACAGGTCTGGGACGCCTGGGGGGGCTCAGTCCATTAAGCATCTGACTCTTGATTTTGGTTCAAGTCATGATCTCAGGGTTGTGAGATCAAGCCCCTAGTTGGGCTCCATACAGGGAATCTGCTTGAGATTCTCTCTCTTTACCTCTGCCTCTCCCCCAACTTGTGCTCTCTCTAAATAAATAAATGAATGAATAAATGAATAAAATCTTTAAAAAAAGAAAGAGGGATATCTAAGTTGAGATAGAATCATTGTTTTCAAATGGTTGAAGGGCTGTCCTGCAGAAGAGGGATAACTTAACACATGGCACCTGAGAAATAAGACAGAGGATGGAGAAGTGATAAAGGGGCAGCTTTCAGTTCCATGTAAGCAAAATCTGCTACGTTTCTGTGACCCCTAGTTTTGTCCTTTAGAAGATAGTGTAACCACACACACATACTCTTCACAGTGACATAGGGATGCAGTGAGGTTGGATGGGCACAGAGTCTCCAGTCACTCATAGACTGGAAAGCAGCTGTCCTCAGCTTTGGCCGTGCCTTGAAACTACCTGGGAAATCTGGGAAGTCCTGATGTTATCTCTGGCTGCACCCCAGCCTGCTCCAATCAGAACCTCAGGTGGTGGGACTCAGGCACCGGGCAGTTTTACAGCTCTCCAGGTGATTCCATTGTATGGTTCCACTGAAAAGCACTGATCTAAAGGAATAATTGAATTGGAAAAAGTAGGTCTGACCGGAGACAGATGTAGGGGCCAATTAAAAGAAAATGCTCATTGGGGGGCACCTGGGTGGCTCAGTCCCCGTTGAGGGGCTGGCTCTTGATTTCGGCTCAGGGTATGATCTCAGAATTCTGGGATCAGCCCCATGTCAGGCTCCGGGCTCAGCAGGGAGTCTGCTCCAGCATTTTCTTTCTCTTTCTGTCTCTCTCCCTCTTCCTCTGCTCCTCCCTCTCTCTCCCTCTCTCTCTGAAATAAATAATTTTTTTAAAATGCCCATTAATCGAAAGGAGAAAAAATGAGCAGGAAATATCAGAAAGGGAAACAGAACATGAAAGACTCCTAACTCTGGGAAACGAACTAGGGGTGGTGGAAGGGGAGGTGGGCGGGGGGTGGGGGTGACTGGGTGACGGGCACTTGACGGGCTGAGTGTTGGGTGGTGTTCTATATGTTGGCGAATTGAACACCAATAAAAAATAAATTTATAAAAAAATAAATAAAATGCCCATTAATCAATGAATTGGAGCTAAATGTTAGAGTTGACCAACTCTGGAGTAAAATCTAGATGATGTAGTCACTCAATAGAAAGTATAGCAGTGAAGATAAATTTAAGTAATATTAGTCTACTTAGAGGTCCATGCTGAGCAACTCGGAGGAGGCTAGCTTTGTATCTTTTCCCAAAAGGGTATTCCCCAGACGGAAGGATAGGGAAACACAAGGATTGGGTGAAACTTTCTATATGTTAGGAAGGCCCTGGAAAAGCATTCAGGACACCCCAATGTTCATAGCAGCTATGTCCACAAGAGTGAAACTGTGGAAGGAGCCACGATGTCTGACAGATGAGTGGATAAAGAAGATGTGGTATAGGGACCCCTGGGTGGCTCAGTGGTTGAGCGTCTGCCTTTGGCTCAAGGTGTGATCCCGGAAGTCCTGGGATCGAGTCCCACATTGGGCTCCCTGCATGGAGCCTGCTTCTCCCTCTGCCTGCGTCTCTGCCTCTTTCTCTTTCTCTCTCTCTCTGTCTCTCGTGAATAAATAAATAAAATATTAAAAAAAAGAAGATATGGTATATATATATATACAATGGAATATTACTCAGCCACCAGAAAGGATGAATACCTATCATTTACTTCGATGTGGATGGAACTGGAAGGTATTATGCTAAGTAAAATAAGTCAGTCGGAGAAAGACAATCATCATATGGTTTCACTCATATGTGGAATATAAGAAATAGTGAAAGGGACCATAAGGGAAAGGAGGGAAACTGAGTGGGGAAAAATTAGAAAGGGAGACAAACTATGAGAGACTCCTAACTCTGGGAAACAAAGGGTTGCAGAAGAGGAACTGGGGGGGTGGTTGGGATAAATGGGTGATGAGCACTAAGGAGGGCATGTGATGAGATGACCCCTGGGTGTTATACTACCTGTTGGCAAATTTAATTTAAATAAAATATATATTTTAAAAAAAAGCAAGCTGGGCGCTGAGTTTACTGTATATAATTTTATTATGCATGATTTTTTCCATAGGTCTGTAATTGATGGAATATACCCATTTGACAATTAGGGCCTGGAGGGGCATTATTAATAACAGGTCACAAGGTACCTACTGCTCTTGTCTATTTCTGGCTTGTTCCAGCTATGTCGGCCGTGGTTAAGCTGTCATGCTGGTGGCACTGAGCTGGACAGGTGGCAGTGATGAGAATGCATAACAAAGATACTGCCTAGCAGGGGTGAGAGATGGTGGGGCAAAGCATAGAGTGATAAATCAGATAAATCGATAAATATAAAGCTCTTTAGTTTTCCCTTCTCCCCTCCCTGATTGTCTCATGCTCCAGGAAAAAAAAGCAAGCCACAAATCCTACACTGATTGCACAAGTCCAAGATGGGAGCAAAAAATGATTAAATGGCAGCATCTGCCAAAAAGATGATGACTTCTATATGAATCAGCCAAGTGACTCAGCAGCTGAACGAAAGCTCGTCTAGAGTGTTGGAGCTAGGGAAAAAGTGGTCAGCCTTCCCTGATATTGGCAGGTCCGCAGCTGGGCTCAGAGCGTCAAGAAGGGCAAGGTCCAGGAGGCCAAAGGACTGGGGAGGAATCTGCAAACATGGACAGGACAGGCAGCCACGAGCCAGGAGATCACTGGGAGAAGCAACTAGCTGCCTTCAACTATCTGAAGGACTACAAGTGGGGAGATGGGTTGGTTTTCCTGTACGGTTCCAAAGGACAGAACTGAGCTTGGGGCTGGCCCCTGTGGGGCCAGACTCTGCCTTAGCAGAAGAACCTAATGCTATGGACAGCTTTTCTCAACAACTGTTGCCATACAGGTAGTAAGCTCCCAGTCATTGGTGGCATTCAAACAGAGAGGCAGGATGATAGCCTGGGGGAACGTTGCTGGTGGTGGTGGAGAGTCAACACTGAAGTATGTTGTGAGAGCTTTCAAAATTTGCACTCTTTCCCTTAAAGTTTAATCTTCTGGACCTTGTTTGCTTAGTAACAGGAGCGATCAAAGTTATCATTCCCCGGGGGACCACAGTCCTGGCTGTGAATCATGTTATTTTCTTCCAAATCGCTTCTTCCTCTCCTCCCTTTCCCTACTTCAGCTGACTAAGGCAGATCTCCTTGCCTGTCCTCCAAAGTCTGATTTTTACAAATATAATTATCACAGATTTATGCCTCCTGTGCCGGATGCCGGGGGAGCCACAGAACAGAAAAGTTACAAGGAGTGTGCTCCAAAACAGCTTCTGTGACCTCAGTCATTGATATGCTAAGGAGGAGGCAGTTTCCATAGAAAATGTAGCTGTTACTGATAATTTGACGTTTTTTTTTTTTTAAAGAAAAATAAAATGAGGCCTCAGGAGAGAAATATTGTTCCGCATTTTCACTGGATTTTTTTTTTTTTTCTTCTGGGCTGATTTTCTCAACACTTGACATCATCTCAGGTTAGATTGAATGGGATCTTAGAGCTGACACTTACCTTCCAAATTCTTCATTGTCTGGATGGAAGAAACTGAGGCCCCAAGGGCAAAGTGATTGTCCAAGGTCACCTAGCACCTTAGGGCGGAGCTAAGACTGTAGTCAGAAATCCAAGCACCCCCACTTCTTCTCAGGCCTAGGAAGCTCCATCCATGCTCCCTCCGGAAAAGGGGCAACCAGGTTTCAAGCTGTATCTCTGAAGTTGGGGGCAGAAAAACTCAGCCCCTGACCATACAGCTCTCCTCTAAAGCCTTCCATCTCATGTGGTTTTCAGAGTCGGCCCCCCAAAACGGGATGCCTATACCCACCCTGCCTCCCCACCTCCACCCATCAGCTTGAGAGCCACCTTCAGGCAGCTTGACTTTTCACCTGCTGTGCAAATGTCCTGGGGGTCCCGAGTGGGTGGCTCTGTCTCTTTCCCAAGAAGTAGCGATACCTCAGGGGCGTTGGGGCTGGTGTCCTCCCTGCCAGGGAGTGGCACAAAGACTCCCATCTCTGCATCACACCAAAGCCCTCTACTAAAGGGAACCTAGAAATAAGCTCCTTCTGTCAGTGGAGGGAACTGAGGCAGACCCAGCTGAGTGAGCCCCCTTGCAAACAGGACCCGCACATAATTTGCAAGGCCGGGTGCAAGACGAAAATTCGGGACCCCTTGTTCAGTTACTATGAGGAACTGCAGTGAGAGCCCTCAAGCCAAGTGTGGGAGTGCGGGGTCCCACACTATGAAGCCCACCCCTCTTGTCTGGACCCCAAGTGGATGGAGGCAATAATTGCTTACAGTTCGGGAATCAAGGAGCCAGGGGGACGTTCTGGTTCCCCAAATGTATACTCTGTTCACCCCCCAAAACACATTCCTGTCTCCTCCTGGCCGGCAGATGTACCAAAAGACCACGGGTTCCCCTTTGGTTGGAGAAGTCGGTATTTCTTTCTTCCTGTGTGTTCCTCTCCAGCACAACCCCCTCTCCATTCCACCCTGATTTCTGATGCTCTCCCACTTCAGTGCAACAACAGGGGCTCACTTCAATGTTTGAGAACTCTTGAGATTTTGTTCTGGGCACCGGCCGGGAGCGCAGGGGACCCCTGGAACCCTGTGCAGGGGTCGCCGAGCTGCGCACGTTCACTGGGGCTCTCCCCTCCTGGGGGCCGCGCCCCTCCAGCTCTGAGCCCCCGGGGGTGGGGAGCGGTGCCCCGCAGGACCCCGCAGGACCCCGGGATCTGTCTCCCCGGCCTTTCTCGCTGCAGATGCCCTGCTTCCCCTACACCCCGCCCCCCCACCGGGCCCTACGCGCGCCCCCTCCGGGCGCTGCCCAGGAGCGCCATCCCCTGCCCCCGCCCCCCTGCAGCCTCCGCATCCCCTCCGGCGCCTGCTTCCAGAAAGCTCCCGGTGAATTCCACAGCATTCTTCGGGCGTGAGTCATGCAGGTCTGCAGCCAGCCCCAAAGGGGGTGTCGACCAGGCCGAGCGCTATAAATAAGCGCGCCTCACGGTGCTCACCACGCGGCGTCGCCAGGAGCTGCGCACGGTCCCCGGCGCCGCTGACCGGTGAGCTGTCCCCACCTCTCCTACCGGGCGCCGAGCCGCCGCGGGACCCCTGGGAGGGCGGGGATGGCACCCTGGAGAGGACAGGAAGGTCGCTGGAGCTCCCCGGGCAGCCGGGGCTGGAGCTGCGCCGCGGATGGAGCGGGGAGCCGGGAAGGGAGGTGGCCCGAGCCCATCCCCAGGCCGCCCAGCTGGAGGCAGAACCGCTGCGGGTGACTCCCGGAGCTCCTGTGCCCGCCAGCTCCGGCCACAGTTCTGTGGGCCGAATAGAGCAGGTGTAATGACCCTCCATTTGCAAGGATGCGGAGCTGCTCCTTGCAGAACTAACGCCGTGGCCGAGGCTGGAGGCTCGGACCAGCCGCTGGGGGAGCCGCTCTGCGCTCGGGCCTTCCTGGGGGGCATCCTCCCTGGTCAGGTACTGATCCCCGCCCGGGGCTGTCAGCTTGCCTGCTCGAGTCATCGTGGCTGCTCCTGGATTCTGTAGTTCTCTCCATAGTGTCTTTATAAGTACGTTTTGATTTAAGTACACGTTGCAACCACCTAAATCGCCCCCTTTCTGCTTCCTAAATGCACCAAGATACATCAGAGAAAAGTCACAACCGCCACCAGATCTCAGACGTCTGGTCCTACCGTCTCATTTTATAGATGATAATCTGAGGCCTGGAGAGGTTTAGGATCCTCTCCTAAGGTAAACAGCATGTAGGTGTCGGAATAGGGGCTGGAACTGAAGGCTTGGTGTTCCAGAATTTCTGGATCTAATAATAAAGAAGAAGAAGAAGCAGTTGCTTATTATTGTTTTTAAAGAAAGGTTAGGAATTTAGGAGTAAGTACTGATACAAAGAAAGGATGCCTGCTGGAGTGTTCATTATAGTAGTGGGAGATCATGTGCACAATTTAAATGCCCAACCTTGTGGGATGGCAAAATAGAGTACTCCAGAAAATGCACTATTCTACAGCCACAAAAGTGTGCTTTTAAAAACGATTTGAAGATAGTGAGTGTAAGGGATCTGATCGCATACCAATGCCTACAAAACAGAAGGACATCTACCACGGTGCTAGTGTTTGCCTCTGGCTGGTATGAATTACAGGTGCCCCGTTTTTCTTTTCAGTTTAGTTTCTACATTTGGGGAGGTAGCAGGACAGGAGCTTGGGCCTTGGGCTTTAAAAACCATGCAGCACACTGGCTGTGTGACCACTTCTCCTTCGCCTAGGTCTCTGTGTCCTTCCCATGGCTCTCTCTGCTGTGGGTTAAACCTCCCTGGGGGAAAGAGACTGCCTGGTGGTGGTGGGGACCGGAGGGTCTTGGCAGGGCTTGTCCAATCGTAAGATTTGGCAGCCGGGTGCCCAGGCCCGAGCTGAGAGGGGAGGAGGGTCAGCACACTCGGAGGGCAGTTCTGGTGCTGTCCTTGGACGAGCGGTATCAGTATCACATTCTGAATCAGACTCAGCATTAAAACAAGACACTGTCCCTCCCCAAGGGGAGTACTGGAAAGGAGCAGATCATTGCACTAGGCAAAGCCACACTGAGGGACCAGAGTTACCTGTTTCAGTTCCTCTGTCCCTCTCCAAACATGCCACCTCCTCCAACTTCCCTGATAGATTGTGCCAATGCCCATAATTGGTCCTAGGTCAGATTTCGAAAGAGTCGGGATTTACTATGATTATGTAAGACCCCTGTGTTTACAGAACACGTTCACATCTCTGAGGACCGTGCTAGGGACATTTTACAGATGAAGACAGTGAGGCTCAGGTTTAAGTGACGTGGTGTCAGGGAAAGAGCACTGGACTGGAGGTTGGGAGGGCTGGGTTACCAGCAGACTGCAGACCTTGGGGAGCCCCATCCTGTCTCTGGGTTTGGCTTCCCCTCTGAGGTGGAGGGATTGGGGCAGGTGACTGATCTTTTTCTTGGCTGGGACCCAGTGGCTCCCCATGGAGCCCAGGCTCCTGGTGGGAGACTATACTGGCTGCTGGGTTTCTGGACTGCTCAGGCCGTGCTCTTGCCTTCAGCTCCCAGCGCCCTGTCTTCCTGTCCAAACCTATTTCAGAGGCCCTTGTATGAATTTCTGAGACATATCCAGGGGCCTGGCCTCTTCCCGAGAGGTGTTCTTGCTGGCTTTCTCTCTCTGGCGTGACAAAAGCTCTGCTTCTCTTTGAGGCATTTCAGGCCCCAGTGAGCCTCCAGGGCAGAGCCCATGACCCTGGGGCCTTCTGGCTAGCCTGAAACAGCCCCTCAGCTCAGCCACCCACCCTGTCTTTGGGGAAGGCAATGACCCACTCTCTTCTCCCACGCTGCTCCTTTGCTCTGTTGGCTGGTTTGGGAACCACCACTTGGCTGCTCTACTAATTACTTTCCCGGAGAGGCTTCCTTTTTTCGTGTGCTACCAGCCGTCCATACGGGCCTGCCTGCCTGCCTGCCTAGCTGAGGGCAGGTTTTAGATGCTCACAATTTCAGGAAGGGAGGCCCCCACCTCCCTGTTCTCTTAGGGGAAACCAGTGTGTTCAGATAAGCAGTGGGGCGGGAAGGCCAGAAGATGGGCTGCTGGAGAGAGGAGTTCTGTTTTATGCAACAACTTCAGCTTCTGGGAAAGTCCATTGTGTAAGATTGTCCTGGGCGCCCAGCAGTCAGCTGAGGGGTGGCAGGGGCACCTTGGCAGGGCACCCTACTGTGGGCTTAAAGGGAACAGCCATGCGAAAGGGACCTGGCAGCAGAGGCACACATCCATCCAGAGGGAACTCCTCCTGGGGAGGCGGGGGACCCACTTTGTCAACCCCTCTCTACGCTCTAAAGACAATTGTCCCCTGCTCTGCTGCATTTATATACTCAAAGTCTATGCAGGGAAGAGATCTCGGGTCTTGTGCCAGGGATGCCACATGGCATTTATTTCCTTTGCCGACCCAAAGGATTGGCTGTCACTGCCTCAGAAAGGCAGTTTTGGGTGGTGTTGAGGCTTGGTGGAGAAAAAGGGGTGACCGATTGGTGATGCCTGCTGTGGGCAGGATCCATGAGGCACACAGCCCAGGCGGTCTGCCTGAGTCCTGGAGCTGTCCCCACATTAGGGCTGGGGAAGGGGAGGGCCGGAGAAGTCATCTGAGAGGGGTTTTGAGGGTTTATTTGATACGAGCAGGTATCAGATAGATGTCCTTTCTAGATGCAGAAAGCACATGCTCAGACTTAGCGGTTCTGGGGGAGGAGGAGAGGGAGGAGGAGGACTAACGAAGAGGACAAGGAGGAAGACGAGGAAGAGGGGGAGGAGGAGGGGGAGGAGGAGAAGGTGGGGGCTGGACCTGAGCCCAGGGCTCTGACCAGAGTTCTCATTTCTTCTGTATTAGGCTGCTTCTCCTGTGGTTCCTCTCTGTACCTCCCTGCCACCACTTTCTTTTGAAGGTGTCCAATGGCAAGTCTGGTCTTTTCTCCCAGTTTCCCTGGGGACAAAAACACGATAATGCCAGCTGAGGGGCCGGCTGAGGGCAGGGCCTCCGCAGGGCTCCGGGGAAGCTGCTGTAGGCTGCAGGCCCGGCCGGAAACCAGCAGGCCATCTAGCTGTTACCATGACAGTCTCCTGTTCTCTACAAACAGAGGCCTGCTGGGATTCCAGAATTGGAGAAGGAGGCATGATGAAGACTCTCCTGCTGCTGGTGGGGCTGCTGCTGACCTGGGACAATGGACGGGTTCTGGGAGACCAGGCTGTCTCAGACACCGAGCTCCAGGGTAAGTAGACCAGGTGTCCCCTCCTAGCACCCTTCCTCTTTGTCAGGGCTCAAAGTGGTAGAGGCCTTTTAATCCCATGCACCACAGCTGCTTTGCTCAGGCTGTCCTCTCTCTCAGAGCCTCCTCCCCCCAGCTACCTGGTCTAGATTCTTTGTGGTCAGGTGGGCTCCTAGGCACTTTTTTAGGTGTATCCCCAGCACTTTCTGGGGGCTGTATCCCTTTTGACTGTTCCCTCACCAGTCTGCTGTCCTGGGGCCCACACCTCCTCCATGAAGCCTGGCTCCTTTGAGCTTTTGTGAGCTCCCATTTTTGAGTCTCCATAGCACCTACTATATGTTTCTTTAACCTATCCACCTGGAAAACCAATGCTCCATATCCAGGAAAGAGGAGACATCCTCCTGCAGAGCCCAGCTTGGCCTTTCCTGAAACCGATCCTCCCTCCGCCCTTCTCCCTCCGCCCTTCTCCCTCCTCCCCACTCTTGCCCTACAAGCTGACCGGTTCTCTGGGGTCATAGTTAAAAACCCAAACTTTGAGATCAAACTTGGGTATGTGTCTGGCTCTGTGACTCCTGTATTAACCTGGGGCAAGTATCCGACCTCACTGCATCGGTGCAGTGAGGATGATGTCAGTGCAGAGAGGATTACACAAAAGGCATGTGACGGTCAGCTCAGTGCTTGCCTCAGGATAACCACCAGAAAAGCCTTAGCTGTTACTTCTTCAGTACTTTGGTCACATTGTCTCATTGCATTTACCACACAATGTTGTGTCTTGATCACAGTCTCCCTGTGGAATGGTGCCATTAATTCATCTTTGTGTCCCCTATCACTCGGAACCGTGGAATAAGGAAGTTCAGATGCTTGGTTAAACTGCTTTCCAAAAACGCTTCTATCCAAAATAATATTTTACATTTTGATATTTAAACAGTTATGTTTCCAGGGTTTTACAAAAACATTTACTAAATTCAAGTAACATATAGTGTATGATTAGTTTCAGGGGTAGAATTTAGTGATTCATCGGTTGCACATAACACCCAGCGCTCATCACAACACATGCCCTCCTTAATGCCCATCCCCCAGTTACCCCCTTCCCTCCCCCACTTACCCACCAATGACCCTCAGTTTGTTTCCTAGAGTTAAGAGTCTCTTATGAATTGTCTCCCTCTCTGTTTTCGTCTTATTTTATTTTCCCTTCCCTTCCCCTATGTTCATCTGTTTTGTTTCTCAGGATTTTTTTTTTTTTTTTTTCCCCGTGAAAACTTTCTTCTGCAGCTGGGCAGGCTTGTTCTAGAGGCACAGGGGCATAGTGGCCTAGTGCTGCTTGCCATCCCGCCTCGCCTCCAGGGCATGCCTGCTCCAGTGGTTTGTGTTCCTGAACAGCTGGTGTAGTTGGTACTTGCGCCCTGTGATGAGAACCTATGTCAGGGAAAAGCTGGGGCCAGGAGGCTACCTGCCAGGGAAGGTGCTCCCTGCCTTGACAGTCCCTAGACTGAACTGACCTTCCCGACCATTCCAGCTGGTTCTAAGGTTATATCCATCTCTTTCTCTCTCCTCACTCTACCTCCCTGGACTTCTGTTGCAGAAATGTCCACCGAAGGTAGTAAGTACATTAATAAGGAAATAAAAAATGCTCTCAAGGGGGTGAAGCAGATAAAGACCCTAATAGAACAGACAAACGAAGAGCGCAAATCACTGCTCAGCAACCTGGAGGAAGCCAAGAAGAAGAAAGAGGTAAGGAAGAGCCAGCTGACCGCACCTCCCCCTTTCCCTCCCATCCCCCCTGGCCACTGGAGTTCCCCTGCTGGAGGGGAGTGGTCACAGCTCCTCTGGTGCCCTGCTGGGTTGCCACGGTGACCCTCAGCCTTTTCAGGCTAGTGTCAGCTGATGCTGGGGCTGTAGTTAAGAAAGAAGGAAGGTTTCTTTGCTTTTGAAAGCTTCAAGGGGTCAGATCTTGGATCTGGTTTCTTACCAGCCTGGCCCAGAGCCTGATGATGACCAGATTAATTTCAATAGATTTTTCTAAACCCTGACTATGCAAGCTCCAACGTAGGCTTTGGATAGGGTCTGTCCCAGGTCAGGAGGAGGATGGCTCCCTCCCTTTGGGAACCTTATCTAGTAGGGGCAATATCTTTGGGGTTAAAGCAGGTATACACTGTAGTGCCCCATGGCTTTCTAGAGTTCTGACTACTTCATAAAGAGACACTTAACTCTGATGGTAAAAATAGTGCATCTAGCCTGGGCTTAATAAGTCAACAAAACTAAAACATCATAATGGAATAAACAACTTATTTTAAAAATCAGTAGTCTCCTGAAGGGTATTCTAAAAACCTATTCCCGTTGCCCCCATAACCCCTGATGAAGGAGATGCTAAGACAGGGTGACCTGCCACCTTCATGACCCATAATGCGTAGTAAAGCATTTTAAAGGCTCTGAGAAGTTCTGCAGTAAAGGCGTTCATGGAACTTCATTTAACCCTGTGTTTTCCAAACCGAGTTGATCTGGGAATCCTCTTTTCTCCCCATGATAGCTTTAACACAATTCCCTGGAAGCCACTTAATGAAATGCTGGCCTGGATGCGGCTCTTTCTTTTGACACTTAATGCCTTTCCTTGGCATCAATGTGTTTCCTCACTATTCTATGAGAACCCTCCAGATGCTCATAGAGAAGTGTCCAGCAAGTCCTGTTCTTGATTTTTTGTACTTGTCATCAGAGTTTGGTACTCTACAACCAGGTCCTGTGATAAAGGGCATTAAGTTTAGGAAAAGACTCCATGACTAGAAGGAATAGGTGAACAGGAAAGAAGAGAAAGGAAGGAAGTGGGCGGTACAGTTGATGCTTGTGAATTGGCATGGTAGGAGGTGTGGTGGTCTTCCCAGCAGGATCAGGGAACCAGGAGAGCCTGCGCACCTGGATCTGCAGAGGGATCTCAGATAACTCAAACTCTTCCTGGTCAGCTCTTCTCAACATAGCTTTGTTTGGGGTGTGGATGCCCTACTTAATCCTTGTTGAAGGGTTAATATGCTCATCTGTCGAGATTTTAATACAGAAAAGTGGAAGAGAAGTTTTCCATAACCCTTTTACATATGGACAATTTACTGTTAACATTTGATTTGTTTATTACTCCTTTTTCCCCTCCTCCATATTCTTCTGATAGCCACTGTATTCAAAATTGCAAATTGGTAACATGAAAAATGCTTGTTATATTATTTAAAACTTAACTATGAACACCCTAGCAAAGCTATACTTCTGGCCTCTGTGTGGACCACAATTTGTTCGACCTGCTTTCTAGTTTTAAGCATACAGGTTGATTCCAGTATTTTTTTTCCATCATAAATGAATCTGTAACAAATATTTTCATGAATATGGATTTCCTCTTTATGGCAGGAATTCTTTGGGATGGACTCTTACAGAGTTATTAGGCCAAATGACATGGATGTGCCAGAGCATTTTGGTAGTTGTGACTTTGATTTTGAGAGCTTGCTAATTTCTATTGCATGCCAGGGACTGAGGCTGCAATAGATGAGTAAGATTCAGAGCACCTCCGGAAGCTTTGGAAGACAACATTTATTTTTATTTTTATTTAAAAATTTTTTTAAAGATTTTATTTATTTATTCATGAGAGATAGAGAGAGAGAGAGAGAGAGAGAGAGAGAGAGGCAGAGACACAGGCACAGGGAGAAACAGGCTCCATGCAGGAAGCCTGATGTGGGACTCGATCCTTGGACTCCAGGATCACGCCCTGGGCTGAAGGCAGACACTAAACCGCTGAGCCAACCAGGGATCCCTGGAAGACAACATTTAAACACCAGAAATTGAGAATAGAAATACAGTGTAAGTGAGAGGTAAATCCTGGAGTCAAGACTCAGGGCAGCATCAGAGAAAGGGAATTCTAGTGGCTGGGGAAGACTGAAAGAAGAGCCAGTTCTTGGAAGTTGAGAAGATGTGAGGTTTTTTTTTTTAAGATTGATTTTATTTATTTATTTATTTATTTATTTATTTATTTATTTATTTATGAGAGACACAGAGAGAGAGAGAGAGAGAGGCAGAGACATAGACAGAGGGAGAAGCAGGCTCCATGCAGGGATCCTGATGCAGAACTCTATCCCAGAACTCTGGGATCACGACCTGAGCCAAAGGCAAATGCGCACTGAGCCACCCAGGCATCCCAAGCCACCCAGGCGTCCCAAGGAGATGTTTAAAGCTGGGTAGGGAGGGAATTCCAGGTGGGAGAGGGAATGCAGGAGTAAGAGGAGGAAGCAAGCACGCCATGTGGCTGGACATAGGAAGGTCCGCCCTGGGGAATGGAGGGCCCGGCACCACGGTGCCTGCTTGGAGAGGGTGAAGCTTTGGTTTCTGTATGGCTAACCTGGAAGACTATACTTTCAGGGATCATTTCTATAGTTTGTATGGCTAACCTGGCCTCATGTCCTCCTGTAGGATGCACTATATGATACCAAGGATTCTGAAATGAAGCTGAAGGCATCCCAGGGGGTGTGCAATGACACCATGATGGCCCTCTGGGAGGAGTGCAAGCCCTGCCTGAAACAGACCTGCATGAAGTTCTACGCACGTGTCTGCAGAAGTGGCTCGGGGCTGGTTGGCCACCAGGTGAAGGGACACGCTGCTGGGTACAGCTAGGCTCTGAGTGGGGGAGGAGAGAACTGAGTGAAATACGCTTCTGCGCCCAATTCCAAAGTGTGGGGGTGTTCCTCACACCAGGCAATTCTCGCCCCAGCTGGGTGCCTACAAATCAGCTCAAATCTGACACTGTCTACCTGGAGACAGCATCAGATCTCAAGGGCTAAGGGCTCAGACCCACAAGACTGTCCTCCCCACCCTCCAACTTCAGGTGCCGGTCACAGGTCTGGGTTGTTACCTGTGCTTCTGTCCAACTGGCTATAGATCGGAGGTTCCCACGGCTCCCTCCTTGGGTTCAATTAATTTGCTAGAGCAGCTCACAACTCAGAGACACATTTGGCTTATTAGGTTATTGGTTTATTATTAAAGGATATAACTCAGAAAAGCCAGATAGAGGCAATGCATAGCTCAAGGTATGGGGAAGGGGTGGGGACCTTCCATGTCCCCTGAGAGGGCGCCACGCTCCTGGATCTTCACATGATCAGCAAACCACAGCTTGTCAAGCCCATCCTTTTGGGTTTTTATGGAGTCTTCCCCACATAGGCATGATTGATAAAATCACTGCTGATGGATTCGAATTCCAGCTCCTCTCCCATCCCCAGAAGTCAGGAGATGGAATTAAAAACCCGATCATTCTAATCTTGTTTGGTTCCTCCAGCTACCAGTCCCCATCCTGGGGACTTTGCAAAAGCCACCTCATTAACATAACAAAAGACCGTTATTGCTCTCATCTCAGGAAATTCTAAGGGTTTTAGGAACCAGACCAGGGCCAAATATACACTTTCATTTTATTTTTTTAAGATTTTACTTTTTATTCATGAGAGAGACAAAGAGAGAGAGAGGCAGAGACCTAGGTAGAGGGAGAAGCAGGCTCCCTATAGGGAGCCCGACGCAGGACTTGATCTCAGGACCTGGGATCAAGCCCTGAGCCGAAGGTACATGCTCAATAGCTGAGCCACCTGGGGGTTCCAAATATATACTTCTTATTTTAAATCACAGTATCATGGCTTCAGGCCATGCCAGATGCAATTGATTCACATGCCAGATGCAATTGGTCAGCTCTGGCTGCATTTGGGCCTGGAGTGCCACGACGTCAGTTGGCAATGTTGGCTACAAGTGTGCAAATGTAAAGTCATTAAAAGCACCTGTGCCATCTGCTGGATGATTCTTATCCAGGTATTATTAGCTGGATAACATAACAAATGACTTCATAGTATGGCAAATCCCTGGGTCCCCACTTAGGCAGAAAGAATTAAGAATTTCAGCACGTTAATATTGATCCCATCCTCTCCTGCCAGCCTCGCCTGGTCTGAACTCATGAAGGCCTATCAGTTGGCCCCTGGCTGACTCGAGGTGTGGGGATCCTTCGTGGCCAAAGAGGAGACTAGTCTCAGGTGACAGGAGTTTCTGTATCTCTTGGCCTCAGACATCCTCCCAGGCTCTTCCTTGTTGCGTGGATAGAATGGAAGCCCATTGGGGGGCCAGGGAGCCGGTCCTAGCAGAGCCTGTGGTCATGTGCTATGTGACCAAGGAGACCGAGGGGCCGCAAAGGGCCAGGACTGGCCCTTTTCCATGAGCAGCAAGTGCAGGAGGCAGCTGGGACCTAGGCGAGCTTCTCCTAACTTCCCCATTCTGCCTGTGATAGCTCGAGGAGTTCCTGAACCAGAGTTCTCCCTTCTACTTCTGGATGAATGGCGATCGTATCGACTCCCTGCTGGAGAACGACCGGCAGCAGACCCACGCCCTGGACGTCATGCAGGACAGCTTCAACCGGGCATCCAGCATCATGGATGAGCTCTTCCAGGACAGATTCTTCACCCGGGAGCCCCAGGATACTTACCACTACTCACCCTTCAGCCTATTCCAGAGGAGGCCTTTCTTCTATCCCAAATCTCGCATCGCCCGGAACATAATACCTTTCCCTAGATTCCAGCCCTTAAACTTCCATGACATGTTTCAGCCCTTCTTTGACATGATACACCAGGCTCAACAGGCCATGGATGTCAACCTGCATAGAATTCCTTACCACTTCCCAATTGAATTCCCAGAAGGTTAGAAAGCTCTCTCGTTTTTCCTAAGATGGGATGGGAACTAGCAGGTTATTGAGAAGCCTGTTAGATTCTAAGAACTATGCTAAGGGCTGGCGTGTGTCATCTCAGTTTACGCCAGCAGTCCCATGAAGGTGGTATTGTCTCCCTTTAAGGAGGAGAAAAATATGACAGAGAGATGATGAAACATGTCTGACCTGGTAAAGGCGGACCCAGTCAGAATTAGCCCTGCCAGACTGGGAATCTGTGTTCTTTCAAGTTTACCATGCCCCTTCCAGCAACTGGTAGGCAGGGCATTGATTACTCCTTTCTAGAGAACCAGACCCTTTGTCTTGGCAACTCAGGTGACTTTATGGGGATGCCATGCATACAGTGGTGACAAATTATATAATCAATCCATGTTACAGTTTAGAAAGCTGTTCTTGGCTATGACCTTGGGGCCTGGCAGAGAATGGGCATGCATGAATATTTTTTGAATGAATCAAGTCTAATACGGACATGAAAAGTTAATACTTTTAGAGGTAATTTCCTTCATTGAATTAATAGACATGGTTTGCTGACACTGTCTCCTAAATACTACAATTTGGCACCAAGTTTGGCTTGAAATTGTTTGGAGATACAGGAGGACATTGAATGGAACAGCATCTACTGTGTATCTGTAATTGAGGGGGAGCCTTGTGTTACAAGGAGGCTCTAAGGAGGATCCCATTCCTGCCTTCAAGGGGCTTGCTGATGGGCTAGGGGGAGAGAGATGAGCCAGATAGAATGCAGAGCACACAGGGTTTTAATGCCAAAGAGAAGTGCATATAGCTATGGCAGTGTGGAGGTAGGAAGGTCTCATCGGATGGACATGGTGGGAGTTGAGGCCATACCCAGCTGAGGGATCCCCTGGAACCACCTCCTGGTCCCTCTGCAGGGAGCCCTGATCAGCGAGGCCTGAGTCTGCAGGTAGACAGCTCATTTCCAACCTGCTCTGCCCACAGAAGCATTTCAAAGGGGCAGACGGTAGTGTGGAAGGGATCAGAGGGGTGGCCCATCATTATGTTGCTCTGTGTGGTGCCTCAGCATAACTGACTCCCTCTTCCCTGGTATGTCTCCAGAAGACAACCAGAACCGCACCGTGTGCAAGGAGATCCGTCACAACTCCACAGGGTGCCTGAAAATGAAGGACCAGTGTGAAAAGTGCCAGGAGATCTTGTCAGTGGGTGAGTTGGGGAGCTTTGGGTCCCTGGTGTATCACTGGGGCTCTCCTTAGAGGATCAGACACATGGGACTTGAAATTCCAGCTCTGCTGCCTTCTAGCTGTGGTACTGGGGGAAGTCCTTGGCTCTGCTCCATGTGGGCCCCCATTTGTAGACAAGGGTTAAGATGTATGGTTGTCCCAGAAATTGGGGAGATACCTTTTTTTGATTTTCCTAGCTATTCTCTTCCCAAGAACTGAACCTGGTAGGCCTCCTCATTTCTTCCTGTAGATGATGGAATCTTAGATAATATGCAATCTGTTAACAAACACCATGACACCGTGAGCACTGTTCGCACCGTTGTTAAACGCTTTGCAAACATTTACTCATTTCCTCAGACTGACCCTGAGTTGGGTACGGTTCCAGTGCCTATCTTACAGAGGTGAAAAAGCTCATAGTCACAGGAAGGTTGGGTAACTTCCCTAGATTATAGGATTCCTTGGAGAGCTAGGTGTTGGGGATGTGTTCTGGGGTCACTGGTAGTGGTACCTTGGCGTCCCAGCAAAATACCTTTTGGTTGGTCGGTCCCCAAAACAAAGAAAATAGGGTTGACCATTGAACAACGAGGCGGTAACATAAGCCATCCATAAACATGTAGTTCATAAGTAACATGTATTATATACTGTATTCTTAAAATAAACTAGAGAAAAAAAATCAAGAAAGTCATAAAGAAGAGAAAACTATGTTTACAGTACTGCCCTGTGAAGAACCCGCGTCTAAGTGGACACAGTTCAAACTGTGTTGTTCGAGGGTCGCCTGTACTTCCCTTCAGCTGTTCCCGCCTCAGCTTTATCAGATCTGTTCCTTGGCTCATTTCTTCCTACTTTGAGTAGCAGCTGTCAAAGCCTCTGCAATGGCTCCTGGCACACAATAGTCTCTGTTCCGAAAGAGTTCATTATTTTCCCTGGGACATAGCAGATCAATCTCGTGGCTTCGCTCTTACTTAATACGCTTGGGCAAGCCAGGGCAAGCCTTCAGAGTCTAGTTAAATATTCCTAGCCTCACACCTATAATTTTCAAAGCCACTGCAAATAAATACAAGTGTATTTGCAAGTGTATTTGTGAGGGGCCGATGGATGAGGTGTAGATGAGTCCTCAACCAAACCTCTTGGGTTTTCCTCCATCAAATATCGTAGAGTAGCACAGATCACACAGCTTCTCACCACAAGAAAATCATGTGTAGGGCCAGAAGATGAGAGGCACAGATGCCCAGGCTCAAATTGGCACTCCTAGCGCTGACCTTAATGGTCCTGGATCACAGCTTACCTACACTGCCTTCCCTTCTACACTGACGAAGAGTTACTGTCTCTTATTTAAGATGCGAGCAGCCGAATGAGCACGCACTGCATGAATGTTCTAGACTAGGGTTTCTCAGCCTCGGCACTATTAACATTTTGAACCAGATTGCCTTCTTCTTTTTTTTTTTTTTTTTTTTTTAATTTTTTATTTATTTATGATAGTCACAGAGAGAGAGAGAGAGGCAGAGACACAGGCGGAGGGAGAAGCAGGCTCCATGCACCGGGAGCCTGATGTGGGATTCGATCCCGGGTCTCCAGGATCGCGCCCTGGGCCAAAGGCAGGTGCCAAACCGCCGCGCCACCCAGGGATCCCTTCTTCTTCTTTTTTTAAAAGATTTTATTTATTTATTTGAGAGAGAGAGAGAGCATGAGCGAGGGGAGGGTCAGAGAGAGAGACAGACCGCCCGCTGAGCAGGGAGCCTGATGTGGGGCTCGATCCCAGGACCCCAGGATCATGACCTGAGCTGAAGTCACTCAGGGACCCCCAGACTGGATCACTTTTTGTCATGAGGGGCTGTCCTGTATGCTGTGGAATGTTTAGCAGCACCCTTGGGTTCTACCCTCTACGCACCAGTTGCCTCCCCTGCCCACCAGTTGTGACAACCAAAACTATTTTGAGACCTTGCCAAATATCCCCCTGTTGGGGGGAGGAGACAGCAGAGGCCCCTGGTTGCGATCCACTGCTCTAGACTGCGTCTCGGTTCTCAATGACTTTTCTCATTTTTAAATTTTTTCCTGGGTGGCGCAGCGGTTTGGCGCCTGTCTTTGGCCCAGGGCGCGATCCTGGAGACCCGGGATCGAATCCCACATAAAAAAAAAAAAAAAAAAAAAAAAAAAAAAATAAAAACCCGATCATTCTAATTTGTTTGGTTCCTCCAGCTCCAGTCCCCATCCTGGGGCCCTTTGCAAAAGCCCCCTCATTAACATAAAAAAAGACCGTTATTGCTCTCATCTCGGGGAAATTCTAAGGGTTTTAGGAACCAGACCGGGGCCCAAATATACACTTTATTTTTTTTTTTTTTAAGATTTTATTTTTTATTCATGAGAGAGCCCAAAGAGAGAGAGAAAAAAGAGACCTAGGTAGAGGGAGAAGCGGGCCCTCCCTATGGGGGCCCCGACGCAGGACTTGATCTCAGGACCTGGGATCAAGCCCTGAGCCGAAGGTACATGCTCAATAGCTGAGCCACCTGGGGGTTCCAAATATATACTTCTTATTTTAAATCGCAGTATCATGGCTTCAGGCCATGCCAGATGCAATTGATTCACATGCCAGATGCAATTGGTCAGCTCTGGCTGCATTTGGGCCTGGAGTGCCACGACGTCAGTTGGCAATGTTGGCTACAAGTGTGCAAATGTAAAGTCATTAAAAGCACCTGTGCCATCTGCTGGATGATTCTTATCCAGGTATTATTAGCTGGATAACATAACAAATGACTTCATAGTATGGCAAATCCCTGGGTCCCCACTTAGGCAGAAAGAATTAAGAATTTCAGCACGTTAATATTGATCCCATCCTCTCCTGCCAGCCTCGCCTGGTCTGAACTCATGAAGGCCTATCAGTTGGCCCCTGGCTGACTTGAGGTGTGGGGATCCTTCGTGGCCAAAGAGGAGACTAGTCTCAGGTGACAGGAGTTTCTGCATCTCTTGGCCTCAGACATCCTCCCAGGCTCTTCCTTGTTGCGTGGATAGAATGGAAGCCCATTGGGGGGTCAGGGAGCCGGTCCTAGCAGAGCCTGTGGTCATGTGCTATGTGACCAAGGAGACCGAGGGGCCGCAAAGGGCCAGGACTGGCCCTTTTCCACGAGCAGCAAGTGCAGGAGGCAGCTGGAACCTAGGCGAGCTTCTCCTAACTTCCCCATTCTGCCTGTGATAGCTCGAGGAGTTCCTGAACCAGAGTTCTCCCTTCTACTTCTGGATGAATGGCGATCGTATCGACTCCCTGCTGGAGAACGACCGGCAGCAGACCCACGCCCTGGATGTCATGCAGGACAGCTTCAACCGGGCATCCAGCATCATGGATGAGCTCTTCCAGGACAGATTCTTCACCCGGGAGCCCCAGGATACTTACCACTACTCACCCTTCAGCCTATTCCAGAGGAGGCCTTTCTTCTATCCCAAATCTCGCATCGCCCGGAACATAATACCTTTCCCTAGATTCCAGCCCTTAAACTTCCATGACATGTTTCAGCCCTTCTTTGACATGATACACCAGGCTCAACAGGCCATGGATGTCAACCTGCATAGAATTCCTTACCACTTCCCAATTGAATTCCCAGAAGGTTAGAAAGCTCTCTCGTTTTTCCTAAGATGGGATGGGAACTAGCAGGTTATTGAGAAGCCTGTTAGATTCTAAGAACTATGCTAAGGGCTGGCGTGTGTCATCTCAGTTTACGCCAGCAGTCCCATGAAGGTGGTATTGTCTCCCTTTAAGGAGGAGAAAAATATGACAGAGAGATGATGAAACATGTCTGACCTGGTAAAGGCGGACCCAGTCAGAATTAGCCCTGCCAGCCTGGGAATCTGTGTTCTTTCAAGTTTACCATGCCCCTTCCAGCAACTGGTAGGCAGGGCATTGATTACTCCTTTCTAGAGAACCAGACCCTTTGTCTTGGCAACTCAGGTGACTTTATGGGGATGCCATGCATACAGTGGTGACAAATTATATAATCAATCCATGTTACAGTTTAGAAAGCTGTTCTTGGCTATGACCTTGGGGCCTGGCAGAGAATGGGCATGCATGAATATTTTTTGAATGAATCAAGTCTAATACGGACATGAAAAGTTAATATTTTAGAGGTAATTTCCTTCATTGAATTAATAGACATGGTTTGCTGACACTGTCTCCTAAATACTACAATTTGACTGGCACCAAGTTTGGCTTGAAATTGTTTGGAGATACAGGAGGACATTGAATGGAACAGCATCTACTGTGTATCTGTAATTGAGGGGGAGCCTTGTGTTACAAGGAGGCTCTAAGGAGGATCCCATTCCTGCCTTCAAGGGGCTTGCTGATGGGCTAGGGGGAGAGAGATGAGCCAGATAGAATGCAGAGCACACAGGGTTTTAATGCCAAAGAGAAGTGCATATAGCTATGGCAGTGTGGAGGTAGGAAGGTCTCATCGGATGGACATGGTGGGAGTTGAGGCCATACCCAGCTGAGGGATCCCCTGGAACCACCTCCTGGTCCCTCTGCAGGGAGCCCTGATCAGCGAGGCCTGAGTCTGCAGGTAGACAGCTCATTTCCAACCTGCTCTGCTCACAGAAGCATTTCAAAGGGGCAGACGGTAGTGTGGAAGGGATCAGAGGGGTGGCCCATCATTATGTTGCTCTGTGTGGTGCCTCAGCATAACTGACTCCCTCTTCCCTGGTATGTCTCCAGAAGACAACCAGAACCGCACCGTGTGCAAGGAGATCCGTCACAACTCCACAGGGTGCCTGAAAATGAAGGACCAGTGTGAAAAGTGCCAGGAGATCTTGTCAGTGGGTGAGTTGGGGAGCTTTGGGTCCCTGGTGTATCACTGGGGCTCTCCTTAGAGGATCAGACACATGGGACTTGAAATTCCAGCTCTGCTGCCTTCTAGCTGTGGTACTGGGGGAAGTCCTTGGCTCTGCTCCATGTGGGCCCCCATTTGTAGACAAGGGTTAAGATGTATGGTTGTCCCAGAAATTGGGGAGATACCTTTTTTTGATTTTCCTAGCTATTCTCTTCCCAAGAGCTGAACCTGGTAGGCCTCCTCATTTCTTCCTGTAGATGATGGAATCTTAGATAATATGCAATCTGTTAACAAACACCATGACACCGTGAGCACTGTTCGCACCGTTGTTAAACACTTTGCAAACATTTACTCATTTCCTCAGACTGACCCTGAGTTGGGTACGGTTCCAGTGCCTATCTTACAGAGGTGAAAAAGCTCATAGTCACAGGAAGGTTGGGTAACTTCCCTAGATTATAGGATGCCTTGGAGAGCTAGGTGTTGGGGATGTGTTCTGGGGTCACTGGTAGTGGTACCTTGGCATCCCAGCAAGATACCTTTTGGTTGGTCAGTCCCCAAAACAAAGAAAATAGGGTTGACCATTGAACAACGAGGCGGTAACATAAGCCATCCATAAACATGTATTTCATAAGTAACATGTATTATATACTGTATTCTTAAAATAAACTAGAGAAAAAAAATCATCAAGAAAATCATAAAGAAGAGAAAACTATGTTTACAGTACTGCCCTGTGAAGAACCCGCGTCTAAGTGGACACAGTTCAAACTGTGTTGTTCGAGGGTCGCCTGTACTTCCCTTCAGCTGTTCCCGCCTCAGCTTTATCAGATCTCTTCCTTGGCTCATTTCTTCCTACTTTGAGTAGCAGCTGTCAAAGCCTCTGCAATGGCTCCTGGCACACAATAGTCTCTGTTCCGAAAGAGTTCATTATTTTCCCTGGGACATAGCAGATCAATCTCGTGGCTTCGCTCTTACTTAATACGCTTGGGCAAGCCAGGGCAAGCCTTCAGAGTCTAGTTAAATATTCCTAGCCTCACGCCTATAATTTTCAAAGCCACTGCAAATAAATACAAGTGTATTTGCAAGTGTATTTGTGAGGGGCCGATGGATGAGGTGTAGATGAGTCCTCAACCAAACCTCTTGGGTTTTCCTCCATCAAATATCGTAGAGTAGCACAGATCACACAGCTTCTCACCACAAGAAAATCATGTGTAGGGCCAGAAGATGAGAGGCACAGATGCCCAGGCTCAAATTGGCACTCCTAGCGCTGACCTTAATGGTCCTGGATCACAGCTTACCTACACTGCCTTCCCTTCTACACTGACGAAGAGTTACTGTCTCTTATTTAAGATGCGAGCAGCCGAATGAGCACGCACTGCATGAATGTTCTAGACTAGGGTTTCTCAGCCTCGGCACTATTAACATTTTGAACCAGATTGCCTTCTTCTTCTTCTTTTTTTTTTTTTTTTTAAATTTTTTATTTATTTATGATAGTCACAGAGAGAGAGAGAGAGGCAGAGACACAGGCGGAGGGAGAAGCAGGCTCCATGCACTGGGAGCCTGATGTGGGATTCGATCCCGGGTCTCCAGGATCGCGCCCTGGGCCAAAGGCAGGTGCCAAACCGCCGCGCCACCCAGGGATCCCTTCTTCTTCTTTTTTTAAAAGATTTTATTTATTTATTTGAGAGAGAGAGAGAGCATGAGCGAGGGGAGGGTCAGAGAGAGAGACAGACCGCCCGCTGAGCAGGGAGCCTGATGTGGGGCTCGATCCCAGGACCCCAGGATCATGACCTGAGCTGAAGTCACTCAGGGACCCCCAGACTGGATCACTTTTTGTCATGAGGGGCTGTCCTGTATGCTGTGGAATGTTTAGCAGCACCCTTGGGTTCTACCCTCTACGCACCAGTTGCCTCCCCTGCCCACCAGTTGTGACAACCAAAACTATTTTGAGACCTTGCCAAATATCCCCCTGTTGGGGGGAGGAGACAGCAGAGGCCCTGGTTGCGATCCACTGCTCTAGACTGCGTCTCGGTTCTCAATGACTTTTCTCATTTTTAAATTTTTTCCTGGGTGGCGCAGCGGTTTGGCGCCTGTCTTTGGCCCAGGGCGCGATCCTGGAGACCCGGGATCGAATCCCACATCGGGCTCCCGGTGCATGGAGCCTGCTTCTCCCTCTGCCTGTGTCTCTGCCTCTCTCTCTCTCTGTGACTATCATAAATAAAAAAAAAAAAATTAAAAAAAAAAAAAGAAAGAAAAAAATTCTTAACAGTCGTTGGACAAGGGGCCCCACATTTAGGGATCCCTGGGTGGCTCAGCGGTTTGGCGCCTGCCTTTGGCCCGGGGCACGATCCTGGAGACCCGGGATCGAATCCCACATTGGGCTCCCTGCATGGAGCCTGCTTCTCCCTCTGCCTGTGTCTCTGCCTCTCTCTCTCTCTCTCTCTGTGTGACTATCATAAATAAATAAAAAAAAAATAAAAATCTTTAAAAAAAAAAAATTTTTTTTCCTGGTGGAAGGGTTAAGGTTATTCACTAGGTTATCTTTTTTAACCTGGTTTTTATCTTTTGCCCCAGCTAACATTTAAAAAATTCTAATACAAATGATTAAATTTACTGGGACGACTTATGGTAACCCTTTATAGGAAATGTAAGATGAAAAGATCTTTTTTCCCCTGGCTTGCTAGGGTCTCATGTACCATCCTCGGGACATTTTTGAAAAAATTAGGGAATGAAAATCAGTAGCTTTTAAAGAGAAAGTGAGGAGTTACCAGCTCTTATCAATCTGACAACCTTCAGTGGGCATCCCAGGACCAAAAGCAGTCACCTGTGTCTTCTCTATGCTCCTGGTGACTTTGTTGATCTGCCATGGTGGGCAGAGCAGGCTGCTATGCTTTGTGCCCCAAGGATCCTGGCCGGCTCTTGAACTCACGGACTGTTGGCACTAGATTTCTAGCTCTCGCAGACATGCTCAAAACAGGCGTGGAGAATTTTCCAGAGCCACAGATGGAGAGAGGAAGAGCCTACTCTGTAGGAGTTAAGGTCCTGGGTTCAAGTCTCAATTTCATCCCTGGTAATATTTAAGGTCAAAAAGATGTGATTTTTGAAGATAGTGGATTTCTAAAGCACTCGCATAGGTGCCCCACAAATGGCAGCTGTGAGTGACGCTCCCTGTCTCTGGAGATGATCTATCCAGGGACTAGGGCAGCAAGAGTAGCTCCAGGTCTGAGCACATAAACTGCGATCAATGCTTCTCCAAAGTGTGGTCAAGCCCTTTGTCACCAGTCCCCAAGGAGAGAAGGCTCTTGCACCCAAAGGTAAATCACTGGTGTCACCAAGGACACTGTTTAGTTCAGGTGACACTGTTTTCCAGATCAAGACTTTGTTGATGAAAGAAGCTGCGTGTTGATTTACATTCTGGGGCAAGCTCCGTATTTTGTTACAGTCTGACAGCACGTGGCTCATGGTTGGGTCTTTAGAGTAGCTCTGCTGTAGGTCCTGGCCCCAGGAACTGATTTCCATTCATGTTTTTTTTTTTTTTTAAGATGTTATTTGTTTATTCATGAGAGACACAGAGAGAAACAGGGACACAGGCCGAGGGAGAAGCAGGCTCCCTGCAGGGAGTTGGATGCGGGACTCGATCCCAGGACCCCAGGATCACACCCTGAGCCAAAGACAGACGCTTGATCACTGAGCCACCCAGGCACCCCTCCTTTCATGTTTTGATCCCTTGTTAGCCTGCCCTTCACACGTCTGCTTTTTTTTTTTCTTTTCCCCATCTCTGGGCAGATTGTTCTTCCAACAACCCTGCGCAGGTCCAGCTGCGACAGGAACTTAATAATTCCCTCCAGATTGCGGAGAAGTTCACCAAGCTCTACGACGAGCTGCTGCAGTCCTACCAGGAGAAGATGTTCAACACGTCCTCCCTGCTGAAGCAGCTGAACGAGCAGTTTAGCTGGGTGTCCCAGCTGGCTAACCTCACTCAAAGTGAAGACCCATTCTATCTCCAGGTCACGACGGTGAGTCACATGCTGACCACACTCTGAAGCTCAGGGCCCCTGGGTGTGGTCTGGAGGGGATGTGAACCTCCCCTGGGAGCAGAATGGGATGAAGCTGTTAAAGGGGGCACTTATACTTTGGATTGAGCATTTGTCATATGGCGGGAAACCTAAAAACTTTTAGGTACATTGTTGCAGGGAAAAGCCTCATCTCCCAGTGAGATGAATGTCATGCCCCTATTATTAGTAGTATTATTTAGAAAGGGTGGAGGAGCAAAGGGAGAGGAAGAAAGAGAATCTTAAGCAGGCTCTGTACCTAGTACAGAACCTGACGTGGGGCTTGATCTCATGACCTGAGCCAAAATCAAGAGTTGGATGTTTACCGACTGAGCCACCTGGTGCTCCCATCAAAACCCCATTTTATGGTTGAAGAAAGTGAGAGATTCAACAGCTTGCCCAAGACTTAATAACGAATAGGTGACGCGCCTGGGTGTTGGAACCTGTCCGCCTAGTTGAAAAGCCTGTGCTCTTTCCACGAAGCTGCCTCGCTGCTCTACACCAGGTAGCATGGCTCATGAATTGGTGCATTATTTACCAGTGATAGGAAGCTTCTCTCTAGTGCTGGGAACCTTTCTTTGTTTTTCTTTTCCTGATTCCTTTTCTGCCACTACCCCAGCCAGTGGCTTCCCAAAGAACATATAGGGGCTTAGAAACCACTTTTCCTCTGGGACTCCCCATGGGCTGGTCATCTGCATATAGTGTTTACACCTACAACCAAATGGCTCTGAATTAGGGCATTTCTGTTCATTGAATCGGAATGATCTCAAACTTAGTAAAAAGCTTGTCCAGACTGAAGCCTGGCCTTTTTTTTTTTTTTTTTCTCAAAATGTTGACCAATATTTCAGTCCTTCTCTTATCTTTTTTTCCTCCTAGGTGGGTTCTCAGACTTCTGACTCCAATGTTCCCGTGGGCTTCACTAAGGTGGTTGTGAAGCTCTTTGATTCTGACCCCATCACGGTGATGATCCCAGAAGCAGTCTCCAGGAACAATCCTAAATTTATGGAGACTGTGGCAGAGAAGGCTCTTCAGGAGTATCGCCAAAAGCACCGGTGAGTATGCAGGCCTTACCTGTGGTCCTTCCAGGCTCAGCAGGTGTCCAGGAGCCAGAAGAAATGCAGCATATCCAGCCTGGGAATGATTGTTCCCATAGCCAGAGCCCAGGCAGGAAGCCAGAAAAATCACTGGTAATTTTATTTCTCCTTTGGAGAATGTTCTTTTTCTCTCCTCTTTCTTTCTTTCTTTCTTTCTTTCTTTCTTTCTTTCTTTCTTTCTTTCTTTCTTTCTTTCTTCTTTCTTTCTTTCTTTCTTTCTTTCTTCTTCTTTCTTCTTTCTTTCTTTCTTTCTTTCTTTCTTTCTTTCTTCTTTCTTTCTTTCTTTCTTCTTTCTTTCTTTCTTCTTTCTTTCTTTCTTTCTTTCTTCTTTCTTTCTTCTTTCTCTCTTTCTCTCTCTCTTTCTTTCTTTCTTTCTTTCTTTCTTTCTTTCTTTCTTTCTTTCTGATTTTATTTATTTATTCATGAGAGACACAGAGAGAGAGGCAGAGACATAGGCAGAAGGAGAAGCAGGCTCCCTGTGGGGAGTCCGATGTGGGGCTCAATCCCAGGACCCCGGGATCACTACCTGAGCCTAAGGCAGATGCTCAACCACTGAGCCACCCAGGCACCCTTGTTCTTTCTTTCTTTATAAGCATTTGATTATTGGTTGCTGCCCCTCTGTGCATGTCCAGCCCTCACCTTCTCTTCTCCTCTGTTTTTGTTTTCAGAGAGGAATGAGATGTGAACATTGCTTCTCCAAATATGGGAGGGCTGAGTTCCTTTGGCCCCAAGATGAGTGCTAGGCCCCTAGAGAGAGCTCTGCATGTCACCAAGTGACCAGGCCTTGCCTCGAGGCGCTCCTGTCCCCTCACCCAGCTTTCCTTCCTCTGGACTCCGCACTGTAACGCCTACGTTTGCTGATCATGGGAAGAACTCCTGTGTGCCACTAACTCAATAAAACTGCCAAGGAATCTGAATGTGCTGGGGTGTCGTCCTTTTATGCTGGGCTTTTCTATCTCCCACACACCTTCATCTTGACATGGGAAAAAAAAAAGTAGAAAAGAAAAGCACTAGCTAAGATGGTATAAGGAATATCATATAATTGAGAATAAAAGGAGTGACAAAGTTAAACCAAGGATTTCTTGCTTTTAGGAGCAGAGATGTGTTCCAACGGCCAAGTAAAATACATTTCTGAAAAGTGAATCTTGTCCATTCCATTATAAAACGGTTGATGTATTCTGATTGGGGTGGGTGAGATCTCCTGAAGGAATATATTGAAAATAAGATTGAAGAAGGGATGATAATTAGGCATGCTGGGTATTAAAATACCCAGCTGATCTTTTATTTTTTCAAGATTTTACTTATTTATTCATGACAGACACACACAGAGAGAGGCAGGGACATAGGCAGAGGGAGAAGCAGGCTCCATGCGGGGAGCCCGACGTGGGACTCGATCCCAGGACTCCAGGATCGTGCCCTAGGCCAAAGGCAGGTGCCAAACCGCTGAGCCACCCAGGGACCCCCCAGCTGATCTTTTCTTAATGGAATCAAAATGGAATCTATTGTCCCAAAAAGACAAAATGAAGCGATTTCCTTTTTCCTTGTCAGGGTTTGGAATTCCTGTGGCACTTTCTTGACTGTTGGCATTATTTGTCTGCTCCCATCCACACAACCTTCCTATCTTTCCCGGGACCACAATTTCTCATCTACCTGGATTTTTCCCTGGGGGTGTATTTACCACTTAGTGGGATATAGCTGGGCTGCAGTGCCCCGTGCTGCCAGCAGAGGGCCCTGCCCGGCCGTGGTTCTTCCCTCAACATCACCTTATGAAACCTTAACCATTTTGGGGTATTTTCTAACTATAGAATTCCTTTCATCAAATATACTTCACATGCAGAAAACACATCTGGTGGCATTCCAGGTTTGTGGCAAAGTCCACATGGACATGAAAAGCTTAGAATGTGCTTAGGTTACCATTCCTTGTCTCTCTCCTGCAGTTCTAAGTATCTGCTGCATAAGTAACAGACTCCAAGGCTTAGCTCATCAAACAAGCTAAGTATTTTCGTATTACTCAAGGAAATTCAGAATAAAGTCCGTATGATCACTTAGTGACATATATTAGGTTTATGGGTTCAGGAGGCGTTTCCTAGAATGATCATCCTTGTAAATTGTATATCACATTAATATCTCATGCCTTATTTCAAGATTTACTTTTTGCTTTCTATTATGTCACTAGATTCTGGAAGCCACTATATCCAACTGTTGCTCCTTTTTATGCAATCTACTTTACACTGGCCTAGGCTCGCCTCTTTAAAGATAGCCTAAAGCTGACTCCGAGGTTTGCTAGAAACCCGCGTGTCCATCTTCTGCCCCCCTTTGCACAGTGGCTTTGTTGGGGGTCCTTGGATGTCTCTCCATCTCTGACAGGGGTCCTAGCCTGAGGCACTACAAAAACCGAGGCAGGACACGAGATCACCAAAGCGCAGGGATGAAATGGGGAATTCCAGCAGGGAGACTAGGGCTAATGAGGCCTTGGTTTCTGGTCTCTAGGAATCTTGTGGCAAAGTGGGAGCAGGGCTTGTTCTGAGAAGAGAGGGCTTGGCATCTGCCTGGCAAGGGGGATGCCACCAGCCTTGTGGTTAGGCCCTATGACACTTGATGGCCTTCTGCCAGAACACTGTAATAGAAAATAATCTCTGCTCATTACATGGTGAAATGACACCAGAATTACAGTGTAGAGCTTGTGCAACTGTACCAGTGGTCCTGGGCCAGCCAAAGTGCTCTACCACTTGGGCCAATTGTTTCATGTAATCTCATTAGGTCCCCCAGTTGCTCTCTAGGCAGAGGTCATTTCCCCCATGTTACAAAGGCTTCCAGGAGTAGCGTTCGTTAGAAGAGCGTGTGACTCAGAAGGCTTAGATGGAAGAACATCTGACCCTTATCCTTGTGGCCCACAGAGGCTATCAAGGGGATCTCAGGTTGCTCACCCTTCACTGTGAAGTGGAGGGGAAGGGAGGAGGGAGGTTGGAGCCAGGAAGCTGCCCACGTGTGCAGAGCAGAGCTCACCACTAAGTGGTGGGGTTGGGGGTGAATGAAAGGCCATTTGGCTCAGGCTTCACTTACCCAGAGGGCCTCCCATTGGGCTTCTGACATCATCTCCAGTGGGGTTACACTTTGGTCACAGAGTTACAGTGACAGGATCGAAGGAACATGCTCACCATATAACAGTACCCAGAGCGGGCTGGAGGCTTGGGCTGCTGGCAGGGGCCGCCCTAGAGGTCTAAGGGTGCCCAAGTGAAGTTCAAAGCCAGCCCAAGGAAACCATCATTCTGTCTACAAGGAGAGGACAGCACCTGGCAGGAGCAGTCTAGGTGACCAGACCGAGCAAGACCCCGCCCCACCTCAGATAACCCCAGACAGCTTGAGCTGGGGGGATGGTGGGGTGGTGGATAGGGTCCAGAGCCAGACGATGCCCCTCCCAACTGCTCTGGACTCTCGGAACCCGGGGTTGGGGTGTGTGTGAGGGTAGAGTGCCCCTCACCTCCACCCCTCCTCTGATGGGGGACGGGAGGGGTTCAGATCCGGATATTGGATTGACATTCTAAATACACAAAACCGGTTGTTTTATAAACTGCGGCGTGTCCAGGAAGGAAAACGCTCTGCAGGAGATGTGATTTAGTGATGGGAACGGCCCTTAGAATGAATAAGAATATTTCATGTTTGTGTCCCCACCTGAGCTGAACCCCATGAGAGGCGGATTCCGGGAGCTCTGAGCCGCGATGGAGATGCAGCGCGCTGGGCGGAGGGCACCCGGGGCTCAGGTTGCAGGGATAACAGGGACGGGTTGCCCGCCGTCGTGCCACCTGGGAGTGGCAGAGCTGGGATCGAACCCAGGCCTGACGCCGGGGCTCACCGGGAACCTCACCACCACCTTTTAGCCGCTTGGGCCTCCCACCTCTATCTCCCATCCAGCCAGCATGGCCTGGCATCTTCTGGCCGTGAGAGAGCAGCTGGGCAAACCTGGGACGGATCAGATAGCTCTAAAGACAACGTGGAAAGGACTCGGCTCTGCAGAGCTTCTTGATATATCGAACCAGTGATCACCAAATCAGTGATCACCAAATCATCAGTAAATAGCATGTCCCACATGGGACAAATTGACAAGGTGGATGACGAGTTGTCCGGATGCCTGTGGGATATTCTCAACCACTGGGTCAGAATCCTGCAGGTTGGGACACCTGGGTGGCTCAGCGGTTTAGCGCCTGCCTTTGGCCCAGGGCGTGATCCTGGAGACCCGGGATTGAGTCCCACGTTGGGCTCCCTGTATGGAGCCTGCTTCTCCCTCTGCCTGTGTCTCTGCCTCTCTCTCTCTCTGTGTCTATCATGAATGAATGAATAAATAAAATCTATTAAAAAAAAAAAAAGAATCCTGCAGGTTTATGATATGGCTGAGAGCAGGATGGGGACCAGTAGTTGGAACAGTCCTTCCTGCCCCCCCCCCCCACCAGCCACTGCTCTGAGGACTCAGTTTGCTGATGGCCCACAGTTGCCTTCAGCCCACCCAGGCCCCTCCAGGGCTGCGGAGGCGCTTACTCAGGCTGGGAAAGGGGATGGAGAGAGGATAGCACCATTGCCTGTCTGCCCTCGTTTGTTGCCTCCAGTGCTCCCGGGAAGGGGGTGGGGGGCAAAGACACTGACCTTGAACTAGTACCAGACATTTGCCCACAAGCTCCTCTGGATCTCAGTCCCCCTCCGGTGCCGAGTTCAAGAGAAACCAACCGCTCACCCAATCTTACCTCAAAGAATGCACATCGCAGGGGTGGGATGACAGGTGGGCCTTGTGTTCATAAGGAGACTTTGGACGACTGTGTATGACTTCATGTACGTGAAATCACAGAGAGGTGTCAAAGGAACGGATCCATTCTCCAACCTCAAACCCACATCCAAGCATTGGTCCACCTGCATGGAGTGCACAGGGTGCTGTTGGCCTTTCACATAAGAGCCTGCAATGATCTTGAACATGGCACAGCGTGGATGTCAAAAGTGGAAAAAAACAACAACCAAATTTTGATAATTTCCCGGAGATGTCTAGGTGTCATCTGGTCTCTGAAAGGCCCTGCCATGTGGGAAAGAAAACCAGGGGGAAAACCAAGATAAAGCAGGCTCGGGGGATTTAGTTCAGCTTTGCTCAGACCCTGCTTTATTGTATGGGTCCTTATTTATTTATTTATTTATTTATTTTTAAAGATTTAATTTATTCATGAGAGACACAAAGAGAGAGAGAGGCAGAGACACAGGCAGAGGGAGAAGCAGGCTCCACGCAGGGAGCCTGATGTGGGACTCAATCCTGGGACTCCAGGATCATGCCTCGGGCCGAAGGCAGGTGCTAAACCACTGGCCACCCAGGGATCCCTTTATGGGTCCCCTTTTAGTCCATGGGTTCCTGCAGGGCTCCTAAGATTAGGATGCTCATAGCTATTTTTCCAGCTTCCATGCCCCCATTGTGGTTAGCTCCTGCCTTTGGCCTCATTTTAGTAACTAGAGACCTACAGGTAGGATCTTCCTTGTAGGGTACCCAGACATC